>NC_092875.1:232430468-232740944 GCF_028372415.1 Notamacropus eugenii | reverse complement strand
TCTGTGAAAGAAGGATTAGACTTCTTTGTTTTGTTCTTTTTGAAATTTTGGAAAGGCTAATAATGCAAGATATCTAAAAGTAGAATGAACATTCTCAAGAGGCAATGATCCCTGTCTCTTCCTACTCCCAAATCGTCAAACAAACACTGGAAGTGACTTATTGGAGATGATGTAGAGAGAAATCCCTACCTAGTTATATATTGGACTATTTGAATTCTCAAGTCTATTCATTTCATTCATCAACCTTACAACGAGGTTCCCAAGCATCAAGTGATCTGATAAGCCTTATGGAAGTCTTACTTTCATTGTCTTCTCACTTTAGGAAATTCTCTCTTCAAAAAGGCTTGTATTTTCACCCTTACTATTTATTGTCAAAGAAGGTGACTGATTCAAAGTTACTTACCATTTCAAGGGGCAGAACTGGGTTGAAACCTCACATCTTAGAATGTTGATATTTTACAGGTGGCCTTGTTGCTCAAGGTCCTGGAATGAATGCCCAGGACGACCATCTCAAGAACCTCCAGGTCATTAACATAGTATGTTAGGCATGCAAAATGCTTTCATGTAGATTAAGAGGTCATAGAACTGGGAGGGACGCTAGAGAATATCTAGTCTTCATATTTATGTGTCAGTCAACAAATATTTATTAAGCACTTGCTATATTTCAAATAATCACAGAACATACAGAGAACAGCAAAATCAGTCCTTTCCTCAAGGATCTCACATTATAACATTAACAAGCATAAACTGTGACCCTGGGCAAGTCATTTAACCCTGTTTGCCTCAGTTTCCTCATCTGTAAAATGAGCTGGAGAAGGAAATAGCAAACCACTCCAGTATCTTTGCCAAGAAAACCTCAAATGGAGTCACAGAGAGTTTAATATGATGGAAATGACCAAACAGCTCCTTCCTAGTGGTCCAGGCTTCTTTACTTCAACATATAGATTCCTAGCATTTCATTTGGCCCTCACAATAATCCTGTGAGGGAGGTAGTTGGTTCAAGCACAGTTCTGGCACACAGTAGGCACTTAATAAATGCGCAATGAGGAAACTAAGACCTAAAGACATAAAATTATTTCAGACCCAGGTTTTCTAATTCCAACCCCATGTTCTTTCCACCTTATCACAATATCCCTGTAGATCTAGGTGTAGTTTTGGGGAACCAACACCATCTCATTCCTTTCCCCCCTTCTTTCCCAATTGCTCACCTCTAGGCTTGGCCAGGGTTGCAATTTCACCTGCTGGTACAGGATTCTGACATTAACTTTTGGGAGACTTTCAGAAAGGAGTTAAAAGACTTTGGCTGGCAGCCCTGTGATACAACATCATGTATTCTCAGCCTTGCACATCAGTCTTTTTCTGAGTATGGCCCTAAATGTCATTCATACTCTTTTATTACCAACTGTAAATATAAATGGAGCAAATGAAAAGGAAGAGTTTCACTTGTTAAGGTTCTTTTTCTTCTTTTATTTTTAAAACTCAAATTACACAGGTCAAACAACAGGTACCAACCAGCAAATGTGTGTCAGGTGCTAAGCACTCTGGGGAAAAGGTAAGGTTTTTGTTTGTCTAGAAAAGACATCCTTTGCCTGGCCTGGCCTGGCTTACTCTTCCCTGTGCCTTCAGCCCATACAGGATATAAAAGCGTTAGGGGAAAAGCAATATACATAGTCATAACTAATATGGAAAAATGAGACTTTGCCTACATGGGGGAGGAGGGAAAATGGTATTCCCTCCCTAGAGGATATACTTTCTCCCTGGAACAGTGTGTTTCTTCTCCTTGCTATCCCCTATGAGTGTACCTACTGAAGAAGCTAGGTGGTGCAGAGTCAGAAAGATCTGAGTTCAAATTCCGTTTCCCACTTACAAGCCGTGTAATCTGGGGCAAATCATTTTACCTCAGTTTTCTCAACTGTAAAATGAGGATAATAATTGCATTGACTTCTCAGGATTGTTGTGAGGATCATAGGACATAATATTTATAAGGTACTTAGTGCAGTGCAAGCACATAGTAGGCACTTAATAAATGCTTGGTTTCCTCTTTCCCTTTTTGTGGTCTAGTATAGCTGCCACCTCCAGGTTTTCATCTTTGTGGTGTCTCTGTCTTGAGCTAGTCTTCCTCAACAGCCCTTTCCTATTTTCTGACTCAACTGTACCCCCTACCCCAACTCTTTATTATATGTTAGTATCTCTGAGACAGATTCCTTTGTTCAGATGGCTATAGGCACCTGAGTCTCATGATGAAGGACCATTCTCAGCAGGAGAAGCTAAAGACTTTTAGCCCACCTCTTCATTAATATGTCCACTCACTCATTAACTGTTTGCCAATCAGGCTTGATTTTTCACCTGTCAGGGGCACCTCCTTTCCAAAAGTATTTAAGCATTCATAGATCTCCTGAATTGGTCTTTGGTTATTGAGAGAAACCACTGACTATCAATTTATTGATCATTTCTTAACCTAATTAATAAGTTGATTTTTAATTACCCAGAAAACTGTCATTCAGGCTTTTAATTTGTCTCTGAATAAAGGGTGGAAATAGCAGTTTTAATCAGAAGAAGAGGGAGATTAAAATACTGGGCAGGGAGTGGGAATAAAAGCTTCAAGGTACAAAAATATTAGGAATTTCAATAACTTCACAATTTTGCCCAAGATTGGTTCAACAATGGTTAGTCTCCATTTTTACTTCTCCTCCCATGTTCTTCCTAAAAATATGTGGGTCAAAAAAGTCTTGGAGTTGTCTTATAATTATGCAGGCTTTAGCCCCGTGGGGACTGACTTCCACAGAAATGGATCAGGGATATTGAAACTGATAAGCTGGGAGCCCAGAGTGTCTAAAGGGGAAATAAAAGAATTGAAGTCCTCAAGTATATAGACAGGGATTAAGTAGAGAAGATAGTTATTTGTGACTACAGTACTAAGCTCCTTGAGAAATGAGGGACACTGATCTGGAGAGCCACAGATTATTCATGGCAGACAAGATCAGGATGTGTTTTCTGGATGGAGAGACTAAACTTCAAAGTGAAGATTGAAAGGTTCTGGCAGCAGAAGGAGGGTCTAGATAAAGCCACAGTGCCAGGGTGGTGAGTGGGGGTGGGGTGTCCAGGAGCAGGCTGACTCTTCCTCCTGGCCAAGTGTGTCCAGGACCATGTAAGAAGGACTAACCATCATTGACCCAGTGTGGCCATTGTGAGAAACAGGGTCTCCTGAAGAAATTCAAATTTCTATGCATTCTGGAAGATGCTAAAAATGTAAATAGACGAGGTCTAGGATGTAGGGAAGTTTGTTGACAACAAAAGGGGGATTCCAGAGACCAGAAATGAGATAGGCTCCAAACCTTGTTGGAAAACACACTCAAAGAGTCATCAAAAGGTCCACAGAGCATGAATGCAACTAATAGGGGATTTCCTGATTTGAGAACGATAGATTGAGTCATGCCAAGTATAATTAAAAACTTATTTGCAAATGCTTTTTTTTGTCTTTAGAAGCATCCCAAAGCTTTTTTTGGGGTGGGGTGGGGTTGGGTCTTTCTGGGAAGTTAAAGGTTATTACATTGAGAAGGATGGAATGTATTTCTCTGAAACTCTTACATCTGACAGCTGACAGAGGATGTGTACAACTTTCTTTAGGGGAGACAGAGGGGACATGCCTATTTTTCTGTGACTTGTTTTAATATTTGAGTTAAAGGTTTCTAGATTTCAAACCCTGAGAAAAGATACGGTTGCTCATCTAAGATCCTGCTTTTTGTCCTAAGACTTGAATTTTAGACTTTAAATCTTTGCAGTTACTGATGCTGATAACAGAGATAAATATATATATATATGTACTTTTGAATATTTGAGTATAAGCATGTTCTAGTATGTATACATATACATAATAGTATATTTAATGTATATTAAATATATTTAGTGTATGTTATCTATATTATATCTACTCACGAATCAAACCTGTGATTTTATGTAGGTGTTTTATCGTAGGGAGATCCTGGTGAAAAAGTTTCTTCTACCAGTGCAAATTGTCAACTGTTCTGTGGCATATAGTTTTAGAGAATTACCTGGACCCTGAGAAGTTAGGTGACTTGCCCAGGGTCACACAGTCATTTTATGTCAGAGGCAGGACTTGACTCCAGGTTTTCCTGACTGGTACTCTATCTACCACGTCAAAATAACTCATATCTTTACTTATTTATCTGTCTCCTATCTACATATCACAAGATATATGTGTGTTCAAGTACAAGTCCATTATGTATATACAGATATAGATAGGTACTTAATGTAATACTTCAGGAGGTATTTCATAGTGATGTGGTTTGCCATCCTAACCTATTCTAGTACCTAATTTAATAATTTATTATGGACCACCCCCCAAAAGTAATCACCTGATAGAAAGCACTTTGGTGGTGATTTACGCTGATCCCCAGAAAATGGTCTTGTTAGAATGCCAGTTCCTTGTGAATAGGGTTTGTTTTATTTATTGTGTTAAATTTCCTCAGTGCCTACACAGTGCCTTGTAAATAGTAGGTACTTAATAGATGCTTGTTGTTTGAGGATCACTGGACAAGACCTTAAGCATGGCTCATTCTCTGACTTATCTTTAATTTGTCCTTCCCTCCTAGGTTCTTCCTTGATGCCTACAAATATGCTGAGGTTTCCTCTGTTCTTAAATGATTCTTCCTTTGACCATGCCAGCCCTCCAGTTCTTGTTGCCCATCTTTCTTCCCTTGCCTTCTATAGAAGACTCAATGGATGAGTCATTATGGAGGAAGTGAAGAGGGCATTTATTGGATTATATAGCACTAGAAGGAAATTCAGATGCTATCTAGTTCAACTTCCTCATTTTACAGAGGAAAATGAGGTACAGAGATAATGTCATTTGCCCAAGATCATGCAGAAACAAATGTCGTGGGGGCTTTTAAAGCCTTGTCCTCTGACTCCAGGGGCAATGTTCTTTTGACTTGTCCCATGCTCTCTCCATCATACAGTGGTTTAAAGGGATACTTCTCTCTTCCAGTTTGGCCCTTGAATGATGGCAGCAAAAGTGACTAGTGGTGAAAGTCAAGAATTTATTCGTGAGGTGTATTTGGCATTTCAATGTAAGGCATAAGAAGGACCTTCTTTTGCTTGTCAATTCCTCCATTTAGAGAACTATTCCAGAAAAGATATTATAAACTAATCTGCTTAAAATAGAACCTATTTTAAGCTGAACAGCATTACATTGTGCTTTGGATGGATCAAACTGGACAATAAAGCAAACCTATGCACTAACTTTCTCTGTCATTTTACAGCTGAGAACTTCTTTTCCTTTAAAAGCAGGTTTTGATAAATTCTAGAACTCTCTCAGTATTAAACTAATCTGAACTATTATCATTTGTTTGGTCTGTATGCTAGTCTTTTGATCAGCTTTTAAAACATATGCATGTGCCTTGAATCGCTTCCAGGAACTCTCATGCTTCAGGGATGGACATATATGGGGACATATATGGCCAGGGCCCCAAGTGGAAACATCTATACACAAAGATATATTGGGGCTTGATCTAGTCACATGCGGCACTTATAGATCATCTGAAGCAGTGTTTAATTTTATTTTTTTATTCCTTTTGGGCTTGACAAAATCCATAATGCATTTTCCCAAGCACTTTTGCCCCTTCGTTTTCCTCAAGGAAATGCAATCCGTCTGTTACTGACTCATTTACGCTGAGCTCATCAGACCACTGCTGGGGGAAAACTATCTGATCAGGGGGCCTGAGGAGATGTTCACAAAGCTTCACAAGGTCTGCGAATCACAACGATGGGGTTCACTGAGAGACAAACAACTCTCCCACCTCTCCAGTTTTGGGGAATTTCTTTGACAACTCAGTACCCAATGGTTTTGAATAAAACTTCCTTTTCTAAAAGTTGTGCTTGATTCTTTTTAAACCCTTTTAAGGAGTTAATAAGAAAAATGTGGGCCACTTTCCCACCTCCCACCTTTTTCTCTTGCCACTTCCCTTATTTTTAGAATTATATAGTGTTTTAAGACAGATGGCTGCAAGGGAACTGGGCTTAATGTTGATTAGAAATGTTTAGGCTAATCTTGGACTCTGCCAAATGCAATTTCTGCCTTTAGCTCTCCTGGCTTCTTAATAGGGGACGACTAATGTGTATCACAAAGAAGGAACAAACAGAACCTTGAGTTACTAATTGGAACCGAATTTAGTGACCTATTAATTCTATGCCCAGCCCCTGTAAATCTTCATTCTATTTTTACTAGATAGGTAAATCCAACAACAATTTAATTTAATAAACATCTATGAAATACCTACTGCCAAAGTACTGTGCTTAATACGGGTTGTTGTTAGTCCTTTATTTTTGAAGAGGGTCAGTGACTTCACAGGGTGATGTCTTAACTTACATATGAACTAGATTGAAGTGAGGCAGAGTTGCATGAAGTCATCAACCTCACGCTCTCTTCCAGAGTCATCAAAATCCAGTGGAAAGACAAAAGTCAGGACTACTGATGATGGCCTGGGATACAGTGGATCACCTTGGTGTCTTCAATGTCTGATCAACAGATGAAGTGATGATGGCCTGGTCCAGGGTAGTGGCAATATCAAAGCCTGGGTGGTCCAGGCATTGAGGATGACTTGCACAAATGCATGAAGTTGGGAAGAGAATGGACTTTGGAGTGACTAGTAGTTCATTTTCACTGTAAAATAGAATATGGGTTCAAAATAATGTGAAATAAGAGCAGAAAGGCTAGAGCCAAGTTATGATATGAATTATATGCTAGACTAAGTGTTTTGATTTTATCCCACAGAAAATAGGGAGCCACTGAAGGTTTGTAAATGGAAGAGTTGCATGGTCAGATCTAAATATTAGCAAGGTCACTTTGGCAGCTGCATAAAAGTTAGATTCAGGAGGGGAAGACTGGAGGGAAGAAGACCATTTAGAATAATGCAATAGTGTAAGTGAGAGGCAATGGCAGTTTGAACTAGGGTGAATCATAGGATCATAAATCTAGGAAACTGAAAGATCATTTCATCCAACCTTTCACTTTACAGATGAGGAAACTGAGGCCAAGGAGTTTAATTGACTTGCCCAAAGCCACAGAGATGGTCAATAGCAGAGTCAAAATTAGAATCTAGTTTCTCCAGTGCCAATTCCAAATTTGGGCAATGTGAGTGGAGAAAATGGGATAGATTTGAAAAATATTGAGGAAGTGGAATTGATAAGGCTTCACATCTAAGCAGATAGAGGAAGCAAGAGAAGATGTAAAGAGAGAGAGAGAGAGAGAGAGAGAGAGAGAGAGAGAGAGAGAGAGAGAGAGAGAGAGAAGAGTCAAAGATGGTGCCCCTATATTCAATCTCATGGCTAAAAGGATGGTGGTGCCATTAATAGAAGTGAGGAAATTGGGAAGAGGAGGTTTGGATGGAGTAGGTGATGAGTTTAGATTTCGACATATTGAGTTTGAAATACTGTTGGGATTGGGAAGCAGAGATTTATGAAAACAAACAATATTTCCAGGGGTCATATTACAAGTGGTCCCTCTTAGTACATCTGCATCTAAGCCCTGCGCAGCAAGAATTCTCACTTTCAGAATGACCATCCCGAGATAAGATCCTCGGTTATCATGGAAAGGTTATGCATGTTGCACTTACTATGGAATAAGCACTGGACTTGAAGTTGTGGGACCTGTTTTGAGTTCTGGATTTTTCACTTATCAGATGAGTGACGATAAGCAGGTCAGTTAAATTGCCAACCTCAATTTCCTCATCTATTAAATGGGGATAATGATATTTACATGGCCTATATTAGAGTAGTTGGATTAAAGAACACCATTTGTAAACTTTGATATATTATGCAAATATGAATCATTATTAAATTCTCAAAAATGTTTTAAAAAATTAAGGTTCAAAAGCATTGTCTAATTTTTATTGATATCACTTTTTATTTTTATGTCTCATCAATTTCCACATCATTCAATCCATCATTCACCTTTCCCTACTCAGGGAGTTATCCTTTGTAACAAAGATTTAAAAAGAGGGAGGAAAAAAGATCTCAGCAAAACAAACCAACATACTGACTATGTCTGACTGTATATGCAAAATTCCATATGTATAGTCTCCTACAATTTAGAAGTAGGTAGGTAGCGAAGTAGATAGGGCTCTGGGCCTGGAATCAGAAAGACTGGAGTTCAACACTACTATCTATGTAACCCAGGCTAATCACTTAATCTCTATCTGCTTCAGGGTCTTCAACTGTAAAATGGGAATAATAATAGCACCCACCTCCTACGTTTTGTTTTTTAAGGAAAAAAATGAGATGATATTTGTAAAAGTGCTTATCACAGTGTTTCATACATTTACTGTTTCTCGGTTGTTTCAGTCTTGTCTGACTTCATTTGGAGTTTTGTTGCAAAGATACTGTAGTGGTTTGCCATTTCCTTTTACTTTTACATTTTACGGGTGAGGAAATTGAGGCAAACAGGGTTAAGTGACTTGCCTAGGGTCACACAGATAGTAGGTGTCAAAGACCAGATTTGAACTCAGGAAGTTGAGTCTTCCTGACTCTAGTCCTGGTGCTTTATTTCCTGTGCCACCTAACTGCCTTTTTAACACTTATTAGTCACTTGTTAAATACCTATCCCCCACCTGTGCAGTCTAGAGAGAGAAATGAGCATTTTCTCAACTCTTTTCCAGAGCCAAGCTTGGCCACTATAATCACTCATCATTAAAGTATGTTTTATTTTTCTTTCTATTTGCATCATTGTGCATCTTGCCTCTCCTTGCTTTAGAGCATAGAAATGGAGTCAGAATTGGGATGAGTTTCTTCTATTCCTCCACAAAATGATCCATAAAAACTTTTGGGAGCCTGCATATAGGACCCACAAATGGAAATTTCATATTCCAACAACATGGAGCATCTTATGCAACTGAATACATGGAATTACTTTAGTTTTAGACCACACTAAGAGTTGGGGCTTTAGTCAAACTCTACCTGGTAAAAATATTTTTTTTTAATCTCAGAGGCCTCCCTTGACTTCAGGGATTTTTCAAAGAGACTAAGATCCATTGAGGCTTTCTTCATCTGCAGACTCTGCAGTTGAGAGCTACAGATAAGCCATAAGATCTGCTGGTCTGGAATTTAGTCATTTAAAATATTTTATAACATTTTGTTCTTCCCTGATCAACTGTTGCTGCTGTGTGTCCTTAATTTTTGAAGAGGTCCAGTGGCATCACAAGTAATGTCTTGACTTGCACATGAATTGGATTTAAGTGAGCCAGAGTTACACAAAGTTGTCAGTCTCAATGTCTCTTCATGAATCTTCAAAGTCCAGTGGCAGGACAAAAGTCAAGCTGACTGGTGATGGCCTGGGATGCAGTTGATGACTCTGACATCTTCCAATTTAGACAACACTTGTTTCAACCCCTTCATGGCCATTGGAACATACTGTTCTCTTTTGCCCATTCTTCTGGAGGAAGTCTTCAAATGCTTATTTGCCAATGGTTTTGAGGACTGTCAATTGCCCTCAATCTTGTTTAGCCTGTCTGCCAAGATGGTTTCACTGGGGTGTGGCCACTGCAGATGCTATAGCTTTTTGGAGCCACAGATGAGAGTTGGGTGAATCAGGGGGACACCAGAAGTGGATGAGCAGCTCTCAAGAGGGCTAGTGAGCTCTCACACCAGGTGCTAGTTATCCCTGAACACACCATACACCCCATCTACATGATCAACTACATGATCCCAGGATGGAAATCCCAGGATGGATAGCAGTGTGTGTGTGTGTGTGTGTGTGTGTGTGTGTGTGTGTGTGTGTGTGTGGTGTGTGTGTGTGTGTATTCAATAGGTGTTAATAATATAGCATGGTATTAAAAAAAAGAAAGACATCATAAACTGTATTGGTAGAGCACAGAGAAAGTTGTCAGAGTTCAGATATCCATTGTGCCAGTTGCTTGGCCTTGGGTAAGTCACTTAACTTATCTGGGCCTCAGTGTTCTCATCTATAAAATGAGGTGGTTGGACTTGATGTCCTTTCTTATTCCTTTCAGCTATTGGTCTATGAGAGACAGAGCATTCATTATGGTTGTTCTGCTATTCTTTGCTCTAGCTGGACCTTTGATGGAGTGTTTCTTTTGTTCTAGGACCCATATTTTAGTACAGGTAAATAAGAGAATAATCAGAGATGATTAATTGTGATGGAAGGAATAGAGGATGGCCTAGAGATCATATCCTTTAAGAAACAGTTTCATTAAATAGGGATGGGACTTCTGGGTCATTTGAACAGTAAGATGGCAGGCTAGACATTTTCTTTAATCCCTATGAACTCTCAGACCTCCCTAAAACAGAAATTATTCCCCAAAGACAAAAACTCAGCTTCTTCATGGTCTAGAATGCTCAGAATTCAAAAGAAGATAAAACACCCAAACCCAGGAATTGACACTCAGTGACCCCGAGCTTACTCCTTCCTTACTTCCCATGCTACAAGCTAGCAAGATTGCACTACCAGACCCAGGGGCTTATGTCAAAACCTACCCTTTTCCCTTTCCAGTGCTGTGGAGACCCCATCTCCAGACTGAAGAAGTTTGTTTAGGCCTTGACATCTAGTTTGCTCACAGCCTGTCAGAAACAAAAACCTGTTAGGGGCTGCAGCTCTGAAGCTTCAGAGTTGCAAAACTCTGAACTGCTATTGTAGGCTTTGAACTTCTGGTGCTGGGCCCAAGAACTGAGGAACAGATGGATTGGGGCAGGTCACTAAGACACAATCTATCAAGTCTGAGGGAAAGAACACAACACCCATCTGGAGCTAGTTCTGATTATACAAGAGTCAACTGAGGCAGATATCTAGATTCGTGAACCATGATGACTTGCCCAGTGTGGGAGGAGGCTGTGAAGCTTGTGAACTAACTGCCCCCCATCCCACCCCAGGAAACCATAATCAGAGGGGAGAGAGTCAAGAAGTGAGTGATAAGGAAAATAAGGGGAGGAAAGGCAGAAGGTACCAAAGATTTTAGGAAGAATAGCACTCAAAGACTTTGATCATAAACAGTAAAATCAGAAACAGAAAAAAAATTAAAAAACTAACAGAAAGAAATATGGTCTCTAGATCTAGTAAGCAATTCCAACCATCTATGAATAATTACTGCAACATAAAGGAAAATGATCCAACATTTGATGAGTCAGAGGACCCTGTATAATTTGAGGAGAACGTGGAATTACAACACATTGTTCCTGAATGGTTTCAAAGAAAAAGGAGCAGAATTTATGTCCTGCACAGCAAAAAGAATGAGCAGAATAGACAAAAAAAATTGAATCTTCATTGGCAAGCCACAGAAAAGAAGCAAAAGAGAGAATAGTAGATTGGAAATGCAAATCCATAGGAGTAAAGGACACCATAGAAGAAAAGAAGCAAAAAACAATTACATTTAAAGAAAATATGCCTACTCTGTGAGCAAAACATCCTGACACTTGGTTACAGAATGCTAAGGATCCTAGGCTTTCCAGAAGGACATAACAGGACAAAAGTATAACCCAATTTTCCAGAAAAAATAGAAGACAACCAACCAGAACTTCTGAACACAGAAAATGAAATTTCAAAGGAAAGAATTCACAGATCACCTCCATTAAAAAACGAAAACAAAAAACAAAACCAAGACTGAATTAAATAGGTATGTTTAGCCAAGAGAAAAAATAGACTTAAGGGAACATGAGAGTTTGAAGTCTTTGAAGGGCTGTCACATGGAAACATAATTAGATTTGTACTACTTGGACCCAAATGGCAGAACTGGAAATGGATAGGAAGTTGTAGAGACTACGAATTAGAGATGCCCTAAAACTCATTGGCAACAAGATGACACAGTAGATAGAGTGCTGGGCTTGGAGTCAGGGAGAGTTCAAATTTGGTCTTAGACTCTTACTAGCTGTGTGACCCTGGACAAGTTACTTAACCCTGTTTGCTTCTGTTTCTTTTTCAATAAAACAAGCTGGAGAAGAAAATGGCAAAGCAGTCCGGTATCTTTGCCAAGAAAACTCCAAAATGGTGTCACAGACTCAGTCGTGACTGAAATGACTGAAGAACAACGATGAAACAGTTTGACCTGCCTTGGGGTGTTATGGAAATTGGATAACTACTTTGGGGGGATGTCATAGAAAAGATTCACAGTCATGTATGAGTTGAATTCAATGGCTTGAGGATTCCCCTTGACCTCTCAGATTTTTTGATTCTGCAATTTGCTGTTCTCCCTCATTTGTTCACTCAAGTCTCTTCTCTTAGGGTTATTCTATTTTCCATTTGGGATGAATGCTATTATGGGAAGATATGCGTCAAGCTTTCTGAAGTCCTTAAAAGAAAAATATTACATGCAAACTGCTTGCCAGGGTATTATTAGAGATCTAGACCAACCCAAGTCCAGGGTCATATTCAATGTCTTTGAGACTGTTGTTAAAAATCCGAATGTTATTGAGTGTTTTAGTCAGCAGTGCTGGCTTCTCAGTGGGACAGCATCAGTGCTAATGTGTTGACAGGTTTCTGAGTGAGGCTGCTTTTCCCCTTCATTTTGTTTTCTGATGTTTGATTGATACTAACAGTGGGATTAGAAATAACTTAAACACATTCCTAGCCCCTTGTGAACGCTACCTGAAGTAGCATGGTCTCAAAATAATCAGAGATGAATAACTGGGGCGGAGGGTGGGGGTGGGGGTGGATATGAACTAGGAGCCATATCTGAAACAATTGCATTAAATAGGAACATTTAGCCAAGAGAAAGAGTGGAGCTAAGGAGACATGATAGTTGCAAGTCATCTGAGTCTGATTCTGAGCCAGATTCTGATCCTGAGCCAGAATTCTTAAGTCTCTTAAGGGATTCCTTATTCTTTCTGTTGTGGGTCTGTCCAAAAACATGGGGAGAATAGCCTTTTTCAATGTCTAAGCCTGTGAGGAAAATCAAAGACCAGAGCTACACATATCCAAATAGACCCAAAGGAATAAGTCTATAGAAATAGTTTCAAATATTGTTTGTTTGAGCTTTGGTAGGAGATTAAGAGAATTTCCCCCTTTTCATTTTATCTCAGCCAAGAAAAGTGGTCACAGTTAATTATCAACATAACCATTTATCACAAATAAAAAATAACCCAAAGAAAAATATCCAGCCAATGGCAAATTGCCTTGGGAATATGGTAAGCAAATCCTTCTACAGCTTTGCTTTGAGAGTCCCAGTGCTGAAGGAACTTACATTTCTCTCTCTCTTAGGCTGTGAATTAGCATCTTGCACTTTGCTTCACAGCCTCTATCCTTAGGGTCCTGAACTGTGGATTCAGCATCCTCTCTAACCTGTTAAACACCAACCCCTTCATTCCCATGTCTGCCATTACTCTAAGTAAGATTAACCCAATACACCTGTAGGATCTTAGAGTTGGAAGACCACCTGGTCCATAATTCCTAAACAGGAATTTACTCTAATCAGAAGTACGGTGAAACCAGAGTGGAATCACCTGTTCCTCCTAGCAATTAGCAAATTTAGGTGAACCTAAAGAGAACTGGAATAGACCAAGGGAAATCAACTCACTTTGATGGGATTTTTTTAACATATGTTTAATAATAATAAAAAAAATCCTTGAGAGAGAGAGAGAGAGAGAGACATTACTTTTGGAGACATTCGCTTTTCTTCTGATTAGTTCCATTTGTTGGAAAGTTCTTCTTTATATCAAACTAAAATTGGCCTTGTTGAAAAAAAAATGCCTCCTCTTCCTTTGTCTTCTTCCATCAATAACTTGTACAGCTCATTCTGTTGGTGATTTGAGTTGATCTTTAATAAAACTGAGGATATTTAGTATTTAATAATCAGGAGAAATCAAAATTATTACAGCAGCTCCCACCCCTACTGTATAAATGTATTAGTTCCCTGGGGACAGAGAGAAATACAATGTTGGAGGGGAACATTAGGAACCGCAAGAGTTAAAGCAATTACCTTTAGATCCAATAATCCTAAGGAGCTGCAGATGGTGTTTTAACCAAAGTGGTTGCAGGGCCATCCTTTTGAACCTAGGAATTCTGAGGTAGCAATTCAATTTGCAGAACATTACCAGAAGAGCATTGTGCCAGGAGTATAAAGATAAATAGGGCACTAATCATTTCCCTCAAAGGTCTTATCATCCAGCAAAAGAGATTTGTTAAAAATAAAGGCATCAATGTTTACAATACAAAATAAAACATAAGGTCATGAAAAAAGTGCGAAGGGTTAGGCGAAAGGGCAGAACATTTGGGTAAAATATATGTAGAAAGGGTTGGGTGTTGTTGTGGCTCAAGATTTGAGTTAATTCTGGTGTTCCAGTCTCCTTTTAGTGATCTATAAAAGAAACTTCAAAGTCTCTCATCTAGAAAATGTGGTCATGGCTCAGAACTGAAGCATAGCTCCCATTGTTTAGTGTGACCTTCTGAATTTAGTCAGGGAGGGGAGGTGTCTGACCAGTGAGATCCCACTTATCCCCAGAAACAGGCTCCCCAAGGTTCCATGTGGGTATGCCAGGCAGAGACAACAGAGCTCCCCACCCCATGCTTTGAAAACTAGGCCCTTATTGGCTTGACCCATTACAATCATGAAGCCCAGTGCTGAAGCAACCAAGTAGGAGTGATATCTTGTAAAGAAACACAGTACTATCCACTCAACAAGGGATTAGGAATTTGAATTCTCAGGCTTGATTCCTTAATTGGTCACTGGAAAGTCCCAAAATATCTGTGACCTTAATTTACCTGCCTTGAAAATGGGTTTATCATGTGCATAGTTGAGAAACTATGCTTTGATCCTTTCTGAAGAAAATGGGACCATACCTCCTAAAAGCTTCCTAACTGGTTTTTACATAAATTACTTTAGGCAGGGGGCAATTAGGAGTGATTTTAAATGGGATAATGAAGGTTAGGGGAAGTAAGGAGGGAGGAACTTAGTTGAAGTATCTAGGCTCATCCACTGAGAAAGTGAGGAGGAGCCATGAGTTAAGCAAAATGGATAAGGGGACCCTAGACACAGGGAACCCTGGGGAAAAGAAGGGGCCAGAACAGAAGAAAGCTGAGCCACACTGAATGTGATAGAGTTGAAAAAGGAAGAAGAGTTTGTAGAAGGGAATCAGGATTATCGAAGTGAAATCGAGGATAGGGAGCTGTGTCCTGGCATTTTGTAACTGGAATCTTTTTTTTTTTTATCAATTATTAAACATCTATTAAGCACCTACTATCTACCAGGCACTTTGCTAAGCTCCAGGGACACAAAAAGAGGCAAAAGACAGTTCTAGGAGCTTACAATCTAACAGGGAGACAACCTAGAAACAAATATAGAGTGAGCTATATACAGGATAAATGTGAAATAATTAACAGAGAGAAAGCACTGATGGGGAAGGCTTCCAGTAAAAGAAAGGATTAGTTGGGACTTAAAGGAAGCCAGGGAGGTCAGTAGTCAGTCAGTTACTTAAAGTGGGGTTTGATTATGTTTCACTTCAAAATGATAGTGGTCAGGGCAACTTTATTGGCAGCATATTTGTGCCTATAAATTCATAAAAGACTATGTCTGCGTGATAAAAATAGGAATTATCCATTTCCGTTAGGCCTGGCTATGCATTTTTCGTATACATCTTTCCCAAGTTTTCTGACTGGATACTTTAAAGTAGATAGCTTAGTGCAGTAACATATGTGGATACCCAAGATTTGGAGGGGCTGAGCCAATAGAAGGCAGACAGCAGATTCTGAGAGTTATTTTTATTTTAATTTTCAGCAAGCATGGAGGGAATAAATTGTTTTGTTATTTTCAGCTATATATGCTAATGTACACCACACACAGATGAGTTCCAGCATGTGGCTGGGTGAGCATGTTTGCTGCCTCTATGGACGAAAGAATAAAGGGAGGGAGGAAGGGAAGAGAGTTTAAAATAAAACTTCTAAGACCCCTTTAAATTGTAACATCTTGAGCAAAGAAAAGCCTGAATTATGTAAAAGCTGGCCAGAGGCCAACATCTGGCAACGGTAAGGTTGTTTTGTAAGCAGGCGGTTTCCACACGCAGCTCAAAGAACCCATGCTGGAAAGAATAATGAATCCTAGAAGATGTATGATGGGTCTGGCAACCAGAAGGAGACCCCAGGCTTTGAGGGAACATTTTTGGTCATTTGATCTCCTAACACAGCCAGCTGAGATGAGTTACATTCCTCCTGCCTGGGACCTCAGCAATATTGCCTAAGCCCCCGGACTCATTCCTGCTGAATTGGAGACCGTGCAGTAGCTTTGCTGTCAGACTCTAAAATCAAATTCTCTCCATCTCTTCCTGGAGTATTTGGAGGAAACAAGACTCCTTCCTGAGTCTGGAACTTAGGTTTCTCTGGAAAGGCTGACCTCCACTACTCCATCTTCCTCACTTTCTACCCTGTGTCACCCCCATACTTCTCCATGGTAATCTGTCATTTCTGAAAGCCACATGGCAGGTCCATCCCATGTGTTATCTATCTTCTCTTTACTGCCATTAGGATTTGACATTGCCAGGGCACAAAGAATCCTCTAATTGGGGCCAGGATCTTGGAAAACAAGGCAGCTCAGAGTGATCACAAGCCAGCTCCTTTTTGATGAGATTTTTTTGTATTGGGGTGTACACTTTTATTAACAAACAAAAAATATTTAGACCACCCTTTGTCTTTGCCAATTTATCAACCCAATAGTTAGTATAAAGCGCATTTAAACACTATTTATAGATGTTTATTTTTTCCTTAATTGGAAGTAAAAAGATTCATAAAGATGAATTCAACTGATAATTTTATTCTGGGAAACAGTAGCTTGAGTCATAAGAAGTGAACAGAAGAAATATGGGACTCTCTGAGCACTTCCCCTTGAAACACTGCTATCAATCTGTGTAAGAGGACGAGGTCTTGGAGGCCTGCTTTCATAATCGGCACAATGCCTGCCATGATTTTAGGCTCCTTCATAAGAGACACAGTTGGTTCCTGTTAAGTCAACAGCAGTTGAATTGCTTCTCAGATATTTCTCTCCAGCGGCATTCTTTATGACATCTCAGCATGTGTTCTGCTTTTCCATATGTCTGGCTGGCTACTTTCCTATGAGGCGAGAGTAGGAAGGGGAGACTTCAAGATCTAGGAGCTGAGAATATGTCCATCCAAGGATTTCAAGTTGACTTTTCACTTGTAACTTCATATTTACCTGCTAGATGTCCAAAATTACCATATTCATTCCATAAACCTTTATTAAGCCCTATTACATACAAGGCACCATGGACAGGCTGTCATGATATAATGGAAAATGTTAGTGACTTAGAGTCTGGAGAATTGGCTTGAAATCTTGGCTCTGATACGTAGCTCTGGGACCTGGGGGAAGTCACTTAACCTCTGGTTTCCTCATCTGAAAATGAGAGTGATAATACTTATGTTACTTATCCCACAGGGTTGTTGTCAGGAAAGCACTTCATAAACCTTCAGTTGTTATATCTCCATCTGTAGAATGGGAATAATAACATTTTCATTAACTTCTTCACAGAGCTGCGGTAAAGAAAAAATTATATAAATATGAGCTATGAGTATAGACAAACCCTCCCCCTTTAAATTTTAAGCTACTTGACAAGGGGGCTATGTTGTATTGATGTTTGTGTTAAAATAATTCATATTTTGATAACAATTTAAGATCTGCAAAATGTTTTTTATTTATGCTAATTAAATTTCTGGACCTTGGAGATTTAATATTGCTGTTTGATAGTTAAAGTAAGTGAATCGAAACTCAGTAACTGGCAAATCTTGCATGAGCCCCTAGGTCTTCTGACTTTAGAGCTAAAGCTCTTTTTCATTATACTTTCATGCCTCTGACACTGAAAAGACCCTCAATGCATTTTTTTCTTTCACAGATTTCATTTCCTACAGAGATTACTGCAGGGATCAGGCTTAAGCTTTAAATCACCAAGTTAAACATACTCGCAGAAAATTTTAACTGGTCACCCTAGAGCTGTCCACTTCATCCTGGAATCTGCAAATTCTGTGTATTCAGCCAAGCTCATTTTTATTGAAGGACAGTCAATAGATTTCACGAACAAAGAAAGCACGACTACAAGTCTATCAGTTTTTTTTTTTTTGGTTGTTTTTTTGTAATCACTCATTTCAGCAACTCTGTGACTGGTCAGTAAAAATGTATGAAATTGCCCATAATCCATCCAGTTAAACCCTGAACTTGGGGAAGATCTTATTTTTTGAAACTTAGCTTTAGAAAAATCATACTTCAATATTTTAAGACTCCCTGGTTTTATCTTTGTGGCTATTTCCTTTACTAATACTAACAATAGCTAGTATTTATACAACACTTCAAGCTTTCAGAGTGATATGTATATGTATATTCTCATTTAATCTTCCACAAGCACAATAAATTGAATTGATACCACTACTGATAATTCATACTACTATGAAACTGATACTATTATTACCCCCATTCTACAGATGAGGAAACTGAGGCATAGAGAACGTAAGTGACTTGCTCAGAGTTATATAGTACCTGAAGCAGAATTGAAACTCAGGTGTCTTCTGTCTCCTGCAACCACTTAGCATCACAACTCTATGCTTGAGAAGATAGATAGTCTTCATAAATTTATGACCAAGAAAATTCTATCACCTTTTGACCAGAGTGGAGATGATCTGATGAAGAACCTCCCTTTAGTTATCTGGGCTTATTCTTGAATAACAGGCATAATTTGACACTAGAACTCTACTTGAAGCTTTTCCACCTTGAGATGGGCTTCTGGAGTATGTGATCCATTAGCACAAACTTCAGAAGTCACAACTCCCCTCTGTGCCACAAGGTAATGTTGGAATTGGGATTCAATGGAATATAGAAAAGCATATACAGGATTTGAACTCATGTCTTTGTACTCCACACTTAATGCTTTTCTCACTACATCATTTTGCCTCTCCTAAGTGCATAGTATCATAGATTGAGAGCTGCAAAAGACATTAGATAGCATGGAATCCAACCTCTTCATTGAGGAAATTGAGGTCAAGAGAAGTTAAGCGATTGCACAAGGCCCCCTAAGCTAGTGAATAAGAGCCAGAAAGTCAGAACCTAAATCCAGCTTCTCTGATTCCCTCTCAAGGGCTCTTTCAATTACACTGTGCTGCCTTTTGACTTTTGGACCTTGTTAGTCCTATTTTGGAACTAGAAGAGTTAGAAATGACCTGCCTTCTCCATTTCATAGCTACAAATTGAAAAATATTTAAGATAATGGACCAACGTGATAAATTAGGAATGACACTTAGGAGAGAAATAGAACGATAATATCTCAGCATTAGAAGGGCCCTCTAAGGTCCTCCAGGCTCATCCTTTAACTGAATCAAAATTCTTTCTATATCATCTCTGATAACCACTCATCTAATCTCATGGGGGTAATAATAGTATCAGTTTCATAGTAGTATGAATTAATTATCAATAATAGTATCAATTTAATTTATTGTGAAGATTAAACAAAAGAATGTATATAGACTATACATATATGTATGTATATATATATATCATTTTGGAAACCTTGAAGTGCTATATAAATGGTAACTATTGTTATTATTTGCATTAGCATCAGTGAAGGAAATACCCACAGAGATAACACCAGTCGATGAACTGGCAAGGCAATCTTTTTCTGAGAGGAAGAGATAGGGAAAGGAAATGAAACCAGTACCAAAAAGAGAACTGAAGAAGACCCCACTGCCATAGAACTTCTGAATTCTATTTATGATGATCACGAAATCGCCCAGCTTAAGTGGTGTAGACAAGGATGTAACTAGCATATTTTGCATCTGAGGCACGTACCATGAATTGTTCCTGGATCAAATAGCACAGAATGCGCCCTCAACTAAGAAAGGGCCAGGAGAAGTCACTCCAGACCACAGTCTGCAGTTTCAGGTTTTAGATAATTACTCTTGATACCTAGATGCAATGTTCTGTTGTGTCTGTGCTGCTAATGGTTTGAAAGTAATGTCTGTATCTTCTAAATTCAGAAGCATCAAAATTTTGTATCCATGGACAAAGTCCAAGTCATTCCATTCTAGTTATGGTTCTGACCTAGATACATTAACCTACAGAAGTGACATTGAAACTAGTCTCTGTAGAATTTCATTTTCAAGGAGTATGGAATCACCAAGTTAGAAGGATCTTCAGATGTTAACTGGTCTGACCTACAGCTAAACTGAAATCCCCTTGTAAAATCCCTGGCAACTGGTCACCCAGCCTCTACTTGAAGATCTCCAGTGATGAGAAACTCAATACCTCAAGGATGCCCTTTTGACAGTTTTCATTATTAGGAGAATTTTATGTTCCTAGTTAAAATCTCCTTGTTTAGGCATTTACCTGTTGTTCCTAGATCTGCCTTTTGGGGAAAAGAAAGCAAACCCTAATACTTCTGCATGACAACCTTTCAGATACTTCACAGGATCACAGACTTCTAGCTGGAGGGGGTCTTACAGGTATTTGAGTGTCTCTTACAGATGAGGAAACTGAGGTTGAGATAGGTTGAATCAATTGATGAGAGTCACACAACTTGGAAGGATTAAATAAAAGCTATTATGTCCCTTAAGTCTTCTCTTTTCCAGGATAAACATCCCTAAGTCCTTCCACTTATCATTGCAGGGCATAGAATCAGAACTTCTCATCACTCTGCTAACCCTTCTTTGATAGCACTCCAACTTTTCAGTGTCCTTAGTAGTACTTATAATTGAACACATTGTTTTAGTTGTGATCTGCCTAGGGCTGTTGTTTGTTCTTTGTTCTTGAAGTGGTGTATGACTTTAGGAAGCTGAGGCCATGGATTGCAAGTGAATTGGATTTAAGTGAGGGAGGACTGTGATCTGCCTAGGGCAGAATACAGAAGGACTATCACCTACCTGGCTCTGGACAGTATGTTGTTATTACTGATTTAGATTGTGTGTGTGTGTGTGTGTGTGTGTGTGTGTGTGTGTGTGTGTGTGTGTGGCTACCATGTACTACTATACACTTACTAACACATCAAATTCACAAAAATCTCATGGTCTTTTTCACATTGTCTAACCATGCCTCTTTCCTCTTGTGCTTGGGAAGTTCGTTTTTTAAAAAAGACATGTCACTATCTTCATTTCAATATAATTTACCTTTGAAGCTACCCTCCACCTCTAACTGAAGGAAGCATAACTGGTAGGCTACAAACACCACTAAGAAGGCTCCCATTCCAAAAACACTTCTGGACTTGGCTGACTCTAAAAGAGAGAGCAGGGCTGACGAGTTTGTACAACTCTGTCTCATTTAGATCCAATTTACTCGCCATTCGAGACATCACCCTTGTGATGTCATTGTTCTTTGAGAAAGAAAGAGACAGAACCAGCACCACCACCACAACTATTCTTAAGTAGAAGTCACTTTCTCCCCTAGCTCTGAAGGAAAACTTACTTGTCAAGAAGGAAGTAATTGTTACTGGGAGCCATGGCCACGTTACTGATAAATCATCTATATAGCTAAATTAGCAAGAAGTTAAAGGCTTTGCCAAGGTAAAGCCAAGAGGTTCTAAGACTATGCATACATTTCACTGCCATTCATAATACTACCCCCTTCTTTCTCCTTCCTCTTTAATTCCCACATAATTAGTGAGTCTCTTCTTTATTCATTTTGGACTGTACCTCTGTGTCAAAGTAGTCCTAGCTCATTCTGGAACCAGAGCTTATCAACTATTTTATTGTGTTATGGTTTCAATATGAAATGTCAAGAATGAGATAGGATGAGATTCATAACTACTAATGAATGAATAAATGAATGGGGACCTGGATGTGTGATCTTGGGAAGGTTGTTTAACATTTCTGCGTGTTTCCTAATGGCAATAACAAGATAATACTTTGTCTATACACTAAACATATACACAGAAGACCACAAACTATCATTGAGAAGATTGAAACTCTGGTGTACATCAGGGGAATCAACCAATAGTTTTTTTTTTTTCTACCAGAAATTGAAATGGTGAGTTTAAGACTATTGGCACTAGTGTCTATTAGTAGAGCTATACTCACATCAGATATTGATGTGAATGAGTATTGATAAGAACGAATGAATAAATATCCTACTCTTGTACAAGGTTTGTCTGAAGACCAAGTAAGATAATGCATGTAAGGGCACTTTGTAACCAGAGAGTTCTATTTAAATATAAGGTATTATTTTGTTCCGTTGCCATAGTGATATTTTTATACCAGAGTAAGGTCTCCCTCCAGTGCATTGAATGTTTGGGCAACAACCACACAGGATAAGGAAGTGGTGAGTAGTTGCAAATTGAACTATTCTTTTTCTCTTTTGTTAATGAAAATGTTTAGAAATACAAATCCCCTCTTAGCCAGGACTGCTTTGTTGTGTCTTAGAAATGTTAAGAATTCTCAATGCTGTCATTTTCTCTAATGAAATTTTCAATATTTCTATGACTTATTTTCTGATCCATTAATTCTCTGTGGTCAATTTAAGTTTGAATCTTTGCTTCAAAGGTTATTTATTGACCTTTAAAAAAATTTCATTATCATTAGAAAAGAAAGTGTTTAATATTTCTGCTTTTCTTAGTGTCAACGTGGTGGCACAATGGACAGAGCATTGGGTCTGGAATTAGGAAGACCTGAGTTCAAATCTGTAGTAGCTGCATGAGTCACTCAACCTCTGCCTCATTTTCCTCAACTATAAAATGGGGATCATAAAAGCACCTCACAAGGTTAGTGTGAGAATCAAATGTGGTAATGTCTGTAGAACACTTAGTGTAGTACATGATACATAGTAGACATCTAATAAGTACTTGTTTCTTTCCTTTCCGCATTTATTTGTGAGGTTTTTGATGCTCTAGAATATGGTTAATTTTTGTAAAGGTGCCATACACAGCTGAAATATGTATGTTTATTATTCCCATTCAATAATCACCAAAGATCTAGCAAGTGTAACTTTTCTGAAATTATATCCATATCCTTAACTTCTTTCTTACTTATCTTTATGTTAAATATGCCTAGTTCTAAAAGAATCATATTGAGGTCCACAATTATTGCAGTTTCCTTGTCTATTTCTTCCTTTGATTTGATTAATTTTCCTTGTAAGTACTTAGATGCTATGCTATTTGGTATACATATATAAAATTATAATTTTTTTTCATTCTATGGTTATTTTAGGCATAATATAATTTCTGTTTATCTTTTTTTTTAAAGCTCTGTTAGTTTTTGCTGTTTCCTTGTTTGAGATCATGATTGGTACTACCACTTTTTTAATTCACCTAGAGTATGATAAATTCTAGACCTTCATTTTAACTCTTCATGAACCTCTTGCCCAGGGTCACACAGTTAATATGTGTCTGAAGCCAGATTTGTACTCAGGAGCTCCTGACTCCAAGGCAGGTGCTTTATTCACTATGCCACTTGCATTTTTTTCATTAATTACCTAAATATTCTTGACTTTGTTCTTCCAGATGAATTTGTTATTATTTTTTCTACATCTATAAAATAAAATTTTGGTAGTTTGATTGGTATGGCACTGAAAAAGTAAATTAGATAGAACTGTCATTTTTATTATATTAGCTCTCTTCTACTTCTCTCCTCTCCCCTCCCCTCCCCTGTCCTTCCCTTCTTTCTTGTCTCATGAATCTCTGTTGCAAGTTTGTTTCTTTTATACATCTTATTATTGGAGTGCTTTCTAATTCATTTTGCTACACTCCTCTGCTTTATTGGTGCATTAATACCATTCACATTCATTGTCATGAGAGTTAATTAGCTTCCATCATACATTTTTATATTTTTTCCTCTTTCCTTCTCAACTCCCTTTTTATAAAGGAGCAGATGGGGGAGAAAGAGGGAGAATCTGATAAGTATTATAAATATATATTTGAAATCCATTAATATGTTTTTGTCCTTCCTTTCTTCGCCAAGCACAGACTTCAGTCTCTATTATTTTTATTTTATTTCTCTCTGTGTAATCCCTTTCCTCTTATGATCAATCATCTTGAGTTTGTGACTATTTCCTCTCCAACTCTACTCTCTGTTGTATACCTCCATCCCCATTATCTATCTGTTTCTATCTGCATTCCTATTGAATTTCATGTATTCATGTGTCAAACTCTTTGTATGTATGTGTATACACTATGTTTAGTCCTTCTTTATTTGCTTCTAATACACATGAATGAAATCATGAGATACCCACTCCCCCATCCCTTCCTCAAACTTTATAAGCTTTATTTTTCATTTCTTCTTGACTGAATTTGTTTTTCTTTTCTTCTTTTTTCTCTTCTTTTCATTTCTCCCAATGAAACAAAACAAAAATCTGCACCCAGATCCTGTATTTATCTTATTTAGTTTGCATTATGAACCTTGAAGACATTAGGATTCTGAAGAAACACTTCAATTAGAATATAAGCAGTTCATCATAATTTATTTTTTCTATTTGTGTAAATAAATGTATTTATCTTTCTAGGATTTTCTTGATTCCTGTGCATTAAATTCAAAGATTTTATCCATCTCTGATCCTCTTATCAGAAATTCTAGAATGTCTTTATTACATTTAAGGTCAATTGCCTCTCCCACCCCCTTAAGATATTACTAAAATTTTTGGTTGTTATTCTTGTTTTTAAGTCTATCATTTTACTTTTGCAATATTATATTCTAATACTTTCTCTCCTTTAATATAATTGCTGTCAAGTCTTGTGTGATCCTGACAGCATTTCCTTGGTACTTGAACCCTTTCCCTGCCTTGTTTTGGCTGTTCACAGAATGTTTTCTTTGATTTGGATGCTCTAGATATTAGCTATGAAATTGCAGAGTGTTGTTAGTTTGGGGTTTCTTTAAGGAAGAGATCAATGGATTCTTTCCATTTTTATTTGACCCTCTAGTTCCAAAAAATCTCTGTAGTTTCACTTATCATTTCTTTAAATGTGGGGTACTGATTTTTTTTTGTCTGGTAATAGTTTCCAGGGATTCTGATTATTTTTAAATATCTCTTTTCAAGTTATTGCTAGTAGATAAGTCAACTTTTCCTGCTTTTTGAATCTTTTGACTTTGTTCTAATATTCCATGTTGTCTCCTGGAGTTACTGAATTCTTCTTGCTTTATTCTACTCTACGTCTATTTCTTGAGTAACATTTTTCCACCTTCTGTTCAGTTATTCTTCTTTAAATTTTTTTCCTCTCAAACTCTCATCTCCTTTTTTTTATCTCTTATTTTATTTCCTTCTTTCACTCTTACAATCCTTGTGGCTTCCATTAGCCTCTTGCCTCCTTCAGACTGTCTTTTTGTGCAGTTCTGAATTAGACAGAGAAGTTTATTTATATTTATTTATATATTTACAATTAATCTTTCAAGTGACCTTTTCAGCTATTTCCTAGAGCTTATGTAAGAGAATTGAACTTCTTTTTTTTAAGTATCTTAACTGGAAGTCACTATTTTACTTTCCTCATATCACACATGATGGATCTAAACCATTATAATAACAATGATTAATATTTATTTAGTATTTCATGAGTTACAAATTATTTACCTGATCATATTATTTCTTCTGCATTAATCCTGTTAATGATGCTAAGTTGTACAAGTATTGCCAGCCCCATTTTTCAGATGAAGAAATTGGGAGTCTGAGAAGGTAAGTGATTTTTATAAGAAACAAAACTAGCAAGTAGAAGAGTTGGGATTAAAACACTAGTCTTATTAACCTAAGTCCAACGCTCTTTGGACTAAACCATACTCTCTCTTCTATGAGTTATGAACCAAAGTGTTAACAATACTAACTGAGGTTTAATCAGTGTGAGCTTTTGAGCTGAGAAAGTTTAGGTTATTTTCACTTCAATTCAATTTCAGTGGTAGCTAGCTGGCACAGTAGATAGAGCACTGGACTTGGAGTCAGGAAGACCTGATTTCACATTCAGTCTCATATACTCTTTAGCTGTGTCACCCTAAACAAATCATTTAACTTCCATTCACCTCAGTTTTCTCATCTGTAAAATGGGGATACTAATATCTCTTACCTTTCAGCATCGTCATGAAGATCAAATGAAATCGATATAAAATACTTGGCACATGGTAAGCACTATATGGAGTTTATAGTCTAGTAGAGAATGATATTACCCTACTATGGGTTCATACTATAGGTAGGTAACTGGAGATATGAAAATTTTAAGAATTTAGTCAATAGTGAAGCTCTTATCATTCTATAGAATGTTCATTTAATTCAACTGTCAACACATTGTTAGTGTGTGATACTGTCTGCAAAAGGAGATTCAACTTCAAGGGCATTCAGCTGTCAATTAGAACCTTGGCCTATTTGAAAAACTATTAGATGCCTTGTATTCACTGGTGTTAGAGGCATGATGGGGGAAACTAGCCTTTGGGTACGTGGATAGAACTTCAAGAAGCAAATTATCTTCATGAGAGGGAAAAAAAATGAGTAGAGGAATGAGATTATAAAGAGAAAAAAAGAATTCAGTTGAAACATAGAATAACATGTGAGGGAGCATTTAGTTGCTTTGAAACTTGGCGGTTTTGGTAAAAAACTAACTCTATATGGTGAAGATTGTGAGGGTACTATTAAAACTTCCTACAAAATGGTGATACTAGCACTGCGGAACCCAATGAGCCTCTAAATCTGAAAGGCAAATTTTGAGCTGCTTGTAGTCTCCACAAAAGTAGAGAACTTGCATAGGTGTGGAGGGTGGGGGAAATATGAGGGAATAAGAAGAACCAGATAGAGCACAGAGCTTGATTCCTAAGCAAGATGTCAGTGCAGAAGTTGCTAACCTAAACAACTATTAAATACCTACTGTGTGCTTTACAAGGAGAATGGCAGAAGAAACGACAGAAACAGACTTCATAGGGAGGATTATATAATGGTAAACAATTGTCATAACTAGGAGAAAAAAAGAATTATCAAGGCACCTTAGTGTTCTTGATTCGCTTGCCAAATAGAGGGAGTTGGCAACCAAAAACCTTCTAGAATATCTAGAATATAAGCTTCTTTGTAAATCTAGCAGAAAAGGAGTGTTGAAGATTTTGAGCTCTACCATCTCAAAAAAAAAAAAAAAAGAAAGAAAGAAAACCCCAAAAAACAAAAGCAATCCGCCCAGAAAACAATGAAAGGTAAAATGGTTTTAAGGGAAGTTTGGTGAGCAAACAACCAACAAAGCCATCCTGACAGCATTCAAGGATGAAGATGAAAGGAGGAAACCTGGGAAAGGTTCGCAAACATTTTTATAGCCAACAATTTACACAATCAAGGACAGCAGAACCACCACACTTTGACACTAATGACATACAGTCCTGGATATGGTTATGGAAGACGTAACTGACATTAAAGAGATTAAAGAAATGAAAAGCAGTTGGGTTAGACGAGCTCTACACAGAGAAGGTCTATGCTGGAGGCAACACAATTGTGTTTTATAAGATGACAGAGAAAACATAAATTAGTACTGTGTTGACTAATACATCTATTTTCCCATCCATTAAAAATTTTTTAATGAGAATTGTCTCCATGATCATCAAGAATATCCTTATTGAAAATATTAGGAAGGAACTGGCTGGCTTTCATGTATTTCTTATTTACCATGATCACACAATTGGCCAAAAGAGGTAGAGATTGTAAGATATCTCTCTATGGACTGTTGATTATTTTTTAAAAATGCTTTGGTAGGGCAAAATACAGACTTAAAGGCTCTCTTGAAATAAGAGATTTATTATAATCAAAAAATAATTTCCCATTCACATGTCAAAATTCTTCACAATTACTCCAGAGAGATAATAATGGAAGTAAGCTTGTTCAATGACTTTCTGATTATAAATATCAAATAAGACATGGAACAGAAGTATATAATCATTAAAATTATTTATCACTGTGATAGAGACTATCCAGAACAGAATCTAACTTGAAAAGAGATTCTCTGTGAAAGATGAAGTCTTCCATATGGTCCTGCTTTGGGATGATATCATGCTGGTTACACCTCTTGGGAGAGATATATAACTACTGAAAGAGCTGGTTTAAGCTTTCATATTAGGAGAGTGGATGAAGAATTTTCCAGGAATATATATGTAGTGTGTATATACATATGTATACATGTAACATACCCAAATATGTATATATGTGTATGTATACACGCAAAGATGTTTATTAAATATGTCTTGAATGAGTGAATGAATGTATGAAAGCAGCACTGTTTGTCACTAGGTCAGGGCCAGGCAGTACAAATACATATGAGTTGGGCTCAGAATTAAACAAGAGGGAAGCTGATTTAATTGCCTTCAGAAAATTACAAAGTTCCTTTGATAGCCCCAAACTTCTCCCCAAAACAAAGGTCCATTTTTTCAATACTACTGATTTGTTGTATAGTTGTAAGGCATGGAACACAACAGTATGTGAAAGATTGAAAATGGGTACTACATGGAATTCAGTGGAAAGCTGCATTGTGGGTATGATCAGGCTGAAGCATATAAAATATAAGGAACCTCAAAGAACTGGGAAAAAGGATACCTTTTGGAAAATGGATGATGATCAGAAGAGATCTTTTTCTTTTCCGACATGTTGGATCAAGTAATTGCAGTAAATACAATATATCTAAATTTCAATGAGGCATTTGATAGAGAGCCTTAAGATGTCTTTGTGGATAGAATGGAGGAATGTGCTCAGAATGACAGTACAGACTTTAGAACAGGCTTCATGACATGACTAAACAAAGTGGTGATTTTCTAATTTTGAAGGAAGGTATAAAGTAGAGTTTCTAAGGATTTACCCTTATTCTTTTTCCATTAAATATTTTTGTCAGTGGCTCATATGAGGTATTGTTCTTTAAGCTATCAAATATAATAACAAATATTGAGCATATTTGTTGCTGACTTAAATCTGCTCAGACTTTTAAGAGGAATACTTACTATGCAGAGTTTTGAAATAGTTGTTGCTAACTTTGAATGTGACAATCTGTATTAAACTGGAGAGATTTACTGATTTACTGTTTAATGATAATGGAACAGAAGTAATTTATCTGATTATAGGCAGAAGATGAAAATGTAATTACTTACTAAAAGCTAAGGTGGGGTCATTCATAGTAGAGTGGACGTGGAGTATGAACCCAGAAGATTGGAGAAGAGAGATTTGTGAAAGGACAGATTTCAAAACTGTCAACTAAGTTTAAAGCCAGAAGTAATAGATATTATAACTGCTGTAAAAGTCTTAATAGTACACAAACAACATGTAAGCAGGGAATTAGGGAAGTCACCCAGAGGATTGACTAGTTTGGCTGAGATGTCATGCCACATGAGATATTAGTTTAATAAATAATGTGAATCAACTTAAAAAAGCATCTGAGTTCAACACAAAAGTTACTTTCATGAAGGAAATTTTATGGATTCTTCTTAAGACAGAAAGATGACATTGGAGTTTAAGGTTTCAGCATTTTGAGTTACCCTGTGCACATGGATTTTCCTCTCCTGGCATAGATCTATAATTGTGTGGCTACTCTTTCTCACAGATACTGAATATATAGGTAGAATAATGTGACCCAATTTTATCTCTGTCATTGGTTTTAATATGAGCACCTGTGATATTATTATTTCATTTGCTTATTAACTAAATCATTATTTTTAAGAGTTAAAAGTGTTATCATCATGAGTGGCTGGTTTTCTGCAGATGGAAGCAGACTGGAAGGGGCTCAAGAAATAAAGTGGTATGTAGGGCAGTGTTATTTCCAGGACAATGACAGAGCATGAGTGTAACTACGTGGT
Organism: Notamacropus eugenii; assembly: GCF_028372415.1. Taxonomy (NCBI): domain Eukaryota; kingdom Metazoa; phylum Chordata; class Mammalia; order Diprotodontia; family Macropodidae; genus Notamacropus; species Notamacropus eugenii. The sequence continues at coordinate 232,711,231 of NC_092875.1, read as the reverse complement.
GGTGATCCTTCTCGGGGAACCTAGACCTGCCCTTGGGAGGGCATGTTGGAGATAGCAAGTTAGTTTAGAAGGAAGGTAGGTGCCTTTGTAAGAGTATTAAACATTGAAGTAGAGGGGATTTCCCTGTTATACTTTGAGGAAGGTCTAGTCATTTTTATCAGGTTTGCATGAAGTTAGATGGGATACCATGTTGTCTAAAAGAATTTTGATTCCTCCTAAAAAGATTTCAACAGATTAGAATGGTGGGATGAATATTAAAAGATGAAGTTTATTAAATATAAAGTCCTGTATTGATGCTTTAAAACAAATCAGTCCACAAGTATGCATTGGTTACAATATTAGATAATAGTTGCAATAGATGCAAAAACAACCATATGTTCAACAAGGCAACCAAAAGTATAAATTCAGTCCTATCAATAATAAGCACTAGCTAAAGAATCTGCTGCATTCAGAACTCTAAGAGAGATATAAAGTTTAGATGTTGTAGTCTCTAATTTCATGGCGCTTTTATACAGGGAGATAAGTCATCAGCATAGATAGCTATCTTTGATGAAAGCATACTGACCACATCTTTAGTTACACAGTTGAGTGACATGTGCAAAGAATACCAGATTTCATTTGTTTTTAATGGTCATAGTTTATTTTTTAAAAATTGTTCAATAAGACTCCCCTCCAACAAGGTGTCTCCCATGCATATGTTAAGAACATATAAGGCCTTCCTTGATAGATGAATGATAAAGATAACTTCATTAAATTATCCTGTGATTACTAATACTGAACAATTATAAAATAAAATTGTATACATATGTATGTATATTAATTATATGGATAAATATTTACTAAAGCTGATTTCTGCCATTATGGAGGATTCCAGAGCAGAGTACAAGTAGAAGAGAGATGGCAAGGTTCTCCAGATGTCTGCAGATGACATATTGATTGCTCTGTATGCCAAGCATTGTTGGCATAGCATTATGAAATGAAATCCATAATCATTGAGAAGTTTGGTTTCACTATCTACATGGGAAAAACCAAGAGAACCTTTTCTGCATACTATCATATATATATTTGAATGAGCTACCCAGATAGCTGGTCCACCATTATATACTGGACATGGTAGATAGACAATGTAGTGGATAGACATGGTGAATAGATAATGAACTGGGCCCTGTACTGAATGAAAGGAAGAAAATAGGCTGGATTACATATGGAAATCATACTGGAATTTCAGACTATAACTTTCTCACTGAAACAAAAACAAAAATACTCATCAATATTCTTCAGTGATTCTAAATGGCTGCTAAGGTATTTGAATACCTTAATCTCTGAAAAAATAAAATAGAGAGCCATGGAGAGACATATAGTGGGTAGAAATGGGTTGATGTTACTGATGAGGAAATGAGTGCATAAGGGAGAGTAAAAGGGATCAACAAAGAGATGTAAGAATGACTAAACAGAGATGGACTCCTCATATAGTGAGAATGAAGGATATGAAGTGGAGAATTCCCATGTGCATTGGTACTTGAGCAATATCATATGTCTTTTAAGAAGGCCCTCAGCAGGTGGAAGGGACCTAAGTTTTTCTGAAGAATTTGTTGGAAAATAGTGACAAGAGTCACATAGGCTACGAAGGCATGGATAGCTTCAGATTTGCCTTTTTGGAGGAAGTAACCATATCAGTAAAATGGCAGGTCCATTGAAGGACTAGAATCTCATCTTCTTTAGGAAGCGTTTCCTGATCCTGCTGAACTCTATTGCCTTTCCTCTGTTGATTATCTTTAATTTATCTTATATATATCTTATTCATATGTGGACATTTGCATGTTGTCCCCCCATTAGACTGTGAGTTCCTCAAGACCAGGGACTGTCTTTTGCCTTTCTTTGCATCCCCAACACACTTACTGAAGTGCTCAACACATGCTATTAGAGAGTTTTCTTTTAACCAAATTCTAGCATGGTACCTTGCATATAGTAGCTACTTAATAAATACGTTTGTTAATTGAATTGTTTTTAAAGGACTGAGAGTAATTGAATAGCTGAGGAAGAAAGAAAGCATGATATTCAGAAGGGAGTATAAATGAGGAGCTTACTCCGGATGTTATTCCAAGTTACCTTTCAGCTGAAACATCTTATGGTTCTGCTAGTTTTGATATACTCTGTTTTGGCCAGATCATATTTGCAGTGTTGGCACCTGGTGCTACATTGGAAGAACATTGAGAAGATGCAGGGCTTGCAGAAGAAGGTGAGTAGGATGATGAGGGGACTGGAGATCATGTCATGTGAGTATTTGTTGAAGGAAATGAGAATGTTTCATTTAAAGTAGAGAAGATGTGGGGGTGGAGGAACCATGGGATGTTATAGCACACTTCCTGAGTTCGAAGGGTTGTCAGTAGGACTAGGGATTAGACTTATTTTTTTCTTGCTCCCAGAAGATATAGAAGTAGAGGTAAGGGGTGGGAGGTGTAGGGAAACAATGATAGGATTCCTAAAAGCTAGAGCTGTCAAAAAGTAAAATGGGACCTAGACAGGTAGTGATTTCTGCATCAGTGAATATTTTCCAGCAAAAACTGGATTGCCTTTTGTTAGGGAAGTTATACTGAAGATTCCTGATGAGAGCTGAATTGGACAAGTACCCCTCTGATGTTCCTTCCAACTTTGGGAGTCTGATTCTATGCGGCCTCCATCCGACTAATGTATTAGTGATAATGCATTACCACTCCATGGAAAAAGAAAATGTACAGGGAAAGTTAAGCTAACCAAACTGATCAAACCTAATTTAAGTGGTATTTTCCTGTATTTTAGTGATTTAATTCAATTGGTTTGTTTGCTGCTTAGATATTGCCAAACAATATTTTTCCTGAAATGCTTTTTCCCTGAAATGTACAATCATCACCCTCCCACCACCACCTACTCTCCTAGTCCCACCCTCTTCAGTCAGTTTCTTGGAGGCTAGCTATGTCATGTGTCAAAACAGCAAAAATCCACATTTAGCTGGAGGGAAACTCTGTACAGAGATGGCTCTGAAACCTCAAGCATGCAAGGCCTTGTGATTTCTTGTTTTTTCTCCCCCAGGATGTAGGTCTCTTGGCTTCTTCTACTGAACATCTGGGGAATCTCACTGCAAAGGTTTAAGAGTCTGGGGAGCAGGTTATCCAAGAAGAAAGGTAGAACAGGCCAGGTAGGAACTGTTGGGTAAATTTTCCACAGGATTTACTGGCATTCAGCCAGTACTAAGTATCTTGGGTGTGTAGGATATAGATACTGTGGGAAAAGCCAGGATAAGTATGTGAGCTACTACTGTAATGAGGCCTGAGAGGAAAGATACCAATATACACATGATGTGGCAACCATAATAGGAATTTTTTCTTCAGTACAGCCAAGGTCTGTCATTGTGTCAGAGTAAATAAATACTCCTTCCATGGATGCAGATTACAACTTAGCCATAACTTAATTATCAGTCTTCTTGAAGAACTAAGCTAGAAAAAAGTCACCACTTGCTGGTTCCCTTTCTGATGATAAGCCTCTCTGAATTTAGATGGGACCGTCCTCAGACCACAGACATTATACCCTAAGACCAGGGTCAGACCTCAGACCTTTCTAGCTTGATAGTACCTGCCACAATTCATTCCATTGGCTTAGGCCTCCAAGATCACCTAGAGACCCCAAAGAGGTATTAGAGGGTGATAGAAACTATAAAAAGAAACACAATTACCTCCTCCTGTAGCATAATATCCAAGTATAAGGGCTGGGTGGAAAAGGGAAAGAAGATAGGAAATTGAAATCAGAAGTCACTGCCTACTTTAAGGGAATTTTAGTTTAGGAAATTGGAAAGCACAAAGGAGGCCCTTTAGTGACATTGTCTTCAGTCACACGTTCACCTGAACCTCCACAAAGTGGCACCTGAAAGGCCACCCCCATTTATCATCAATTCACACCTGGTTGTGAAGGAGTTTACCACTCTTTTCCTGACAGAACTTTTAATAGGGGAAGGGGAGGAGAGCAGCAAGGCTCCAGGGTGTGTGTGTGTGTGTACACAAGTGGAACTGAAGGGAAAAGAAGTGGACTTGAGAAGAGAATCTAAAGGCTTTGAAGGGAAATTTTGTCTATTTCAAAGTTTTTGCCTTCTACAGGAAGCCTTTCTTGATCTCCTTGTAGTACCCCCCTATTAATTTGTACATGTTTTATACATGTGCACTTATATATGGCAAGCTGCATAGTGTAATGACTACAGTGCTGGTCTCTAAGCCAGGAAGAACTGAATGCAGGCTGTGCCTCTGACACACACTGGTTGTGTAAGCCTGCACCAATGTTTATCAGTGATCACAACTCTCTGAGACTGTCAATTGCAGAGGAGGTGCCGACCTGCATTGCTGGAGGGAGTTTTCTCATCTAAGAGTTCTCTTTCTCAATGTAACCACAAGTCAAACATGCACACACATGCCTATACATGTATATGTATGCACATACTAGAGGACTATACATATGATATGTCCCCAACAACATGTATATGTATTGTGATTGTTGCCCAGTCATTCAGTCATGTCTTTTTGACTCTTCATGATCCGAGGGACCATAGCGCATCAATGTTGTCTGTGGGGTTTTCTTGGCAAAGATACTGGAGTGATTTGCCATTCCCTTCTCGGGTGCATAAAGGCAAACAAAGGTTAAATGACTTGCCAGGGTCATACAGCTAGTAAGTATCAGAGGTCACATTTAAATTCAGGTTTTTCTGACACCAGCATTCTATCTACTGAGCCACTTAGCTGCCTCCATGTATATAAGTATATGTTTATGGATGTGGATGTGAATGTGTAGATGTGTATACACATGTCTATGTATATATGTAAATATATTCATGTTGTATAAGATGAATTCCTTGAAGGCAGGGTCTCTTTCTCTTTTGTTGTTGTTTTGCAGATTCCCTATGACTGAGTACAGTGCCTGGGACATAGCAGGTTCTTGATAAAATCATGCTGATTTTTTGATGACATCCATATTTGGCTTGGTAGGGGAAGGTGGAGACAGCTGTGGTCCCTACCTCTGGACCTATCTGTGACCTCTCTCAGCTAGCTTTGTAGCCAGACAGGAAGGGCAGAAAGTTTTGTTTACCAAGAAGGCCCATACTGTTCCATTCAAAAACTGCAGCTGGATAAAATGAATTTCAAAAAAGAAAGAAAAAAAGAAATTAAGAAAAAAGAAGGAAAAAAAGAAAAAAAGAAAGAAAAACCCACTAATCATGTACTTAGGGTTTTCAAAACACCTTGAGTATGCACACTGGCCTTTTCCAGATGTCTTGGTTATTCTTTGAAGGAGCCTCCAGGGGGTATTCTCTGCAGTCTACTAACAATAGGTTTAATTTTAGGGTGCTCAGGATTTTTTAAAAAATTATTATTTTAAGAATCAGGAGCATTTGAAATGCTTCTCAGGGTGAGGAGTGTGGGGGGGTGTTGCAAGCACTGGAAACATTTTTCTTTTTAAATTTATTTATTTTTAGTTTTCAGCTTTTACTGTTATAAGATTTTGAGTTCTAAATTCCCCCCTTCACCTTGCTCCCCAAGATGGCATGCAATCTGATATAGGTTATGCATGTACAATCATATTCACATGTTCACATATTTTCACATTAGTCATGTTGTGAAAGGAGAATCAAAACAAAAGGGAAAAACTATGAGAAAGAAAAAAAAAACCAACAAAAAGTAGAAAAGGGTATGCTTTGATCTGCATTCAGACTCCACAATTCTTTCTTTGGATGTGGAGAGCATTTTCCATCACGAGTCTTTTGGAGTTGTTTTAGATCATTGCATTGCTGAGAAGAGCTAAGTCTATCAAAGTGGGTCATCGTGAGATGTTGTTATTACTATACACAATGTTCTTTTGGTTCTGGTCACTTCACTCAGCATCAATTCATACAAGTCTTTCCAAGTTTTGCTGAAATCTGCCTGCTTATCATTTCTTATGGAACAATGTCATTCCGTTACATTCATATACCACAACTTGTTCAGCCATTCCCCAATTGATGGGCATTGCCTCAATTTCTGCTTCTTTGTCACCACAAAAAGACCTGCTATAAATATTTTTTGTACATGAGAATCCTTTTTCCTTTTTTTATGATCTCTTTGGGATACAGACCTAGTAGTAGTATTGCTGGATCAAAAGGTATAAACAATTTCATAGCCCTTTGTTCATAGCTCCAAATTGCTCTCCAGAATGGTGGGATTAGTTCACAATTCTACCAACAAAGCATTAGTGTTCCAGTTTTCTCCCATCTTCTTCAATATTTATCATTTTCCTGTTTGGTCATGTTAGCCAATCTGATAGGTGTGATATGGTGCCTCAGAGTTGTTTTAATTTGCATTTCTCTAATCAGTAGTGATTTAGAACATTTTTCATGACTATAGATAACTTCAATTTCTTCATCTGAAAACTGCCTGTTCATATCCTTTGACCATTTATTAATTGAGGAATGAGGAATATTCTTAGAAATTTGACTCCATTGTAGAGATGAGGCCTTTATCAGAGACACTGACTGTAAAAAATTGTTTCCTTACTTTCTGCTTCCCTACTAATCTTGTTGCATTGACTTTGTGCAAACCCTTTTTAATTTAATGTAATTAAAATGATCGATTTTGCATTCCATAATGCTCTCTATCTCTTGTTTGGTCATAAATTCTTCCCTACTGGAAACATTTTAAAAAACTTTTTATTATTGAGTAAAAGTAAGTAGCTTCTCAGGAGTATAATTCAGAGAATTCAGTTAAAGCCAAAGAAGAAATAAAGGACCCCTGGAAAGTGTTATGTGGAGAACCACAAAAATTAAACTGGATTATCTGACATTAGGGAGACATATATTATAATTTCCATCTTACCAGGCTGTTTCCAGGCTGTTAACCACAACTGGAGAGCTCTTTCCCTCAAACGTTATCTACACCTTTCTTTATTAGTTAGATTAATTAGCTGCTGCTTATGAAGTGCTCGGATGGCATAATAGCTGAGCTCAGCAAGAATGGAGGATTAGTTTGTTTTCATTGTCATGTTTGTTTTATCCCTAACATGTTATCAGTCTCCCCTCAGTCCTTTCTGGCAGATCGAAAGAGAAGGAGAGAGATCCCTGAAAGGCAGAGCTGGGGTGGATACCTTTAACTTCTTGCATTTTTTTGGCTCCTTTACCCCTTCCTGGAAACCCAGCCTTAGTCTGACTTCATGTAAATACATTCCAGGTTCCTTACAGTAAACCTGTGTGTATATTCCTTTTATTACTGCCTTTCCATACTGGAAGCATTCAGGCTGAGGTTGCCAGGGAAAGGGCAAAGGTACAAGAAGCTGGGAAGAGAGAAGGTGGAGGAGGCCCAAGATGAACATGCATTGCAGCAGGCAATCACAAATGCCTTATGGTCACTGGATGTTATTCCAACTTGATAGTGCATCCTGCCTGCTCCTTTCCTGAGCCTCCATTCTCATTTTATTATTCCATAAGCATCGAGGAAGCATTTGTTATGTATTAGGTAGCCTTTAGGCTCTGAGGTTACAGGGTTTGAGCACTGGATAAAATGCTGGCCCTGGAATCAAGAAGACCTGTGTTTAAATCCTGCCACAGACACTAGTTGTGTGACCTTGGGCAAGTCACTTAACTTCTGTCTACCTCAATTTACCTCCTCTGTAAATGGAAATAATTATAACATCTTTCTCTAAAGGTTATTGTTAGGATAAAATGATCCTACTTTTGTTACTATAGTCTGTGTATTGACTGAATGAATGAATGAAATGGAGAAATGATGATTTGGTGAAAGCTTGATCAAAAGAGATAGTATATACTTTAACCTTAAAGTTATATGTATACACACACACACATCTATACTGTAAAATGTTTTGCAAACCTTGAGGTACTATATTAGTGCTAGGTATTTACAAAATTAAAAATAAAACAGTACCTACCCCCAAGTAATTTACATTCTCCTGAAGAAAAACAACATTTACACAGATAAATAAATACAAAGTCATGTGGTTTTTTTCTTGGGGGGTGAGGGGTAGAGTGCTGCACTAAGAAAGAGTAGGGGATCATGCAAGGCCCTTTGAAAGAAGTGGCACCTGAGCTAAATCTACGAAGGGAGTGAGCTGTTCCAAGAAATGAAAGTATGAAGAGGGCATGACAGGCAGAGAGGATGACTTTGTGATGTGGTAAGAGAATCCATCTGCAGGCACTTTGGCTAAGTAGGGTTTTGGGAGAAGGGAGGCTCAGAGTATCTGTTAAAAAGACAGAGGCAGAAATCAAGAGTGAGAACAGCTAGTGCCAAGGGTGAGGGTGGATTGGCAGCATTTCAGCCTAGTTGCCCCAAAGATTATTGTTCCACATGTAATATGAACGTTTCTAGACCTGACTAGGGGATGGGGGGATGTGAGAAGGGAACAGAGTGCAGAGCTTACTGAAATACCCTAGTCTAATTTGGAGGGTGTTAGTCTGACAGCCTTGCAAATACCAGAGTTCAGGGGAAAGAATTCTCAAAGATGACTTCAGGGATAACATGGAGAGAGATTTAGGTTTAATTTTTTTCTGGCTTCCCCTTACCAAAGGGTATGAGGAGAACTTAATAAATGTTCATTGAAGTGAATTGAAAAAAAAAAATTGAATCTAAGACAGATGGAGATATTTCTTCATGTAGTTAGATAAAAATCAAATCAAACCCAAACCTGACTGTAACTCTTGCCCAAGATCCCTTTAGACCCTGTGGGGAAAACTGCTCTTTCTTTAAAGATAGCTTTAGAGATTGGGGCCATCCATCAAAAGTTTACATGTTCATCTTAATTCTCTAAATCTCTTTAGAACTGCAAAACAAGCTTTGAAATTCATCTTCTGGCCAATTAAGAAGGAGGTCTTTGCCAAATCAGCCCTCTCCCTAAGCAGGTTCTTGAGGAAGAGGGAAATCTGGTCTTGCCATGATTTGGTTGGGGCCATATGTGGAGTCACTAGTGCTTATGAGAGAAACAAACCCCTGCGGATCATGGTTTCAAAATTTTTAGGGCTGGATAGTGGCGGTGAGGAGGGGTGAGAGAAAAGGAGGAACTTTGTAAATTCTTTGGGGGTGGAGTCAAAGAGACTTCAAAACCTTGGTTAACTAGGATATTATTTAGCCTCCAAGAAAAGCCATTATGGGGAGAACACTCGATTCAGAGTCAAAGGATTTGGGCATTAATGGTGGCTTTTACTTCCTGTCACTTGTAAGGCCTGGAGCAAGTCAAGTTCTTCACTTTTCTCAGTCTCATCTATAAAATAGAGTGGTTGGATTGGATGATTTCTAAAACCCAGGCAGGCTCTTATTTCCTACTTTTGTTACGACAGTCTGTTTATTGACTGACTGAATGCAATGGAGAAATGACTTGGTAAACACATGACCAAAAGAGATAATATGTTTTAAACCTTAAAGTTATATGTATACACACACATCTATATACATATGTAATATTAGTCAGGATGATGATGATGATGGTAGTTGTAATGTTAATGTAAGGTTAATGGTGGGTGGGGGGAAGACTTAAAGATCTTCCCTGCCCATTAATGGGCCTCAGAAATCTTTTGTTAATTTCTAATGCGGCACTGGGTCCTGAGGATTATGCCTGCCAGCCCTGAAAAGTGTATAAATACTCTCAGGTGAGGTTTTACTTTGGGGCTTACTCATTGGAAGTATTTGTTTGGCCAGAGGAGACTCTGGGCAGCCACTAAGGAGCCCCCTGGCTTTGAAAACCCAAATATTGGTGCTTCTCTCTCTGGTAATGGTGTATGTATTGTCTATAGTCAACAGTGTCTGTTGGTCTTTCTGCTTGTAATTGTTTGTATTTTTTTTTTGAAGTTCAAGGTGTTGACTTTTCCCCCTAAACTAAGTGAATGATATATGTACTTGATTAAAGTAGATTGTTGACCCCTTAAAAGTTTTTTCTTTTTAGAAAAGCAGATCTAAGAACCTGTACAGCAGACCCTCCTATGTGCTGGGGTCCTTGCTGTTACAATAGTTTGGTTGGAGAGGTACAGAATTAGTTGACTAGAGTCATTAGTGTTAACTTATGGTGAGTTCTCTAGAAGAGGGCCCCACAGATGTCTTTGTCCCTGTGCTATATAACATTTCTATTAATAACTCAGATTAATGTATATATGACATGTTTATGAAATTCACAGATGAAAGGAAGCTGAGAGGACTATCACCTCCCTTGGAATGGGCACTATGCCTCAACATATGCTAGGATCACATTAACTTTGTTGGAAGTCATATCACGTTATTAATTCTTTTTGAGCGTGCAGTCTGCTAAAATTCTCAGACTTTTTTCACAGGTACTGTTGTCTGGCTATACTTCCATCCTTTTTTTTTTTTTTTTTTTGTAAAATTGGGTTTTTTAATCCAAGAGGTAGAACTTAACATTTATCCCTATTAAATTTCATCTTTTGAAATGTGGCTTCTTATTCTACTACAGCAGTTTTCAAACTTTTTGGGCTTAAGACACTGTTTATACTCTTAAAAATGATAGAAGACCCTAAAGAGCTTACCAATTGAATTTCTATGATAGTTTTGAAATTGGAACACAAAGTAATGATTTGAATATCTCTTAAAGCAGTGGTCTTCAAATTTAATTATGTATTCTTCTTAGAACTCTCTCCGTTTCCCTCATGACAATCCCTAAACAGCCTACAGTTTGTCTTGTAGATAATACCATCAAACAACAATTGTTTAGAACTTGGATTTCTTTGGTTTTCCTAGAACTGTATGTAGATATTTTGTATTAGTGGGATTTCAGAAATACTTATGGGGCACATACAATAGTAGGGGTGTGAAGGCTGAAGGGTGATGTCTAGCCCAAGCATTCTGAAATAGAGGAATGCTTCCCAATATCCTAGCGTGATTAGTACCTCTCAGAATTAAAAGACTCTAAAGACTGAAAAGATGAGACTAGAGAAAGAGGTTCCTCTAGGGTTAGGAGTTCCATTCCTTTCTTTTCACATATCTTGTGCTTTACTGCCACCATCATTGCCACCACCACTATGAACTCCTTGGTTCCAGGCTCTCTACTGTTTTTAAAACACCTATGCAATGCTCCAGCTGACACCTATCATCCACTCTCTGGAAGTCTCCAGCTCTAACTTAAGAAACACTTAGAAAATAATGCTCTGTCAAGTCTATGAAAACAAAATAGACAGAATAAAAGTTAGATTTCTACCCACAGAAAAGCTTTAGAACAATCTATTTTGGAAACATTCTTTGGGCAGTATGTCATTTATGAGGAAGCCCATTCTGGATAATGCCATAAAAAGGATCACCTTAGCACATATGCCAAATCCTTAATCAAATAACAATGTATAGATGGTGCCTGCCAAAACCTGCTGGCTGAGAGCCACCACCACTCCTCCCCACAGGGTAGTAACAAGGATAGAATCTAATGCATGGAATATAATATGAATGAATAAGAGAGTGGCTCTGTGAATCTGCAAACCATATCTCTGATGATCAAAAGGCTATTTCTTTATCTTTCTCATTGTTTTTGGATGGAGTCATTCCCACCTGGCTAGCCTGGCCTGCTGCTCCAGGGACCTGGTGGTAGCATTGTAATCTCAAAGGTTTATACTTTTCACAAATGCAGTGAAAAGACACCTAAAGTACATCATATAGCAGCCATAAATGTTATTCATTGGACAGTAGGCCTCTGGTTTGAAAAATCAAATAAAATGTGCATGATGTAGAAGAGGGAAATGATGAAATAATATCATGTGTGTACATATATACATACATATGTGCATGTATATATATGTGTATATATACATATATATGTATACACACACATATATATGTATATATGTATGTATGTATGTATATACATATATATTAGATGCATACCTGCCAGGAAAATATTAACCTAAACCCAAGGCGCTAGTAAAACTTTACCAACCCAAATCACAGAGAGAAATGAAAAGATAACCAATAAAATCTATTCCCCTTCCCCCCAGCCCCATTTTAGCTTTTCCAATAGCTCCTTATCTACAAGAGCAGGGTCTGTAATGATTTTATTCTTGGTGAGGGTTGTTAAACTTGCCAATACACTTAACTGCAATACATGTTGGGAGAGTTAAGAATTGTTCACCTCTTAGATACAGGGAGATAGTTGTGGAGTCCCTCTGTCTCACCCAGTTAAACCTCTGATCAGGAGAGACAATCAGAACGGCTGTGAATTAAGAGTCTTGATTTTTACTGTCCTGGTACATAGATCTAGGGGCTCTTGAATATTTGCATTTATTCATGGATTCGCTAAATGAATATTAATTAGGCAGAATTTTCCATAGCTTCCTCTTACTAACTAAAATTCGTTCTTTTTAGCTTGCCATTGAAGGCCTTAAAAAATCTGGCACCATCCTACTTTTCCATCTAACCTTGTATCACTCTTCTTCACATACTCTTTTCAAGTCAGCTGGAATCTTCTCTGCAACCCTGAACACACCCAGATGTTCTTGCCTCCATGCTTCTGCTCACAGTCTTATGTATACCTCTTTTCCAAACACTTTGGCTTATTGAATTCCTATTCAATCTTTAAAGGCAAGTATAAATCTGACTCTTCCCTGAAGCCTTCTCTGATTCCCTCTGTGGGTGACAATCTTTTCAATAAATAATCAACTGTCAAATTGATCAAAAAAGCATTTATTGAGTTCCATGTTCCAGGCACTGGGTACATAAGAGCAAAAGGAAAGTCTCTGCCCTTAAGGAACCAACATCCTATCTGGAGAAACAATATATGCCCATATGCATATAAGTAGACATTAATGCATATAAGCATATACAAATTTAAAAATTAAGTACAATATAATTTCAAGTTGGAGGTACCAGCACCTGGGGACAAGAGGGGGAGGATGAGGAAGCTAATCATAATGAATGCAGATAGAATGCTCAGATCTTTCAACTGAATCTAGCAATCATCCAAAGGTGGGCATTATCTTGAGACATATTAAAGGCCTTAGCTTAAAAAGACCAAGGTGTCTCACTGCATCCAGGGCCAACTTCAGTTGACCTGATCTATAATTCTCCATTGGACTCAGATGGCTCCAGAGGAAAAAATGAGGCTGGTGACCTTGCACAGACCTCTCTCACTTCAATTCAATTCACTTGAAAGTCATGGCATCACCTCGCAGATGTCATGGTCCTCTTTCAGGATGAAGGACAAACAAGAACAATAATCAGTTTAAGAGGAATGAAGAGCTTTAATCATTGGATAAAGACAGGAAATATCTTGTAATTGGCTGAAAGAATAAGATACATTCATAGGCCTATGTATATACAAGCTAATTTGAAATCACACATTCCTTCAGGAAACCAGTCATAGTGTAGTTGAATCCAATGATAAAAGATTTCTGATAGAAAATCACCCTTGATGGGGTGCAGTTTGGAGTGAGTCTCTCTCCTCATTCCTACTATTGACCATCTGGTGATTTGGGAAACTTTGAAACATTAGATCTAGAGGGTGGCAGTATCTAGATTAGCACTGGTTGATGGGTAGCATCTGGAGAGATAGAGTGGACAACTTAGACACATGGAGGAAAAGTAGCTTCAGGACTATGCAACATCACTGAACCTTGGAGCTCAGCAGAAAAATGTATGTACCTAAGGGGAAATTGATGAAGACTCCACAAAGGAAAAGAAAGCTAATTACTTCTAGTAACTAGGAGCCAAATGTTTACTCTTTGACTATATGTGCTACCTAAGTTGGAGACCACTCTCTCTAATGACTTGGTAGAGTGAATCTCCAATTTAGGGGAATGTTTCTGTAACAACTCTTGTTGCTATGCCTGCTTAGAAAATATGCTTTATAAAAGCTTATTAAGGATGGCTGGTTAATTGATAATAAGAGCTCATGAATGACTATTAGAAAAATCTCATCCCTTATCAGTTGCCCTCTGTGGGCTCAGTCCACCAATACCAATAGAAGTTGGAGAATTAGCCCAGGAAACATTGCTACATAATTATCTTAAGAAGGGGAGGTGAAGAGGAAAGGCACTACAGGCATGAGAGATGTCCTGTACAAAGGCAGGGATATAGGAATGTTGTGTCATAGAAATTCCAAGAAGACCAGGTTAATTGGACTGTAAAGAAGGTCAGTAACGTATAATAATGCTGAAATGTTAGGCTGGAGTCCAATTGTGAAAGGTTTTAGGTGCCAATAGTATTCAATCAGAAGCATAACAGGAAGTCACAAGAGTTTATTGAGTGGAGTGGGACTGGGGATGTGTGTGACATGGTCAAACCTGTGCTTTAGGAATTTAATCTTCTCCTCAGAGTTCTCTATCTATTGATGTACTTATCACATAATGTTGAGTATTATAGTGACCTATGACTGTCTTCTTTCCCCATCAACATGTAAACTTTGTGCATTATTGATCATATTTACAATAAAATTAACAGAAACCATATGATCATCCCAATAGATGCAGAAAAAGCTATTTCATTGAAAACACTGGAGAGGATAGGAATAAATGGAGCCTTCCTTAAAATAATAAGTAGTATCTAACTTTTACCATCAGCAAGAATTATATGTAATGGAGACAAGCTAAATACATTTCCAGTAAGATTAGGGATGAAACAAGGATACCCATTATCACCATTGTTATTCAATATAATACTAAAATGTTAACTTTAGCAATAAAAGAAGAAAAAGAAATTGAAGGAATTGGAATAGGCAGAGAAGGAACTAAATTATCACTCTTTGCAGACAATATGATGATACACTTAGAGAGTCCCAGAGAATCAAGTAAAAGACTTCCTGAAATAATAAACAACTTTGGCAAAGTTGCAGGATACAAAATGAACTCATATAAATCATCTGCATTTCTATATATTATCAACAAAGCCCAACAGCAAGAGATAGAAAGAGTAATTCCATTTAAAATTACTGTAGATATTATAAAATATTTGGGAGTCTACCTGCCAAAACAAACCCAGGGATTACATGAACACAATTACAAAATGCTTTTCACACAAATAAATTCAGATCTAAGTAACTGGAAAAACTTTAGTTGCTCATGGGTAGGCCAAACTAATATAATAAAATGACAATTCTACCTATTTTTACTTTACTTTACTTTTTTTTTTTACTTTACTTATTCAGTGCCATACCAATCAAACTACCAGAAAATTATTTTCTAGAGGTAGAAAAAATAATATCAAAATTCATCTAGAAGAACAAAAGGTCCAGAATATCAAGGGAATTAATGAAAAAAAAAATCCTAGGGAAGATGGTCTAGCCAACAGATGTCAAATTGTATTATAGAGCAGCAATCATTAAAACCACTTGGTACTACATAAGAAATAGAGTGGTAGATCAGTGGAATAGGTTAGGTACACAAGACATAGTAGTCAATGATTATAGCAGTCTTTTGTTTGACAAACCCAAAGACCCCAGCTTCTGGGATAAGGACTCATTGTCTGACAAAAACTGCTGGGAAAACTGGATAATAGTTTGGCAGAAACTGGGCATAGATCAATGCCTGACACTGTACACAAGAATAAACTCATAATGGATACACAATCTAGGTATAAAGATTGATACTATAAATGAATTAGGAGAGCAAGGGGTAGTTTATATGTCAGATTTATAGAGAATGGAGAAATTTACGACCAAATGAGATAGAGAGCATTATGAAGTGCAAAATGGATAATTTTGATCATATTAAATTGAAAAGTTTTTGCACAAACAAATCTAATGCAGCCAAGATTAAGAGGGAAGCAGAAAACTGGGGAAGAATTTTGCAACTAATGTCTGTGATAAAGGCTTCATTTCTAAAATATATAGAAAACTGAGTCAAATTTTCAAGAATACAAGTCATTCCCCAATATGAACAGGCAGTTTTCAGAGGAAGAAATTAAAGCTATCTATAGTCACATGAAAAGATGCTGTAAATCACTATTGATTAGAGAGATGCAAATCAAAACAACTCTGAGGTACCAAATCACACCTATCAGATTGGCTAACATAACAAAACAGGAAGATGATATATGTTGGAGAAGATGTGGGAGAGTTGAAACACTAATTCATTGTTGGTGGAGCTGCAAGCTAATCCAGTCATTTTGGAGAGCAATTTGGAACTATGCCCAAAGGGCTACAAAAATGTGCATACCCTTTGACCCAGCAATACCGCTTCTAGGACTGTATCCCAAAGAAATCATAGAAATGGAAAAGGGTCCCACATGTACAAAAATATTTATAAAGTAGCCCTTTTTGAGGTGGCCAAGAACAGGAAGTTGAGGGAATGCCCATCAACTAGGAAATAGCTGAACAAGTTGTTGGTATATGAATGTAATGGAATACTATTGAGCTATAAGAAATGAGGACTTCATTTGGACTTCAGAAAAACCTGGAAAGACTTACGTGAACTGATGCTGAGTGAAATGAGCAGAACCAGGTGAACACTGTACACAGTAACAGTCACAGTGTACAAGGACTGTTTCTGATAGACTTAGCCTTTCACAGCAATGCAAGGACCTAAAACATTCCCAGATGACTATTGATGTAAAATGCCATCCATGTCCAGAGAAAGAACTATAGAATCAGAATGCAGAATGAAGCAGACTATTTTCTTTTGTGTTGTTTTGTTTTTTCTCGTGGTTTCTCCCACTTGTTTTAATTCTTCTATGCAATATGACTAATGTGAAAATGTGTTTAATAAGAATGTATGTGTAGGACTCCATGCTGTCTCAGGGAGGGAAAGTAGAGGGAGAGGGAGAAAATTAAAACTTATGGAAGTGATTGTTGAAAACTAAAAACAAATAAATTAATTAAATTTTTTTTAAAAAATGTAAGCTTTGTGAGGGTAGGGACTATACTTTATCTACACTTCATATTGCTTCTAGTCTCTAGTTGTCTAGAATAGTACTCTGTATATAGCAGATGCTTAATACCTTTGTTGATTAAATGAGTGAGTGAATGAATGTACTAAGTTTTAGGGAATATCCCATTGTCTATTTATATTTTCCTTCATTAGAGTTAGAGTGGATTGATAGTTATAGGATTCCCTGTGGGATGTACAGACATCAGCTGTTGCCAGGCACTCTAAATTCCCAATATTCCATAGCCACCACCCTCATTCATTGCATATATAGAACCTCAGTAATGACCACTGGGATATAGTCAAGGACTCTCCTTACCCCGTCATCCCCTAGCAACTAGATTTGTCTGCGCAGAAAGAAGTACCCACAGTCAGTGTCCAGCAGCGTAAGACGTCCTAGGTGTAGCAAAGGACCTGTTTCCCCTGGTTCAAGGCTACCTCTTCTAGATGTTGAGGCAACCGACAGAACAATGGATAGATGTCTGGTCCTGGAATCAGGAAGACCTGAATTCAAAAGCATTCTCAGATACTAACTACCTGTGTGACCCTGAGCATGTCACTTAACCTCTGCCTTGGTTTTCTCAGCTGTAAAATGGGGATAATGATAGTACTTACCTTTCACGGTTGTTTCAAGGGTCAAATGTGATAATATTTATAAAAGTGCTTGGCCCAGTGCCTGGTATGTAATAGATGCTTAATAATGCTTATTTCCTTCTCAGATCTGAATTACACTAAAACATTTAGTAGGACATGGTAAGAAGACTTAAATAATGATTTTAATTTAGGGGTCTGCAAAATCTTGAAGTGACTGGTGTGCTATACTAGGCCCTCCTAC
This sequence comes from Notamacropus eugenii, assembly GCF_028372415.1. Lineage (NCBI taxonomy): Eukaryota > Metazoa > Chordata > Mammalia > Diprotodontia > Macropodidae > Notamacropus > Notamacropus eugenii. Next base: position 232,693,556 of record NC_092875.1, on the reverse strand, counting down.
CATTGACTGCTACTTCAGTCAATTCTCCCCACCTCGTATGGAGACACAGAGGAGTCACTTTCTTACCCAGGCAACTGAAGTAGTGCAAGGAGGACTGACTCAGGATTCCCCAAAAGATCCAATCTGCATAACACCCACTCCTACTGCCTCTTTTCTGCCTGCAATACAATAAAAATAATGCCCATCTTCATACTCTGGGAAGAATACACACAAGCCTTTTCAGAGAGGTGAGGATCACTCCTGGTTTTAGAGACCTCCAAAGAAGACAGTTCATAGCTTCCCCTTCTGGCTCATTTCAGGGCCTCACTCCTAATACTGTCAGGAAATGCCTTCTTTTATCTGACCAAATTTCCTCATGCTGTAGCATAAACCCATTTCTCCTGATTCTTTCCTTAGTGAAGATTGAGAACAGCTGGTCACAGTCCTTGGCATTAGACAACTCATACACTGAGGTATTATTATGGCTAATTAAATCTCCCTTAAGCTTTTTTTCCTCCAGGCTAAAAAAATGCTTTCATCTTTCCTCAAAGTCCTGAATTTCAGTGCTTTAATCATTTTTAGGAACTACCCTGTGAATCCTCTCTAAGCCAGAATTTGTGGTATCTGGATCAGAACACAGGTAGTGACTGGCAAAGGAAAGGGTAACAAGCATGTAAGTCATGATTTTTACCTATCACTCTACCACTAACTTGATCACGTGACCTTGATCATGGAGACAACCCCCTCTGCCACTAATGAATTATGTGACCTTGAGCAAAGGGACAAAGGGAATCCTTTAAGCCTCAGGTTTCTCCAATGAAAATGACAGGGTTGGATCAGGTTATCCTTTAAAGATTACTTTTAACTCTAGAACTCTAAAGCTCTTTCAAGATTCTGACAAGTCCTCATCAGTACTTGTAATAATATTTACGAAGACCGTTTATATCTATGCTTGTTCATCTTTGAGATGTAGGGTTTCAGGGATGGCTCATATCCAGTCCAAATGACTTTTAATTCATCCATCAGTCAATCAACAAGCATTTAATTATATGCTTATCAGATGTCAGGCACTGTACTATAAACACTATGGATATAAAGACAAAAATAAAATCATCCTTGCCTTCAAGGAACTTACCTTCAAAGATGTACCATCTTTGCCAGATGCATTCCTAAAATACCACACAGTGCAGTGTTCTCAGCAACTCAAGGACATTCCTACAAACAAACAAAATCACAAAACACATAATTTACATGGTATTTGTAATAAATACTGATAAACATTGAGTGACAACTATGGTGTAATATACAGATAAGAAATACAAGACCCGTGGTCATATGCTGCCTGTAACATCAGAACCAGATTAAAATGTGATTAGAAAATATTTAACAAGATAAACAAAAACACAATAAAACATAGGTAATTATATCTTTTAAAATGAAGTCAATATGTTGGGGATCCTTGTGTATGAGTTAGTCTTCATTTGAGTTTGACACCATTGATACAGTAGATAAGAGTCCTGTCTCATACATGTTAACTCTGGGACCTCAGTTTAAGTCATGCAGTCTCTGTGTTTCAGGGAGATCCTGAAGACTAAATTTAAGACAGAATTGCTCATTTACAACTGCAGCTAAATTAGTGGAGGTTGTTTCCCAACTAGTAGCTTTCAACACTGATGATATAACAAGTCTAGACCAAGAAAAATAACAAATACACAACATACAAGACCAATGAACTGGAGTTATAGATTGCCACCATTTTAAAATGTTGTCATGCTTTAAGTGGTCACTGTTGTTGTTCAGTGATTTTTAGTTTTGTCAGATTCTACATGATCCCATTTTGGGGTGTTCTTGACAAAGATATTAGAGTGGTTTACCATTTCCTTCTCCAGTTCACTTTACAGATGAGAACATTGAAGCAAACAAGCTTAAATGACTTGCCCAGGGTCTCACAGATAGTGAGGTTGGACTTGAACTCAGGTCCTCCTTACTCCAGGGCCAGATCTTTATCTATCACACCACCTATCTGCCCAAGTGATGACAAGTGACCATTGCCATTTAGCAAAGGGTAAATCTCTGTGCTACAATCCAACACACTTCTCAGGTGCTCCTCATAGCTACCATAGCTTGGAGGCCAATTATTCTTTATCTCTAAGAACTAAGATCACTCCTAGACTCACATTATACTGAATACACTCTGGTGATCTACTCACTTTCAGAGATAGAAATAGCAACAGTTTTCTCACTTGGTTCAACCCAAGGGAGGGTACATAGTTCAGATATACTTAGTGACAAACCAATCACCAAATTAAATGAGTGGATGGGAGGCTTGAAGTTGGATCACACTAACACTAACACTAATAGCTGATTGGGCCCCATCTTGTGCGTTTGTAGTTTTTATCACTGGTTAAGAAATAAATAAAGTATACAGATTATACTGCAACTAATATAGAGTCAGCTGGAAGCAGTGGAAAGAGTACTGAGTTTGGAGTTGCAGTCTTACTACCAGTGTGACCTTGAGCAAGTCACCTGTCTAGGATTCAGTTTCTTCACATGTAAAATGAAGGAGTTAGATTAGATGACTTCTAAGATCCCTTCTATCTCTAAATCTATAATCCTATGCTCTCATACAAGGTAGGAAAGTCCCATGTGATTATATCTACTCAATGAGCTTAGTGGATTGAGCACTGGACTTGAATTTCAGGAAGACCTGGTTTCAAATCCTGTCTTAGATACCTACTAGATCTATGTGATGATGAACAAGCCGCTTGACCTCACTGAACTTCAGTGAAATGAGGATAATACTGTTAGAACCATAATAAATATGGAGCCATGTCTAGATATCAGAGCAAAGTAACAGTTTTTGAAAGTGCAAACACCTACCTCAAAGGACCATTGTGATGATCAAATGAAATAACGTATATAAAACATTTTTTCAAACTTTAAGGATCTATAAAAATGTGAATTAAAAAAATCCTAATGAAATAAAATCTTCTCTTTCAGTGATTCTAAACGTGATACTAAATCATTCATATTTGGCATCCTTTAAGAATGTACACAAGGCAAGTCAAACATGGAGATATCGAGAAAATCCAAGAGCAGAGACCTTAACTGTGCTGTAATACTAGGAAGCAGTAGCTCTCTGATTTATTGTTGAGAAATGCCTTTCCCAAAGCATGGCCCTGAACCCAGAGTTCTCAGGAAGAATGTTATTCTTTTTGACCAAATCCACCCACTAACTAAGACCACAAATTGAGTCTGGCTGTGCTCTGCATTAAGAAGTTTCTTTAAAAGCAGAGAGTAGTATGAAGGCTTGACTGGGTGTCAGACCAAAATAGGAATTCTTGAAAATGTAAAAACTAGCAATTTTGGGTGTGTGTGTGGGAAGGAATAACCTTTTATAACACAAGTCCTTTAGTAGCAGCCCCTGAATGATGGAGCCCTTTCAGCTTCATTGGATTAGGTCAAGAACTATCTGAGAAAATACCTGTAGAACATTGGCATTGGTTCAAATTTAATTCTCATTCTAGAGTCTATCTTGATGCCATAAAAGTACCCCAAAATGAGCCATATCCAGGACATCTAGCCAGCTTCTCAAATCAGAAACTAATCCTCTCTCTGAGTCATTTCCCCCCCCAAGGCAATGTTAAAAGACAATAACTCTTTGGAGAGTAATCTCTGATTAATGATTAGATACTAACACTTTTGCCCATAAAAATGAAAGTCTATTTTTCTGTCTTTGCTAATTACATCACAGGGTAGAATAAGAGAAAGGGAGAAGAGATGGGCTCCAAAGATCTGAACTGTACCAGAGATCACATTGTTTTAAGGATAGCGAAGCTCCTTCTGCCAATATAGGTTGGCATGGTTTCTGCACCTTACAATCTTAGAGTGCTGCCTGGGGCATTGAGAGATTAAGAGACTTCTGAATGTCACACACTTAAATTCACATCAGAGGCAGGATCTGAACCCAGGTCTTCCAGACTTTGAAGTCAGTTCTCTTTCTAGTGCTAGTGCTCTAGTTCCAGTGCTCTGAAAAGAGATGTCAAATTAGGCTTAATTTTAAACCACTTAGTGAAACTCTCAGGAATGTCAGAACTTTGTACCCTATAGTTCCCTGAAAATGCTGGATGCCCTCCCTCCATTTCCTGCTTTGAGGTTTCTTCTCAGCCTCCATTTCTTAGTCCCTAAAGAGAAACCCCACCAATGCAATTTTCTGCACCCCATTCCAAACTGCTGAAGGCTCTCATTATATTTTCAACATAAAACCTCAACCTTCAAAACTAATCATTTCTGGATGAAAACAAAAAAAGATATGAAAGCCACAGGCAACTGGAGTATTTACAGTAGCAGTGCCTCTAAGCTACCCTCTCTTTCTTTCAGATATGCCTTGACGTTCCAGTTTAAACAAAAAGTCCTCCCCACTTCTCTGTGAGTTGTGCCCCCCACCTCACACACACCTTCCCCCTTTTATCTTAGAAAACTGCTGTTTACTCGAAGTCTTGCTATGGAGGGCAGAAGTTCCTCAGCCCTTTAGCAGCCCCTGAATGATGAAGCCTTTTCAGGTTCACTGGGTTAGGCAAAGAACTATTGGAGAAAATTCCTGTAGAACATGGCATTTCTGATGTTGTTCAAATTTAATTCTCATTCTAGAGTTTAACATCTTGGTCTTTGTAAGACTCATTCCTTTGACCCTCCAAGAACTGTGGCCAGAAAAAACCGAGTTCAAATCTGGCCTCAGACACTCACTAGCTGGGTAACCCTGGGCAAGTCATTTAAATTCCGTTGGCCTTAATTTACTGGAGAAGGAAATGGCGACCCACTCCAATATCTTTGCCAAGAAACCCCCATGGACAGCATTGGTATGATATAACCCACAGGGTCACAAAGAATCTGAACAACTCAATGTGACTGAACAACAAAAGGCATTTATAGGGTACTTGATACATTGATATGACATTGATACATACATGTAGTACCATAGTACTTTACATATGTATATATCATCTCATCAAATCTTACAATAACAATAACTCACAATAACTGAATCTGAATGAAATTACCCCCAAAATCATTATAGATAGGAGCTTGCATTAATATAATGATGCACGTCATGCACATCATCTCATCTGATCCTCATAATAACTCTTGGGAGATGGATGCTATTGCTATTTCATTTTACAGAAGAGAGAACTGAGACTCAGACTGATTAGGTGACATCTGGGTCAAACAGCTAGTAAGGGTTTGAGGCAGGAGTCTAACCTGGGTCTTCCTGAATTTAAATCCAACACTGAAAATGTGGGAACATGCAGCCTTAGAGAAAAATTTATGTGTATTCACACTTGTTTGCTGAAGTTGGGAAAATAACAGTACAGACTTGTATTTATCTGGTGCCCAGCATTAGAGATCTGTCCAATCAGTTCGAGGATTGAATATTGGCCAAGCAGGTATTATTTGGTCCTATATAATCCAGGATTATCATGATCCTACATTATTAGCATCATTGTGTTCCCATAATCTCATTTACTTTTAACTGTTGGAAATCTCCATCCCTTAGGGCTCAATTAGTGGGAGTGATAGGTGAGTTTCAGATAGGAGACAGAAATTGCCAGGAGTAACCAATATGCCTCCTACCTGGCCAAAGTTAAATTAGGCCAGGAAGCATTAAAAGCCAGTAACACCACACTGCTGTAATTGCTCAGGAAGGGAATGCTCCGTGGAGACTCAGCTCCCACATAGGGGAAATTTCTAAGTCATTCTCTGGAAGGCTAAAACTTGCTGACAGAGGTCTAAAAAGCACAAACAAAAATAATATTGGCTTTGGGAAAGAGTATTTTTCACTAGAGGGATTCCCTTTGCAAATACCAAAGATTAAGGGTTCCCTTTCTGACATTTCGATCGGGAACTCAGGAATGGAACTATTATCACTATCTTAAAAATCAGTTTATGGATAGATAGTTTAAAGGAAATTTATGAAATTATTTTGTTGCTTTTTAGTAGTCTCAGTTGTGATCAATTTTTCATGACTCCCTTTGGGGTTTTCTTGGCAAAGATACTGAAGTGGCTTACCATTTCTTTCTCCAGTTTATTTTATAGCTGAGGAAAGTGAGATAAACAGGGTTAAGTGACTTGCTCAGGATCACGCACTAGTAAATACCTAAGGTTGGATTTGAACTCAGGTCTTCTTGACTCCAGGCCTAGCATTCTATCCACTTTGCCACCTATATGCCCCAAAATGTAAACTTTGCTAGCTGCTTCCATTCTGTGAACCTCTTGACCTCTGTGTTCCCTTCCGACTCTAACCCTATGAGAATTTGAGCAACCAGAGCAGTCCGCTTGGCATTCTATCCCTTGTGCCACCCAGCTGCTTGATGGCATAGTCAGCAGGGTATCTATGTCAGTGTATGGGTAATTATTATTATTACAGTATTTTCCATATAGGTAGAGGAGGACTGAGAGACAGAAACACAGAGACAGAGCAGAAAGAGAGATACCACACGTGTGGAATAGACATATGTAAAAAGTACAACATGAGTGAGCTGATTGATTAAGAAATGATATGTTCAGGCTACAAAAATGTGCATGCCCTTTGATCCAGCAATACCACTTCTAGGACTGTATCCCCAAGAGATCATAAAAATGGGAAAGGGTCCCACATGTACAAAAATATTTATAGCAGCACTTTTTGTAGTTGCCAAAAACTGGAAATCAAGGGGATGCCCTTTGGGGAATGACTGAATAAATTGTGGTATATGAATGTAATGGAATACTATTGTGCTGTAAGAAGTGATGAACAGGAAGAATTCAGAGAGGGCTAGAGAGACCTATATGATCTGATGCTGAGCGAAAGGAGCAGAACCAGGAGAACTTTGTGCACAGCAATGACCACAGCGTGTGAGAGTTTTTTCTGGCAGGCTTGGAACTTCATTGCAATGCAAGGACTTAAAAAAATTCCCAATGGTCTTTTAAGGCAAAATGCCTTCCACATCCAGAGAAAGAACAATGGAATTCAATCACAGAATGTAGCAGATCATTTGTGTGTATGTGTATTACGTTTTGGTTTGTTATATGATTTCTCCCATTCATTTTAATTCTTCTACACAGCATGACTAGAGAAAATTTATTTAATAGGAATGTATGTGTAGAACCTATATAACATTGTATGCTGTCTCAGGGAGGGAGGGGAAAAAATCTAAGTTATATGGTAGTGATTGTAGAACACTGAAAATAAATAAAATTAATTTTAAATAAAGAAATGATATGTTCTGATTAATTTAGTTTTCTGGTTAACTAAAGGCTAGAAGTTACCTACATCCTTTTGACTTAAATTCTTCTCAAATATGTCAGTGTATTTATTTCTGCTTTAGAAAATTGCACATATTGAAGATAACTGAAGCCTTTTTTTGATGCCTCAGGATACCTGAAGGCCTTTGTTCTGAACATGAATTTTCATATTGTGTTACAAGTTAAGACACTATATTGTACTAATTTGTTGGCAGGAGTTTTAATCCTCAATATGGGGAGTTTGGAGTTTTTTTGGTCAGTTTCTTTCCCCTAAAATTCAGTTACAGAAAAAAATTACAGTAAATTAACTGAATATTTTAGAAAATCAGAACTTGAATTCTGGTTAGTCTAGATTTTACTATGCATATTTATTGATTATATGTCTATTTATATACTTATGGATCTATCATCCATATATATTTATGTATACCCATTGATCCACCTATCATCTTTGTATGTCTACCTATCATCTATCCATCCATCCACCCACCCACCCTTCCTTCCTTCCATTTATCTATCTATCATCCATCATCTCTCTCTCTCTCTATCTGTCTATCTGTCTGTCTGTCTGTCTGTCTTTCTATCAATATGTACGTATATATGTCTATCTACCTGATGTTCTATTATCTCCATATGTACCTACCAATTAATCTACCTGTTTGAAATCTCTTTATGTCTCTGTCTCTGTCTCTCTCTCTGTCTCTCCCATGGAGGAGTGAATGAAATAATGAAATAGCATTGATTAGGCTACACTATGTTCCAGGAACTGTTCTAATGGCTGGGAATACAAATACAAGCCATCAAGACATCCTCTGCTCTCAAAGAGCTTATATTTTAATGATGGAAAACACTCCATAGAGGGAAACTAGAGCTGGAAAGGAGTGGGTCATGGGGAGAGGAGGTTGACTGAGGGTATGAATAAATATGGGGTACGGTTGGAGCTGTTCAGAAAATGGGATGATGGTCTTGTTCAGGGCAAGATAACAATGAAAACTCACCTATTAGCACCTAGGTCCTAGATACTGGAGGACAAGTCTTATCATCTATCTATTCATTGATCAATGTGTCAATGCTGACTGTCTATGTCTATCCTCTCTATCTCTTCCTCTGTCTCTCCTGTCATGGGATGCTAATGTACTTTAGTAAGAAAAGATTAAATTTATAAAATGTCTTATTGTTTACAAAACCTCTTTCTTAGAACAGTTCTGTGAAAAGGGGAGAAATAGGAGGAAATAAGTTTTTCTATAGTGCCCATGATACACCAGCACATCTTATTATTCCCATTTTGCAAATGAAGAAAATGAGGGTCAGAGAGGTTAATTGACTTGTCCAAGGTCATTCAGCTAATAAACACCAAGTGACTGACTGCCAACCCAGTGGTCCTTTCATCACTACCTTAAAGTGCCTTATACGTAGTCTGAATCTTACTTGTGTTTCTGTAGGCTACTTTTATCTTACCATGCTTTTTAATGACATTTACCAAAGTGAATTAAAAATAGTTCTGAAAATGGACTTCTATCCAAATAAAAATGTAAAAGCTGGAGGCTTCTGGATTTTCTGCTCCACTCTGCTTACATCTGCTCAGTCATACTGTAGTATCTCAACAATATAAGGTAGCATTTCTGATTTCAGGCCTGGAAGTGGTCATGGGAGGATTCCTAGACGGATCTGACCTCTCCAACCAGGAACAATATGCAGCCTGGGAGTGGGGCAGGCTTTTCAAATTCTCCCAAGGAGAGGGAGACCAAGAGGAATCATAGATTGAGAGTTGGGATAAGAACAAGTAGGTGAGACATTGTCAGCCAGATCCAACTGGCTACAGAGATGGAACTTAAGCCAGGAAAATTTGAGAAGCCCATGATTAAAAGCCCATCCAAAGGAGATCATCAACGAAAAGTTAACCAATGTTGTGTTCCTCTGGACATTTTTTCAGCGCTGAAGGAAGTGGTTACCTAGCAGAGACAGTTGGACCCATCTTTATGGCAAATAGACCGGAGTAGTCATATTTATTACATGCTTTTTGTAAGATTTATCTTTTGTAACTGCTTCAAGTCCACTCATTTTTGCCCCGCCAAATTAAATGTTTTAAAGATAAAGTGTTGTCAGTGCCTTATCCTAGATCAAATGAGCAAATAGGACTCTGCTACAGGAATTGTGGGAGTTAAATAAAAACAAAGGAAACAAACAATATACAGTATACTAAATGAGGGTGGAAATACTGCCCTCATGAAAGACTAGTCTTCACTGGGGAAAATATGAGGTTTTTTAATCCCCTGGTTTTCCTGAAGAAAGGTCTTTTACTCATTATGGCCTTTCATTGCTTTCCCCACTTGCACTTTGGCTAGTAGCCTTTCTTACACAGTCTTGGGACTAGAACATCCAGTCCTTTTTCAAACAGTTCTCAGGATCCCACCTCTTGCTTTAAGTGAAGTGCTCCCAGTTAAGTAGAAACCAAGCCCCAGCATTGACATAAATCTTTTCCCAGGGACCCAAATGTGCATTGCTTAATCTAAAATGCAATGAAGATACCTTAATCCAGCTGTATGATATACTACATAAATAGTATGAGCTCCCATAGTCAAAGAATCCTTTACTCCTAGCCAGGATCCTGGTGATGAGCCTCTTGGTATTTAACTAGACTGATTCTTGGTTAATATCCTCAGTCTCTTACCACGTCCAAAGCTTTCCACTACAATAGAACCTGTCTCAACTTGTGCCCTGATGGCATAGACTTCGTGGACACTAATTCACCTTCATGCCACAATGAGGCATCAGAGTAGATCTTTTGAAAAAAAAATATTTTATGGACGGCATGTGGTTGTGATTATGGGACTCTATTGTTTCTGAAGAATGAAAAATGAGCATCAGAGGGGAAGAGAGAAGAGCATGGTGTTTTTTGACAGCTAAGGAACTATGAAGACTCAGAGTAAAGATGATCATCAAAGAAATGTATGATTGAGAGAGATGACTGGTTGGGTGGCAAGAACCAGTGGCCCACATGTTCCACTGGTATCCTTGTAATGTCAAAAGAAGGAGGTAGTAAGCAGCACAGAAGATAAAGTGCTGGACTTAGAGTCAGGAAGATTTGAGTTCAAATCTGGTCTTGGATACTTACTAGTTAAGTGACCTTGGGCAAGTTGTTTGACCTCTGGCTTCACTTTCCTTAACTTTAACATGGAGGTACTGACACCTACCTCTCAAAATTGTTGTGAGGATCAAATGAGGTATTTATAATAGCATTTACTAGAGTGCCTGGCACAAAGTTAAGTGCTATAGAAATGCTCATTATTGTTATTAAGGATAGGAAGGTCCCCAGCATACTGAGTGGATCCTCCTCTAACTTTTTATGGCAAATAAAGGAGGATATGGACAGGTATAGATAGATTAAAAATCTCTTGTTATCAGGTTTACAAATATCTGCCTAAGTTCCTCTGAGCAGGGAGTCACTAATTACCATAATTCATCACTTCTTCCTTTACTTTCATTGGGTGATCTCCTGTATGGCAGAGCCTGTGAATCCACCTTGTCCTTCCTTGAGGGATGCAGAGATGCCTTTCTCTCAGATAGTTCAGCATCTTCCTTTTCAGGAAGAACTTTTACTCAGCTCTAAGTGCTCACTCACCATGTATCTGACAATGACCTTAGTAAATTCTGAGTTTTAGAATGGTGGCTTGTGCAGAGTAAGAACTTAATAAAAGCTTGGTGAATTTGATTGGATAGATGAATTGGGTCAGTTTGTTGTTAATTCTTTTTCCTACCTTAGGGAATCTTGTAAGGGAAAGATTTTTCTCCCACTTTTCCTCTGTAGGGTACATTACAATTGAGTTGTTTCTTGAAAAGGAGTCAGTTATTGAATTAGGCAATAAAAATTTTTATAAGTTTTTATTGATATCTTTTTTTTACATCATCACAGTTATCCCCAATATTCCTCCCCCTCCCCTTTCCAGAGAGCCATCATGTGCAACAAATAGCATTTTTTAAAGGCAGAAACAAAGGAAAGAAAAATATCAGTGCAACTGATCAATACATCAAAAAAAAGTATGAAAATACATGCAACGTGTTAACACTTGTGGAATTGGGAAAGATGACTATGCCTCTCACCTTCATGAAGGGGTAGGTTAGGGAGGTATCCTCTCACATCTCTGCATTTGAGTCATGCTTAGACATAATCAAATAACTTAACTTTGGTGAGTTTCTGTTTCCTCATCTGTAAAATATGAATGATAACACCTGCACTACTTGTCTCTTTGGGACTGGTGTGAGGAAATTGCTTTATAAAGCCTAAAGTGCTAGATGAGTATGATTTCTTATTATTAATTTTGTCCATGTGAATATATTATGTAAAAATGGGGTGGTTATTAACATAGCTGCTGTTTAAAAATCACAATCTGCTGGAAGGTCATCTCTGGAACCACACCAAATGGAATGTAAAAGTAAATGGGGTGGGGGGAAGAAAAAGACCAACTTTGCTACTACTCAAATTCTATTTCATTTTATAAATTTCATGTAATTCTATTCACTATAGCTTCACTCACTACAAGTATCAATGTTCCAGTATACTCAGAGATACGAGCGTAAAAATTGCTATACAGTTAGACAGATGATCCACTCAGCTACTTAAGACTATGTTTCCGACACTGGTACAGAATGAAGTTCTTTTGGATGATTGCTATGGTTTCCCTCAGTTAACGTTAAAAGAATGGTTATAGTACGGATACAAAGTATTCCAAATAGATAGAAGTCATTGGTAAGAATTTTATAAAGTACCAGGCCAAGAACAGATCCCTGAATAGTTCTACTCAAGACCTCCTGCCATGTTGACCTTGAAATGTTAATGGCTCTTGCTTTGAGTCCAGTCATTCAATCATTCTGAGTCCATCTCATTGCACTGTTCTTTAGTGGACATTTCTCCATCTCTCCATTGGATACTTTATCAAACACTTCCTAAAGTCCCTCACCATCTAAATCTATGATCCTAACATGATGGAGTGTTGATTGAGAAGAATGGGAAATGGACAGCAGAAATTAAGGCTTAAATCAACACCTGGCGTAGGTTCCCAAAGTGGGCGAAACTGTTACCCAGGGGGTCCTGGAATGATTTGGGGGGAGGGGTAGTAGCTTCTGGTGCCATTGGGGGAGTGTTGAACAAAAATAAGGGTCTGGTGGAAGCATAAGGAAAGAAGAGAAGAGAATTTTGAAAAACTGTTCACACATCTTTCATTTGTTGTGTAACAGAGTTAAACTCATAGTGATTACATTATATTCCAAATAACCACACAAAATGCAAGTTGTATCCAATCAGTGATCGAGTCTGCCAACGGGTTGTAACAAGCAAGTGTTGGTAGACGAGCCTATCACACATTATCGGGAAGTCCAGCATGCATGGGCAGGAGTACGTTCATGCGACGACACGTTTACAACACAATACTATAGGGTTACATAATGCAATACTGTATCATCAAAATTTCATTTTAGGAAAACTCCACAAATTTAAAATGACATTAAATTTAAGATGTGTCATTTTAAAAAATTATAGTTTTTTTGAAATGATGCAAATTTCTAAAAAAAAAAAACATTAAAGGGTTAAAGAAAGTAGATTTACAGGAGGGGCACCGAGTAAATTTTTTTTGAAAAGGGGGCAGTTAAGTTTGGGAACCCCTGCCTTATACTGAATTCTACAGTACATTCTAAATAATGTACAGTATGACTAAAACAGAAGGGAAAAGAGTAAGAGTTCTTCAGAAAAAGAGGAGAATTCACTGGGATTACTTACTCCCATTTCCTACTAGTTGAATTGCTTTTGGACCTCTTTTTCACATCTCAGTCATGCTTTCTTACCCCAGGAAACTCATCAAGCGGTAATCTCATTGTCCTGAAAGATTGATTAACCTTTAGTACTCATCAACAGTCTCTATTCCTCTGATTGGATGCTCTGAGTAGAAGGCAGGGCCATAGACTGCAGGGCTTCTATTTAAGGAGGGATTCTACCATAGTTCTCTCCTCCTATCTAATCAGCTGTTCTGCCTTTAAAATCTTTTCTGGATGCCTCTGAACTGGGTATCCTCTTCCCCCTCTCTCCTTTTCTTTCCTTTTCAGTGTGTTAACTTCCCCCATTGGATTGTAACCTCCTTGTGGGAAGGAAGTTCTTCTTTTTATTTGTGTCCCTAGCAATTAGTGCAGTGCCCATCACATAGTAGGCACTTAATGTTTATTGATTGATAGCCCAACAAAAGCAGTCTTCTCCAAGGACAAAAATGTAGGCCATGGTCTGTATCTCAAAGTGCCTTACATAAGTGTCTTTTAAGATAAGGAAAAGTATTATTTTCTACCCTCTTTCTTAGAATGTGAGAGGAGATACTTTTTGCTCAACTCTGCTATATTTGACTGTATCTGGGTTCCATGATGGTTGCTATATGCTAGAGTCCATTTAGGAGAAGACTGGGTTGATGAAGAAGCTGAAAACAATGACCTAAAGAGACTGAGAAGAGTGGAGTATTTTTCCTAAAGAAGAAAAGTCTTGTGAGAACTGTCTTCAAGTATTTGAAGAATTATCCTTGAAAAAGGGGACTGGATTGTCTTATTCTGAGTCTTGAGGGTAGAACAAGGAAAAATTGGTTGGAAGCTATTGACATGTGATTTAGGTAAGATTTAAGGAAAAATTTGCTAGCAATCGGAGATGGAATGAATTTCCTTATAGGATAGTGAGTCCAGAAAATAGGTTGAATGGAAAATCAGACAAGAAGAAAGCTTTGAAACTTAGATACTGAATTTATTACGTACTTAAAAGGAAAATGAAGTTCAGTGTAATAGACATTTTTGACTTCATGCCCAGTTATCTGTTAATGTTATATTTTGTAGTATGGAAATGCTCATTTTAGGTGGCTGTTGTTAATTTCATATTAAAAATAAATAAAAATTTAAGAGAGAGGGTCCTCATCTCTGAAAAATCTTTGAGAGGAAGCTGGATTTCTGCTTAATAGGATTATTGTAGAAGGAATTCCTTCTTGGGTTAAAGGTTTGACTAGTTTAACTGACTTCTGGGGACCCTTCCTACTTTTTGGTGCTGAATCCCATGATTGTCTATATTACATGCATCATTGGGCACTTTGTCAGAAGTGGTCCCAGAAAAGGACACGGTATAGTATAGAAAGAGTAACAAAGAATATTATCAGTTTAAGCCATGGATTAAAATCATCCTTGTCACCCTTCCTGGGCTTTTTATCTCATCTTTGAACAAGAGATGAGATGCCCTTCGCTTTGAGCACGTGTGGATGAAACAGAATTTAAGAGCTATGAGCCCATCATCTGGAATCTTCCCAATTCCTTGACCTGGACTGTTTGTTCTCTTTCAGCCATAACATTTATCATGCCAATTCCCCAGCCTCCCTGAACTCTGAGCTTTGACTGCAGCTGGGTGGAAAGGAAACTGGTTCTACTAATGCTGCTATTTCCTTTTCAAGGTTACATTGTTCCTAGAGTTAGTTATTGCATTCGTGGTTCAAAGCAGTCATCTTCTTTTGCTCTCTTTTGGAGTCCCGGGTGTTTCCCCCACCATCTCTATTATCCCAAGTTCCTTATTTTTCCTCCTCCTCCAAACCAAACAGTGTTTATCAGTCATAGGAAGGACTTTGCAATGTTTCTGCCCGAAGCACAGCTTGATACACAAAATTTCCTGTGCAAATATGGACCTGCTCCAAGACAATGGAACAAGGCTGCTGGGCAGATCCGAGGAGAGTCATAAACTTGAATTGTCCCAGGCTGTGACTAAGGGGACTGAGTAGTCCACCCTCCCCAGCTCTCTGCCTCCTTGGCGGTGATTGATCTCCAAAGGGGGCCTCCCTTAGATGCCAACTTCAAAGCAAGGGTGAATGAACCTTTAACAGGGAGTACAGAGACTGCCTGGAGGGTAGCTCATCACTGAACAACAAAAATATTTGTGACTGAATAGTGTAAGGACAGTTAGAAATGTTTATGCATTTTTAAAAGTTGGTGCGAATATAAGGAATACGCAAATGAATTTAATTACTTCTTTCCAATTATGGATATTCAAAAAAGTGAATTTCTGTTCATCATTATCAACATTATCATGCAGCTAGGTAGCTCAGTGAATAGATCCCTGGGCCTGGAGTCAGAAAGACCTGAATTCAAATCCAGCTTCAGACACCAACTGTGTGACCCTGAAACCACTGTCTGCCTCAGTTTCTTCATCGATAAAATGGAGATAATGACACCTACCTCAGTGTTGTTGTGAAGATCAAATGAGATAATATTTGTAGAGCACTTTATTAACCTTAAAGAACTAAATAAATGATGGCTATTATGAATTATTATTATGAACTTACAACATGGGGCAGTATAAAACCCACTAGACTAGAAATTAGAAGATCTGAGTTCCAATCTTGACCCAACTATTTATTAGGAATGATTTCCTGGTGGACCTGTTTCCTCTTTCATAAAATGGGGATAATAATACATGTACTACTTACTTGAAAGATTGCATAAATGTGCCATGAGCAAAGTGCATCTACTGTGTATTCTATATATTACTCCAACATAGGATGCTTTTAAAATATTTTTTGGTGTGACTTGTATGCTTGAACTACTGTTTGCCACTTGGTTAGGTAAGGTTATTTACTAAGCACTTGCATGGGACCTATGTGTTCCCAATATTGTATGCAATTCTACTTTTCATATTAGGTGCTATGTATCTGCAGGTGGCTTCTGTCTACACCTGATATAATGTGTGCACAAGCCCATGTGTAAATTAGTGGATTTTTAAAAGTATAGCTATAAACTATACTATCACATCTGTTGTAATTTGTAGGGACTGAAAATTTTTAACTGAGGTGGAGAGGGTGGAGTGGGGAGGGAGGAGGCAGGGAATGTAATAGAGACAAGGATTTTTGCTATGAAGGTAGAGGCCACCAGCTCTGCTCTTTCTTTCCCACTGTTTCTACTATATTCTATAAGTTTATTGGGGATTCAGGGTCATTTCCATTGTTAGGTGCTTGTTATATGGTTTTGGTATGACAGGAGTCAATGACAAATAGAAAGAATCATGAGTGTTTATTCTAAAGTCTTAGTTAGACTCAACAGAAAGCCCTGGCTATGCTGGGGGAAGAAATCATTGCCAGAATTCTGAGGCAGAGGTGGAGGAGTGAATGAAATATAGTTGCCTTAACTCAGCTAGAAGTAAAAATTGGAGACTTTCCATTTAAGGGCAAGTCAAGGAAATCTCACAGGTGCCTCACTATCCCTTGTCAGGCAATAGGAGGAGGCATAGTTAAGACTGAGAGTTTGCTTAACAACAGATCAAGGCATATGGTTAGGAAGGTCTCACTCTAAAAGGGATAACACTTCTTTAAGATTTCAGGGAAGAGAAACAGAAGGAGACTAAAAAAATATAACTAAGACTGAAGAAGAGCCTAGATGGTAAAGATATGAAAGAGAGTAGTATGTGAGGCCTGACCCTGGGCAGATGACAGCTATAGCAGTGGAGGTCTGCGGCAGAGTGGCAAGCTTCCTAACTTTGATAGGAGAGAAAAGGGACCAGAACTGAAAAAGCAGCAGAATCTCTGAACTGACCCATAGAATTATTGTTAATATTAATTATAATTAAGAGAAAGACAGTGCCTACTTTTGATGAGCTTACATTCTAACGAAGAAGACAACACACCAAGGAGTTGAAGAGCAGTGGGAGGTAGGATGGGTTTGAAGGTATTTGGTGTGGGGACATGTTTTTGAAATCCAGAGAAAGTCAGAAAGCATTCTAGCCCTGGGCCACTCTGCATGATGGAGGCTCTGGGGGAACTCACCAATGGGGAGATGGGATAAGTCTTTTGGAAGGATATTCCATGATGAGAGAGCTTTGGTGGTGCCAGGCTTACTCACAAACTTTAATTTTTCTTCCAAAATGAAGATATTTCTAATAAAACATAAAATGGTTTTGAAAATATTTTATAAATGAACAAGTATTTTTAAAAATAGTAACAGCAGTGGTAGCAAAAACAAAGATATGCCAATTTAGATCCTATCCTCTATGACCTATCAGTTTCTTTTATGTCTTGTAATGTTATTCATTCTTTATTCTGACAGGGGCATGATCTATGGAACAAAGTTATTCTTCATCTTATTCCAAACTCAGGTGTTACCATTCTCATTGGCTTTGACCTTTAAGGAGATCAAGTAATTTTTTATGACCTGGGAAAGTACCTGATTAGAGAAGAGTCTATTTAGCTCTGAGACCTACATATTCTAAACAGTACACACATTATTTAGTGGCAGAATTTAAAAGAAAACTTACTTGGAATTACAATAAGCCTTGAAGTCAAGATAACTTATTCTTTTGCTCTTTTTTTTTTCTATTTTAAAACATTATACAAGCAATTAATTCATGTTTCTAAAAGAGTTTTACAACCTGTAGTGGATCAGGCCTATGTTGTGGGCAGGCTGTTTATAGACCCTGATCTACTATTCTATTCCTTTAGTAAAATCTTTGAAGAGGGAACTTGGAATTCACAGATAACATGGATGACTCGGGGATATTGGGAAGAGTATTCATGGAACATGTGTGTAAAGGAAACCATAGGAACGTATACCTAGAATTAAAAGGGTTATAAGAGAGCATATAGTTCAACAATCTATTTTACAGATGAGGAATCTAAGGTCCAGAGATAAGTGACTCATTCGAGGTCAAACATGTAGGGTTTGAACCCAGTTCCTCAGACTCTTAAGTCAATACTCTCTACAAAGTACTAGTGTCTTCAAACAAGAAAGAGCTGAAGTCAGTACTGTAGACAAAGGAGAAATCAAGTGATGAGATTGATATAGGTTAAACGTATTTTGAGTCTTCCCCTTTGAGCGTGTGTGTCCTTAAGAACCTGTGCTTTTAAGTGCCCTCTGACACACTGAATGGGCCCTTTTGTTTCTGGATAAAATTTTTCCACTGACCCTCATGAGGGAAAAAAATAAACCAAAACAATTCTGAAATCAGTTATTCTAAAAACCTATGTTGGACCTTGAAGTAGGCAAGGTGAATCTTATTACCCCAAACATACTCTAACAGTACAGAAAAGATCTGGATAACATAACTCTCTGGGGTCTAAATGCTTTGTTTTTAACGATATATCTCTTTTTTCTGATTCAGCATGCCACTTTCTGCTCCCAGCATTCATAGTCACCTTGCCCTAAGAATTCTTGGAATTACTTTTTTCCTTATGCTTCCATCTAAGAGCCCCTGACTGGCTTATTTTAACAAGACACCTTTGAAATCACCTTTTACACCTTTGAAATCAGTAGTGCTACAAATCATTTATTTTGTTTTTTTTACTTCCTAGACTTAAAAAGTTGATAGAAAAATTTAATAATGCTGCTTAAACATAAAAGAGTGTCATTTCCCCCAGAGGCAGTTGCCAACACATCTCTAGCTAACTACAGCTGACAGAGAGGTGAAGGACTAAATATACCCAATGAGACATATTTTTGGACATGGTCGGTGTGGAAATTTGTGTTGCTTGACTATGCATGCTTGTTATAAGAATTTTCCCTTTTCTTCTTTTTTTTCAGGGTATGGAGGATGTTGGAGAGAGAAAATGAGTGCTTATTAATTGAAAAAACTTAACTTAAAAATTCTTTAATGCTTTCCTATTACTGGAATATTTTATGATACTTTAAATTTGTATCATTTTATAATGCTAAAGCCTAATTGTTTTAGAATCATGATTTTTACTTATTCATGCCACTAGAAAATATGTACAAATCTTAGATTTCGCTGCCCTTCACCTTATACCTAGGGTCCTAAATTGTGTAAAAACCAGAGGCAGATCCTTGATAGCAGGCTCCAGACAAGAGTATAATCTTGTTAAGAGCAGGTAACGTCAATGAGATGTATAAAACTTCGTTGATAAGCCACCCAAACAGTGTTCTCATATCAGGGAGAAGGGTTAGCTTCCATACAAAGTAAACACTTTGGCCAGGTATTCATGCCCATAATCCCAGTTACTGGGGAGGCAGAAGGTGGTGGATTGGTTTAGTTTGGGAATTCTGAGCCTCAGTGGGACTGAACCAATCACCAATATGGTGAGTCTCTGGAATTGGAGAGGCCATTAAGCTACCTGAGGAAGGCAGAACTGGCCCAGTCAGAAACAGAGGTCCAAGCCCCTGTTCTGAACAGTGGTGGAATTGGGCTCTTAAGAAGTGGCTGTTACATTTCCAAAGTGGACAAGCTAAAGGAAACCCAATCTTAATGGTGGAGATAGACAAATAAATAATGAAACCGATAAATAAGTAAACTAGTAAATGAATTTATGAATGTACCTATCTAAGGGAGTTTTACCATTCATAAATAAATGAGTGAATGAAATAGGCACTGTGCATTGACCTACCCCAACACTCAGGATTTCTGGGAGTTAGAGGTGATTATAAGCTGAAGTATACATGTTCCTTTTGAATGTCCTTCCCAATGAGCACCCTTGATTAACTTACTATACTTCAAGTATAAGTCCTAGTGGCCTAACATAGCTCATAGCCAACACTACTGTCTTGGTCTGACCAACACACATAGTCTGCTATGGAGAGATCTGCCTGAAAGTGTAGAAAAGATCTCAGTTTAGAAAATGGAGTTTAGAAAGAGCTCTCTGCTCAAGAAGCCATAAAATCCACAGATAGGGCTCTATTCCAGGCCAAAGAAATTTCCATCTGACTGTACTTTGCAAATGTAATACCTTGGGAAAAAGGTAACATATTCAAAAACTTTGAGCTGCTCTAATTTCCTATTTCTTTCAAGGCAAAGTGGTGTTTGGCAAATGTGCCATGTAAGTATAGTTTTTACAGTCCCCCAGAGGCCATGGATAATGGAATTTATTCTCAGTGGAATATTTAAGTAAAATACATGAAGTTATATCTGTATTTTTATGTAACTAAATTAAACTATGATTACTAGAAGCAAAAAAAAAATGCATATATTTTAAGCCAAAGTATCCGCTACATTAGGGATTCAACAGGTCCCAATCTTAGTTCCTTTAACGATGACGAAGAGTCACAGAGCAATTATTAAGCACCTACTATGTGCCAGACTGTGCTTGGGAAACAAAGAAGGGCAGAAGACAGTCATTGCACTCAAGGAGTTCACAGTCTACTGGGGGAGACAATAACTAACTAAATACAAACAAGCTATATTCAGGATAAATTGAGATAATTAGCAAAGGAAAGGCATTAGCATTAAGACGGCTCTGGAAAGGCTTCTAGTAGGAGGTATGATTTTAGCTGAGACTTGAAGGAAACCAGAGAAGCTGAAGGTGGGGCACATGAGGGAAGGAATTCCAGGTACTCAGTGAAAATGCGTGGATAGTTAACAACCTTCATCATCTGTGTGTGCTATTGTGGAAAAGATGCTGGTCAGAGTATTAGGTGATATAGGTTCACATTTTTTCTCTGAAGTTTACTGACTCTTGTTACAGCTATGTCATGTGACTTCCCTGAAACTCAGTTTCCCAATCTATAAAATAAGAAAATATTACTTTTATTATACTACCTCTCATAAAGTTGTAGTATAGAAAGTGTTTTGAAATCCTTCAAGTACTATGCAAATGTGAGTCACCATCTATGAAAAAGATTCAGCTGCTGACTTTTTTTAGGTGAAGTGAGAATCTTTGTTCCTTCCCCTATCCTCCTGCCTTCTTTCTATATAACAAATGCTTAAAATTGGAAATCCAGTATGTTAAAATTATTATTATTGAGTTACACAGATGATGTCAAAAGAATGCTTAAAGGTACCAACATATGGACTGGGTTGAAGCTAAAAATCTTGATTGAGAAGTTCAGCATTTTTCCTTGTGTGTGTGTGTGTGTGTGTGTGTGTGTGTGTGTGTGTGTGTGTGTGCATACTGCATGTGTACTGCTTTTCCAGTTGAGTCAAGAAGGTCATTAAGTATAACCTCTCTTGTTCCCTTGCCTTTTGCAAGTGAGGTATTCCTGAAAAGTGATGTGTAAAAGGAATTTCCATAGTTGATTTCCCTGAAAATCATAGAAATGCAGCACATCTGCTACTGCTGCTGCATCTGTTGCAGGTGCTTCCCCTCCCCACCTGTCAACTATTTTCCTTACAATTCTTAGCCCCTTAAATAAAATTTAACACAGTGCTCTATTTAAGAAGTGATCTCCAGGGAATCTCTTGTCTGGAATGTGTCTAACACAGAGTTGTGAGACTTAGCTAGCGTAGTAAAGTGTATGTATACATATATATTGCTTGAATCCGTTTCATGAAGACATAGTTTCAAATCAAATCTCTGAAACTCATTTACCCTCTCTGAACTTTAGTTTCCCCATTTATTAATGTGTAAACAATGATGCCAGAATCACATAGCAACTCCCCATCATAAGAGAGAGAGAGAGAAAGAAAGAGAGAGAGAGAGAGAAAGAAAGAAAGAAAGAAAGAAAGAAAGAAAGAAAGAAAGAAAGAAAGAAAGAAAGAAAGAAAGAAAGAAAGAAAGAGTAAGAAAGAGAGAAAGAAAGAAAGTTAAAGGGACTGGAAGGGAACAAGAATTTATATAGTTTCCCTATTATGTACTATGCTAAGTACATTACAAATATTATCTCATTTCATCTTCACAACAACCTTGCAAAGTAGGTGCTATTATTATTCGAATTTTGTTGTTGAGGAATCTGAGGCAAAGACAGGTTAAGTGACTTGCTCGAGGTCTCATAACTAATAAGTATCTGAGGCAGGATTTAGGAACTTCCTGACGCCAGGCACAGCACTCTGTTTAGAGAGAAGATATGAATAACGGAACAAGCCTCTGGAAGTAGCAAGAGAAGAGAAGATCTAGGGCATGAGTGGAAAGTTTGGTCTTGGCAACGAGAAGGGCTACCTGGCTACCTCTTTCTCAGATCTGGAGAAAAAGTGGGGAAAATGGTAGATGGTATAGAAGAATTTTTAAGTTTCAGAGGGGAGAGAATAGAGGGCTTGTTATGGGTGACTGATTTTCTGAATGAAAAACAAAGTCCCCAGCTAAGCAGGCAGAGGGGATGAGTGTCATAGTGGACTATGGAAAGAAGTTTTGGAATAGCAACTGTAGGGAGTGAGATGGAGAGTCAGTCAGGGAAGAAAAAGTGGGTTAGAGCAGCAGTTGGTGTGCAGTTAATAGTGGAAAACAAATTTGTACTGGATTTAGTCAGTGTGGTTGTGCTTTCTCTGGTAGCATTCAGCTGTACATGAGTAGGAGCAGAAAACAATTGTTGAGATAACTCAGGGTAGATGTTTGGCAAGTTTTTAGTGACAGAAGGACAAGGTCAAGTGAATCAGGTGCGTATTTCAACTTCTTAACTGTAGGGGCTAGGCTGTGAAGAGAAGAAAGTGAAAGCAGGACAGAGGTGATGGACTGAGAAAAAAAGTGGAGTGACTGGATCTAGTAGTTAGGACAAAAAATAGATGTAGAAGCAATGAAGCAAGAGGGAGGGAGAGAAAAAAGAAAATTAAAGGTCATGATCAGAGACAGGAATTTTACCATCTGGGATCATAGTCATAAATGGTGTTCCTGTTGGTAACTAAGGTGAATTCGGATTATTAGTCATGGGAGTTGAGGTTGATGAATTGGAAGATCAAAGTCTTTGAAGGAATATCATTGTGTATATTCAAATCCCTGTGTTGGAGGCAGGGGCTAGGGTAGAAATGACAGGAAGACTTTGTGCTAAGTAGGTATGGCACTCTTTAAGAAACGAAAAAATAACCTGGACCCAGTAGATGACTTTGACAAGCAACTGGACAGGATGATACAGATAGATGTAACCCCTAAAGAGAAGTATTTACTCTGCGATGGTAGCAAAGGGATGAGATGGAAGTTGTGATAAGGAGTATGTCTCTTCTTCTTCCTGGCATCATGAATCAGAAAGCATGAGAGAAAGTATATTCATGAGACTGTCCATGGATTATTTTCTAGAGGCACCTAGTGAGGACAAGAAGAAGGAGGAAAGGAGAGGGATGTGGAAAGGTCTAAATGAAAGAAACTGTTCATGAAATAACAAGTATTCCAGAAGGCAATATGATTGGGGTAGGCAGAGAAAGGCTGACTGAGCAAATGATAGGGCATAGAAAGAAAGGGATTAAAGAAGAGAGAACTTTAGCCTTGGAAAGGACTTGGAACCCTAGAGGTTGACAAAGGAGGGTGGAATTTTCCAAGTCACAGGAGGAGAAAGTATCAGTTGCCTGGGATTGTCACCCTCCAGGTTATCCAGTGATGTCCATATCTTGTCTCTTAAAACCTAAGGAAGAAGGAGTTGAAGCCAGTAAGATCAGGTTGGATATCTTGTTCTATAAATACCTTGCGATTTAAATTGCAGAAGCCTGACTGATCTCACTTCTTTTTAATTTGAACTCAAGTCCAGCTCTCCAGCTCTCTCTCCACTCTGCCATAGCTGCTTTACCTGAGCTAGTGGCAAGACATAAAAATGAAATAATTGCATTAAATGTAACAAACGTTATAGAATACTATGTGCATTAGGATCGTCGTCACTGAGTTGTTAGAGATGATACCAAAGAGTTCAAAGATGAAAAAACAGCTGGATTGGATCAAGTGTACACAGGGACGATCCATGTTGAAGGTGACACAATTGTGAGGGTATTGAGGGGGAGGGCAGGGAACAAGTATGTATTAAGCACATACTATGTATTAAACACTATGCTAAGTGCTTTACAAATATTACTTCATTTAATCTCCACAACTACTCTTGGAGGCAGGAGATAGTATTATACTCATTTTATAGTTGAGGAAAGTGAGACAAAGAGAGGTAAGTGACTTGTCCAGGCCATGTAGCTTGTTTAAGTGTCTAAGGCTGGAATTGATCTCATTCCTGATCAAATCTAGCACTCTCTCCTTTTTGCCACCTTGCTTCCTTTTGAAGAACTGATAAACAGGATATCTGAAGGAAGGGAAGATGTCAAAAGTGTGGAAAAATATCAGACTTTGTTAATGCCCAAAAGGGGAGACTGAGAGGTCATTAAT
Organism: Notamacropus eugenii; assembly: GCF_028372415.1. Classification (NCBI taxonomy): domain Eukaryota; kingdom Metazoa; phylum Chordata; class Mammalia; order Diprotodontia; family Macropodidae; genus Notamacropus; species Notamacropus eugenii. The sequence goes on along the minus strand of NC_092875.1, from coordinate 232,669,299 downwards.
AACTATGGACCTATAGATCTACTCTTCACCTACACAAAATCTTCATGAGAGTTGTCTGTACTGGAAATGAAGTCACCCTTAATTGAGGGCATAATTAGGAAAAATATAAGCTTTTCTGAAAGCAATGTTCAAGAATATTCAGCATCTTTTCCATCTCATAAAAAGAAAAGATATAAAGTATATAAGATTTCTTGTGCTCATTGTTTTAAATGAACATTTGATTCAATAGAATAAAACATACCTTAAAACCTCTTTTACAGCAAAGTGATTCCCATCCACGTTAAAATTATTCAGGATTCTTTGGCACATGGAACAACTGAAATAATCCTGCTCATTAACCCTGTGATAGCAAATATCAGATTAAACATAAAAAAGAAGGATGAATGTTTGTCAAAAGTATTCTCCATTGTGATGGAAGAGATGAAATGTAGAGTCCAGGCTGAGGGGAGATTCCTCTCCAGATGACCCTGTTTGCACTTGTTCTTGTGCTGATTGAATTAAACCCTTGGACTTTGAAAGACCTTCTAGAAGAGGAGTTTGACCTGCCCATCCACAAAGAAAAGACCAAGTGGATGAATATGAATGCCCAAATTTTAGCATTGATTTGGATGAACATTCTAGAGAGTTTGTCCATAAGCATGTGTATCTGGTACAGATAGTATAGGTAGACAAAGAGCTAGACCTAGAGATGAAAAAAGGAAATGAGCTGGATGAATTGTGTTTGAGAAATTACAATGTTCCTTTACTGATCTCAAGAATTCCATGAAAGAAAAGACCAATCTTTTTAAGAATAATATTTTGCTGGTGTTTCTGTATGGCAGTGAGACATATAATACCACCACCTCCAAAGAACTAAAGCTGAATATCACACAGAAAGCAATGGAGAAGCATGAATAGACTGTAATGTATAACCAACAAGGAACTCCAAAAAAGAACAATAATAAGGCAGATCATCTAGAAATTGTATGAAAGAGGAAGGGCAGAAGGGAATAAGCATTTATTAAGTGCCTACTGTGTGCCAGGTATTGGGCTAAGTGCTTTACAAATATTATCTCATTTGATACTTACAACAATCCTGTAGGGGTAGATGCTATCATGATCCCCATGTTACAGTTGAGAAAACTAGGGCAGATAGAGATGATTTGCCCAGGGTCACACAGTTAATAAATTGTGTCTGAGTTTAGATTTGAATTTATTTTTTTATTCCAGCACCAGCACTCTATCCACAACACCACGCTAGCTGCCTATAACAAAAAGAGAAGATGGACTGGTCCCATGACAAGAGCAAAAGATGACATACGAAAAGCCAGACTACACCCTTAAAATGGTGGCAAAAACCAAGGAAAGCCTCTAGCACATTGGGTAGACTGCTTAGAGCAAACTTTTGGGAGAATATGGAAAAGAGTGACACAGGATATCATGGATAGATGGACAGGTAATGATTTGCATTGTTGAAAGGAATTTCCAAATTGATAAGATTTGGTCCATTTGAGTGCACATGACAATAACTATTCTATTAAAAGTAGTAGTATTAATAAAAATAGGCAGTAACCAGGACAAGCAGGAGAAGAGACTGGGGATTGAAGTTATAGGCAAATTAGATTACAAAGACAGCTGGAAATTGACAAACTGAAGGCAGTTCTCATATGAAAGATGGCAGTCAGGAGACAACATACAAACTGGATCATTGAATCACCTAATTGCCTTTGTTGCTAAATTCAGACATTCCCTTAAAGGTCCAAAATTGTGTGTTCGTCCTTCATTGCCAAAGAAGACCATGTCATCAGAGAAATAATGACATGACTTGCACTTGACTTTGCTTTGAGTGAGAGAGGGCTGTGCAGGTCACCAGCCTCACTTCTCCTCCAGAGCCATCTGAATCCAGTGACCAGATATTCATTAGGATGACTGGAGATGCCCAAGGATGAGGCAACTGGGGTTAAGTGACTTGCCCAAGGTCACACAACTAGGGAGGGTCAAATGTCTGAGGTGAGATTTGAGCTCAGGTCCTCCTGACTCCTGCACTAGTACTCTAGCCACTGCACCACCTAGCTGCCCCAAAGGTCCAAAACAATTAACTAATCAAAGAACAGGAGAAATTTAGTTTAGAAATTTAGAAATTTAGAATTTGAACTAAATTCAAATGCAGTTGTTTATATTTCTAGTATAATACATTGTTTCTTGGAAGCTCAAAATGATTTGTAAACATTTTCTCATTTGTTCTGATTGTCAAGTAATGCAGACTTCCCTTGTACTACCCTCAATCTTAAAATTGAGTTTGCCTATCAATAGAAATTTCAGCTTCTATATTTAAAATCATAGGACTAGGAGGGACTAACTTAGTGTTGGACATTTTTTCTCTGACAGTTACCTTCTGATTATTACTTAATAGTAATTTATTCATTTAACAACCACTTATTAAGTGTCTCCCAAGTGCAAGTCTTGGGTTGAGATGGAGGACACTACTTCTAGCCTCCCTGGTAACCCCAGATAATAAAAATTGGGTGTGATATTGGAGATGGAGCCAGAAAGCCTGATGCTTCAGACAAATTTCTGAGTCTAGGGTGAGTTCTCTTGTATGCAGGAAGAACTGCTAGTGTGCAGAATGGTCCTTTTTGCCTTCTGTGGGCTTGCCCCATTGGAGTGTGGCTTTAGCTATTCATTTTTCAATTGAAGGAAAGGGAAAAAGAGAGTTTTCAGAGAACAAAGAGCATTTGGGAAAGGGGGTGCTTTCCCTGTATGCCTTGGAAGCAAAGGGCTCCAGTCTTTCTAGATGAAGTAGGGGACTATGGAGAAGACACTCGGAAGAATCTCATGGGATTGTCCTTTAAAAAAATCCTTCACTGGCTTTCTGTGTTTTTTAAAAACCTAAAACTTATGGGAAAACTTCAGACATTGTGGCTTCAGTTTCAAACTTGGTTGGTGTTATTTTGGTTTCTTTGAGTTTATTGAGAAGCTGAGATGAGAATTTTCCAAGTATTTTTTTCTTTAAGGAAAGAACAAATCCTTCTTTATGATCTCAGGGCTTCTACTTGGAATCCCAGGTGAAGCAGGAAAGGCATGCAAAAATATGCATCCCATCCTCCCAACAAAAATAATTAAGATGACTTTTTCAAATCTCCAGGGTTGGAGTCTTAGTTTATATTCTGGCATGAATCAGATCAGTCCTTGTTCACTCTGAGTGGATTTGCCCACAGTTAATTAGGAAAGAAACTTGAACTTGGAAACTCTCTTCTCACAGGGATACCCTGAGCCAGTCCTTATCCAAGGGCCTAACAAGGTGAGCTGAAAGATCTGCTTGACCTGGGAGCTGAATGTGGGTCTCCATGACATGTGTTGAAAGTAAAATCTCTGAAAAAAACTTAAAAGGTAGGCTGGGCTTTCCCATAGCCCATTATATTTTATGTGTGGAGGGGGGAAGTATTGGCTGTTTGCTAATTATCAAAGGCTTTTTATGACTTCCTAAGAGAAAAAAAGGTGGGGGAGGGAAGAGAAAAAAGGAATGGCCCTAAGTGACTTCCTTTAGGCATCTGGATGAAAGGTTGACCTTTAGAGCTCTTGGGGAATTGTATAGTTTGTCAAAGTTGCAAAATAAAACATCAAGTGCATTTTCAGGAAGGCTGGGGGCTTTGAAGTTGGAAGGCAAACAGGAACAGCTATCCTGGCTGATGTAGGCATAAGCCTATCACTGTACTACCAAGGCAGGGCTCTTGGGTGGCAGAGATGGCTGAACTGGTCCTGCCTGGGTAGGATCATTCTCTACTTCCTGTCTGCTTGTGTGAGTCTTCTTCGGACAGGGCACCCTCCTCCCCCTTTCATGAGCCAGATGGAGGAAGGGCAAGCAAACAAGCTTTAAGACCACAGATCACCCCAGTGGCTGTCTCAAAGAAAATATAAATGGGGCACATTGGCTATGCGGATTGATCTTGGATGGTAGGTCCAGACACAAGGAAAACAAATGAGGGGAACATGCTGCTACTTTACAAAAAATTTAATTACAAGGATGTAAAACTATCAATCAATTTTGACTGGAACAAAAACAGCTCCACTCTTTTTAAGCATTTGAGCCTCTGAAATAAATGGCAGTGCGTGGAAAACATTTTCTCCATGGAAATTTGCAGTTTCTCACCAGGGTTTTCAAGACAAAATATACTCAATCACCTTTTTTAAAAAAATTAGCATAAAACCTTCCATGCTCCAGAGAGGTTATGAGCAAGCTTGTGAGGCACTGTGTTCCCATAACCACTGTTTCCCTATTTATTTGCATTCTCCCTTTGGTCTCTTTTCAATGGACAGGCCCTTTACGGCTTCCTTCCTGCTTCTATCAGAGGAAATTGAACAGTAAAAATGGTAAATAACCTAGTTCTGTCAGTTCCCAAGATTCAGATGCTTTTTGAGATTTTCTTAAAACTCAAATGAACTTGCATCAGAAGGGGATGACTTATACCTTCCTCTTAGCTTAATGTGACAGTCTGATTTATAAAGTGTTCCAGGGCCTATGATTTCCATCAGATACTATAGAACTAACATTCTCAAATGCTAGCCAGTTTCAGTTTGTACCAAAGGTTTGCTCTGATTTGAAAGTCTCAGATACATTCATCCAACAAGGAGTCTTTGCATTAAGGTTGTTTTAGAATATACTGTTGGGCATTAAATATTAAAATTAGCAGAGCAGATACTTGTCACCTTGGTTTTACCCTGGTGAGCACCAAAGGGAGGAAACAGACAGAGAAGAACTTGGGAAAACTAGACAAGGAATAATTAAGCAGGTGCCTTGAGAATTTAAGAAAAATACAAAGCCGAGGGAGATCAAAGGCCAAGTCAGCATTTAGCTCAATTCAACAAATGTTTAAAATGTTGGCTATTTATCAGTCAATCAACACTTATTTATTTAGCTCCTTTCCGGATGTCTGGTGCTGTGATAGACAATGGGAATTCAAAGACAAAAATGAAATCAGTCCCTGCCCTCAAGGAACTGACATTCTATTTGAGGAGACAACCTGTATGTGTACACACATATACGCATACACAGATATATATGTGTGTATCTGTATTTATATGTGTTTATACAAAATAGATACAAGGACTGGCTCTGGGTGCACAGGAAAGGTGACAGTGAAGATCCAGAAATTTGGTGTTTTAGTTCACTTTGTGAAGGATATGAAAGCTTCTCAGAGGAGGTGTGAGGGAACTAGTATATTGGAGGCATATGTGTAAAGTATATGCATAAATATATATATGTATACATGTACACATACAATTAAAAAGATCATAATTCAACTCAACAAGCATTTTAAAGCACCTAATATGTGCTAAAAGGAGGAGTCTAGACAATGTAAACAATGGAAAAAGAAATCACTTTCAGCTAAGGAGAATTAACAATAGTTTCACAGAGGAGATGAACACTGAGCTGTGCTTCAAAGAGAAGGATTTCAATAGACAAAAATGCAGAGGGTTATATTAAATCAAATCCAACCCACAGGGCTTTATTAAGAACTTCTGTGCCAGGTGAGGCTGTTACGTGGTACAATGGATAGAGTACCAGACCCAGACAAAGGAAGACGACTTCCTGAGTTCAAATTTGACCTTAGATGCTTACTGGCTGTTTGACTCTGGGTAAGTCACTTAACCCTGTTTGCTTCTGTTTCCTCATTATAAAATGAGCTGGAGAAGGAAATGGCAAACCACTCTGATATCTTTGCCAAGAAAACCCCAAATGAGGTCATGAAGACTGAAATGACTGAACAACAGCAGCTTGACATCCACTTAGAGATTCCTGAAAGAGTCAGAAACAACTGAAAAACAATTGAACTGAATGTTCCAGGCACTGTGCTAAGAATTGCAGTGGGCTTTGAAGACTATTCAGGAAGGACATAAGGTATATGCAGTCTCATTCCTTAAAGAACCTTGTATCAAACACTGGCTCTGGAGTCAGGAGGACTTAAGTTGAACTCTGGCATCAGACACTTGACACTTACTAGCTGTGTGCTCTGGACAAGTTATTTAACCGTAACTGCCTTATCCACCCACCTCCCAAAAAAGAACCTTTCATCAACCAATCAACATATTTTGATCCAGAACTTCCTAGGTGGAGGGAAGTCTCTGGAAGATGTCTCTAATATCGGTCTTTAGTCCAGGGTTTAGCATTTTTCTCAATGACTTGGATGAAACCATAGATGTCATGCTTATCAAACTGGCAAAAGCAGATATATTTTATGCATTGGGTGACAGAGTATGGATCTATAAAATAACTACTGGCTACCACAATGGGCTAAATCCAATAAAGTGAAGTTGAGCAGGGATCACTGTAAACTTCTATAGTTGGGTTAAAAAAATTAATGTCACAAGTGTAGGATGGGGGAAGTGAGGCTAGAAAGGCATTTCATTGAAAAAGATTTGGGGTCAGAGATGTTGTTTCCTGAACAAATGGCTCTACTTGAGTTAATAGCATGACCCAGGTCCCTAAATTGGTAAGGTGAATTCCTACCTTAGGCAGCACTGAGCAGCATAGTTTCAGAACAAAGGAGATGGTAGCCCTACTGACCTCTGAACTGTTCCATCTACTTCCAGAGTGTCTTCTTGAGCATAGGACTTTTTAGGGTGAATGTGGACAAATTTAATTATCTGGAGGAGGATGCCCAGGATGATGAAGGGACTGTAGATCATGACCTCAAAATATCTTGCCTGGAGAAAATAAGACAAGACAGTGACCTTTAGTTGAAAGGTTGTCATATAGATGGAGTTTAAGCCTTTCCATGGGACTTATGACTCATTGCTTTTTCTCATCCTACATCCTACAAGGAGGATGAGTCCTTAAAATCTTTTCTGTGATAGCTATTTCTTTTCCAAAAGGAGGGCCCTTGCCCCAGGGGTGAAGTCATTTAGAATACAGAACTTAGTGGCCACAGGCATTGTTTAGTTTTTGACCACCATTTTTGGCTCACCAAGGGCAAGTGTCTCTGTCCTAATCCTCTGTTCTAGGATTAGAAAGTCCTTGAAACCCTATACTTTATATTTGTTTACAAATCACATTAATTCATCATAGAGGTTGTTCTTTCAACAAACCTCCAATAGCTGTGTGGCTATTACCTCCTCTCCCCCATCTCCATTTCCCTCTTTTCTCAACCAATATATTCTTTTGATCTCCCTAGCAAATGAATGAGAAGAAGGGTAGAAAAACAGAAGTGCTTAGGTAGGGCAATACCCTTCCCTTCAATCCTTTTTTTCAGGTTCTTACCTTTATTGCCTTTCAAGGCTTTGAGTCCTACCCTAGGACACCATAGAGGTGGCTAACTACTATGCCTTTCTATTCAGCTAGTCCTACCTGCCATTCTGCAATAAAGTCTGTGCTCTAATCAGTGGCCTCAACCAATAATCAATGGAACAAGTTACCCCAGGGACAACAGCATGACCCTATTTAAAACCCCATGACTATACCCTCAACACACCCTGGTCCCTGGTATAATAAGCCTCCTATAGCATAGACTAGGGAGGGAGGGAGGCTTACTTCAATTCCTAAGACAACATGAAGGACAAGAATCTGAAATACAAGACTCCAAATCTATTGCTTGAGTCTAAAATATGAGAGCCTCAGAATTAAAAGAACCCCAAGAAGTCATATAGTCCAGCCATCTACCATAGTTCTCAAGTCTTTGCCTAAAAACCTCTAGTGTTGGGGAACTTATCCCCTATGGAGGCAGTTCATTCCAGTTTGGAGCACCTCCAATTATTAGGTTATATGGTTCCCTTATATCTGAAGAATTCTACCCTTTGTAATAATTCTGCCCTTGTTCCATCTTGCACTCAAGAAAAAATGTATGTAATATGCCTTCCACTTAAACCTTTTTGATTCTTGAAGATAATTAACCAGACTTCATTCAGTACATTAACTTTAAGACTTTACTCTGATTTTCTCTCTGTGTTTTATTTATCTTGTGTTTCTGGTACATCTAGGAGTCCAGCTGCAGGGCTGGGCTGAGTTAAGTCTCCACTACACACAATGCTCCCCACTGGGACAAGACCTTGTGCCACAAAGCTGTTGTGGAAGGCAATGGGACATCTGCAAAGGAAGTAGAAGACTGAATATTTTTCAAAGATCTATCTGAATCTCCTTTATTCTTCACCTTACCCCAATCCCATGAGGCTACTATGAAGAGTAGACCAAGAATGGAAGAACAACTGTAGAGGGAGGGCTCATGGGTTTGTGGTCCTCCCTCTGATTCACCAGTGACAAAGACCAAGTGTATTTTCAGTCAAAACCTTTAACTTAGATGGATCGAAGTGCTTAACAGATGGCACAATGCCATCTTTTACACCATCATCCAGTGAGGAGAAAGATAACATGCTGGCTCAGAATCATTGACATATGGTGCTCTTGAATGGTACAAAGGCCAGTGGAGTGTGATGAGGAGAAAAAGTCCTGAATTTGGAGTCAGAAGACTTGAGTTTGAAAACCAGATCTTCTACATGTAAGAACCATGGAGGAACAGGGCTACATGTGGGGACTCATTCAGTCCTCAGAGCATGCTTGGAGGCTCTACCTGCTGCCAATCTATGTGGGAGCTTTGGTGAAAGCAAGCAATGGTATGGCTGTTCAGTTAGAGCAGAAACCACATACAGAAGTCCCTAATTACCTTCAGGCAAGAGAGAGGTGTAGCTTCTCCTTTGTGTACATGTTCATCTTTGCCAATTAAAAGCCTTTCTTCACCATCTAGTAAACAGACAGGAAAGTCACAGACTAACCATGTATTCGGAGTGGGATTAAAACTCCCCCTCTACTTTACATCCTCAAGTATTTCTAGAAGCAGGATGACCAGCCCCCTACATAGGTTCACAGAGTCCCCTGCTCTGGGCCTGGACATTGCCTGGTCAGTCCTCCACTATACATTTACTATGACCTTAGACTTTTTGCTCAGTGCATCACTACATAAGTACTACATAGTACTTAGGTACTATGCACTATGACTTGTCCCATGACTTCGGACAAATTAATTACCTCCCTTCTTTGGACCCAAGTTAAATGAAGGAGTTAAACAAAATGCTTTTTAAATTCCCTTGATGCTAAAGCATCAAGGCAGAGGAGCAAAAGTACATGGTTATTCTGATTTTTAAACTGGAGTGCTGGGATAGCTTGGTGGCATGGGATAGAGTGATGGACCTGGAGACAGGAAGACTCATCATACAGTTCACAAGTTCAATTCTGGCCATAGACACTTACTAGCTGTGTGACATTGGGCAAGTCACTTAGCTTTGTTTGCCTCATTTTCCTCATCTGTAAAAATGATCTGGAGAAGAAAATGGCAAACTACTCCAATATCTTTGCCAAGAAAACCCCAAACAGTATTAGGAAGAATTGGACATGATTGAAAAATAACAAAACTGAGGTACTAAGCACTGAGCCACATGGTCTACATTGTTGAACTCTCCATTGAATCCCTATGTAGGGATCCCCATAGAGACCTTGAGAAGGAAAGATGAAAAGGTGGGGCATGGGTCAGTACTTAAAGAGAGGTCATAGAAGCTAGGCACAAGTCATTCCAGAGAAAGTTTGATCCCAGGTCAATCACCCTGCATGAGTCTTCTCCCCTATATACTCCCTTCAACTTTTTTTTTTAATTGAGGTAAGGATTGTTTAAAATTAAAATCAAAGGCAACCTTGAAAGGGAAGGAAAGGGAGATCTGTCACAATAGTACAACCTGTAGGTTGAATGCAGAAGGAAGAGGTTGTTAGCTCCACGCAGCTAGCTTTTCCCCTCCTTTCTCCCCCCATGCTAATTGTATGTCTAGGAGGGGATCAGATCTTTAAAGGAAGCACATATTTCTCCCATATCTGTTGTCTCCAGTTGCAGTTGCCTAATCCCCATTCCTCCCAAAACAAAACAAGGGCAATTGCCCAATTTTGCAAGGATTTCTCCAACCTAATATAACTCTAATGCCAACTTACCCATTTTCTTGGGAATGAGTTAACATTTCATTTGGCTTAAATAATACATCAAGGGGTCCTAGAAATTTTGTGTATTTGTTCATAAAAATAGAATATAAGCTCATTGAGGACAGGTACTCTTCTGTTTTATCTTTGTAACCATAGTGCCTTGCATACAGCAGACATTTAATACATGCTTGTTGGATTGTATTGGACTGGAAAAATTTTTTCATTCACAAGTTTCTAAGAGTATGTACACACATGTATGAGAATATATACATATTTGTGTGGGGGTATGGATGTATGCTGATAAATGTTTAATAAATAGTCCAAAAAGTATGCTGGACATATTTTTAAGTTTAATTTGCACCATTGACATTTCCCCCATCATTTTCTTAAATCAAGACAGTCAATTAAACAAATCTAGCTCTGATTTGTAGCATCTGCCAGTTGCGAGATATAAATGCTCACGTTGAAAGGTTAACACTCAACCAGTTCAGATGATTCTAGTACACTTCTGTATATGTATATGTGTGTATATGCATGTGTATATAGTGTATAATATACACATATACATACAAGTATACATATATGTGCATACATGCATTATTGTTATCATTGACCAATTGTAAACATAAGCTATAATAGTAACGAACCATATTAAGTACTTTTGGCGGGAAAGTTCTAAATTTTATTTTAGAATACCAGACAAATTCCAGAAAACTGACCCTCACAATTCCAAGAAAGCCCTAGCGTGTCCGAGCTGAACAATGGGATCCGGCTATTCTCTTCAGTGTGAGTCAGTGAACTGCCTGGTGTGGAATGGCTTTCATCTAAAAGAGGGGAAATCTCAGAGGGGTAAAGTGTTGGTTGATTTACATACTCAGGATGTCTCCAGTGTTGGTCTAACCTGGCTTCCCTGACCAGGGCCAATGCTGGTGAACTAGCTTCTCCTAACAGACTAACCCCACCCTCTGTGTCACCTAGGAGAGTTTGACAACCAGAACATAAAAAAGAGGCACTGATCCTAATGTCAGTCAGGAGATTTATAGAACTCGTTCTAATTTATGAAGCAAGCCTTGGTCTAGAGGATGGATTGACGGTGGAGAACTTTTCAATTTCTTCTGCATTTCCAAAGTCACTTTGCAAATACCACTCTCCATGTGGAAAACATCTTTAGACAATGTTTAGAGATGCTGTAAAAGATTTATTTATTTTTTTAAGGGTTCTTAGCTCTCCATGTAATCCCGGGATTTTGAAAAGCCTCACTCTAGGCCTCCACTGCTGCTTATTCGCCTTAATTTAAAGCCGGGGGAAAAGCTAGAGATTATGCTATTAAAAAGGCCATGCTATAGGCCATCAATCATAAGGGTTACCATCCTCCTTCTCTGTATCCCAGAGCTCTGCTTCAAGTCCTAAAATCATGAGAATAGATGCAGATGTGGTCAGACTCTGCCTGGCTCCATACCCACGCTATGGTCTGGGTGGGGTCAGAGAGCAGTTTTGACCTTGAGCTTCCCCCTGTTTGAATTCCATCTGCTGTTGGCAAATGTCAGCTCCCTGGCTGTGGGAGAAAAAACAGCTTGTAAAGAAGTATAGAGAGGGCTCCATGGGCTTTTGATATTTCTTCTGGAATGATACCCTACCGAGTGACTTAAGGCATATGGGAATGAGGGACTCATGGATAAACTGTTTCTTGAAAAGTAGACCCCTGAGTTAAAACAAAGGAGTTCAAATGGGGAGAGGTGCCTGACTCTATGTGGTCTGTGCTCTCCTAAGCTAGGGGTGAATCACACATAAGTGGTTTTAAGGCATGTTTCTGGGTTCTCCCCATTTGTCTCTAGTTTTGTCAGATTAGTCTGAGAAAGGCAAAAATAAGCTGAGTTGCCATGGTCATGGAGGAATGCACATCTTGCTTCATTTAAATACAGAACTACTCAGCCTACTCAGAATCACTGAGCTGGGGTCTTCTCTACTGCAATTTTTACAGAAATTCTCTCATATAGTTAGAGGCCAGATGAAAATCAGGCGTATAATTCTAGAAACCATTTCCTTATTGCTAGCCATTAGGATTTCCTCATTAAGATTCAGGCATTCACGAGCTGGGAAGCAGATCTGATGAGTTTTATTGTCAGCTCACATTAGCATTATATCATTTTGGGAGGCAGGCTGAGGAAGGGGGAGGGTGAAGAGGAAGAGAGCACCTGCTTCTGGGAACTGTCTTACTTCCCCATTACTCCCATTACCCCGAAACGGTCCTGTTAGGGTTCGACACTCAAAGGCCTCGTTGAAGGACAGCCTCAAACTGCACAAGTTAGAAGTCATTTATTCAGGTTTTCAAAGCAATAAATATAGACATACACATATGTAAATATAATGTATTACCTAGGCACACAATACATAAATGCATATATGTGTATACATACGTCTATGTATACATATATATGCACACACACGGATGTATGTATGTGTGTATGTATTATGTAGACCTTATTGTCTTTATTTTATATTTAAGGAATCTAAGGCTTGAGATTAAGAAATCTGATCATGGTCCCATAGTAAGTTTCAGAAGTAAGGTTTGGAATGAAGGTTTTTTGGCAAGTCCCAGTCTCTTCCTACTATATCATTGTATCACACAGACTCAGTTTACATCTTAGCAACTCCAGTGTTCCCCACATGCACTGAGTCATACTCCACCACTATACTGACTTACATTTCTACTATTTGTACATACCCATCATTAACTGTTTCCTCTGTCTATAGACACTGAAATTCCATTCACCATAACTATCACAAACTCATAGGAACCAGTTTTCACAAGACCTAGTCTACCAATTACCAATGTCAAAAGAAAATCCTGACGATCTCTTATAGCTGGGAAGGTAATGATAACTCAATCGCTACTGTGTGTGGTTATGAACACTCTTTACCATAGCACCTTCCACAGCTGAACAGAAGCTCTCCATTAAAATTAATAAGTAACCTTGGAGAAATGCAGTAAGCTATTATTAGTCATTTTAAATTAACTCATCAGATTAGCTAGCTGATTTCTAATCAGAAACCTATTAAGGTTTCAAGGGGAGAAGATACAAGGTATGTAAGTTTTGATTAGGGGAAGAAAGTCAAAAAGGCCTGCAGACCAGGTGAAACTTGACAAAAGGCAGTCTGAATGGAGATCCTTAACCAGGCAACAATATAAAGACACTGGGCATCTGTCAGGGTGAAGACACCTAAGGGGAGGGGTGAGTTTTAAGAAGAATACAGAGTACAGAAAATAGACTTCCCCTCTAAGATCAAAAATCAAAACCCCTGGGCTTGGTTGGAATTTGCTGTTCTGCTCATCAACCTTCCTTTCTTCTTCTTAGATTTCAGGAAGCTTTTGGGGGCATTAAGAAAAAAAACCACAACTGAGCACAAGGTCCTTTAATTTTGTGTCTGTACTCTTTCTCTTTCCTCATGCAGCAGCTGGCTTAATTAATCAGACAAACCACTTTAATAGGGCGTCATCTGACTGTAGGCCAAATGGTAGTCATGAAAACATATCAGTCTCTTGACTGGATTCTTTATCAACCCCCTAAGTCCATTTAGAACATAAGCTCTTTGAGGGTAGGGACTATTTCACTTTGGTCTTTGTATCTCCACTGCTTAGGAGTCAGTGCTTAATACATGCTTATTGACTAACTGGGGCATTTTAATCATTTTGCATCTTTACCATCCATCTGATTGACAAAGCAAAATAATCTTCACAACCAAAGAGCTTGCTGTAGATGGCACCCTTCGAACCCAGTAGAATTATCATTACCTCCCCCTTGCTTCCCAAGCCCCAACACTCCCTCCCTCCTCTAGCTTCCCTTACTCTCCTCAAAGTTGGCCTTGACACTGAGCCCTTTATAACAATTCCTGAGACATGTCCCATTTCAGGAGGTAATCTATTTGGTTACTGGAGTGGAATGACAGACAGAGCACACCTGTGATCAAAGGCGGGAGGAGGTAGAAAAGTCATCTCTGCAGTTCATGGGCAGGGGTCCATCCCGCTGACTCAGCTACTCAAGAGTTTCAGTGCTTTGGGGTCAGTTATTAACTTCTCTGCCGTGCTTTGTAGAACAAAGAGGTTACTGAGACCAATTGGCAGGGTGCCTGGCTCTGTTCCCCTCCCCCCCTCTGCTAACCTTTTCTTTTTTAATTTAAAAAGCTTCAGAGGCTCATCCCAGGGTTGCTGGAGTGAGGAAGGAAAATTAAAAACCTCCTTTAAGACTCTAAGTAGCTAAGGAAGAGGAACATGTCTGTCCCTGTGGCCGAAGGGCCCTTCCTATGATCTTTTAACCTTATCCAACTATCCTGGGTTTACCCCCTCAAACCAATTCAGGAATCTCTTAAACACCTGGTACCAGTTTAGTCACCTTTGAAAATGACTTATTCCCCAAACGTTTCATTTTTATGATTGCAAGGGATCTCAGTATGATAATTGACTCTTTATGCTTCTTAGTTAATCTTTCACCATCATTTCTAATTTTTTTTAAAGTAAATACTCTTGTCAGGGACGTAGAAATGTAGGTGTCAAATAGCTGTCCACTGTGCACAGCTGTGTCCTTCAGGTGAAACCACTGTTGAGTGAGAGGCCTATTCTTCCTTGGAAAAATGTGCCCAATAAATGCTCTGTCTTTCAACAAGGAGTTTGTCTTTGTAATAATAGTCATAATGCTTCTATTAACTAATAATGCTTTCAGTTTATGTCATGCCCTTGTGCTGAGTAACTCAACGTATAGGAAAGCCTGGATTTCTCTAGCTTTCACACTTCATAGTCTTTTTCTCTCCTACTATATTCATTAATACAAGTCAATCCAGCCCTTCGTCACTCAAAACAAAGTCAAGTGCAAGTCATGTCATCATTTCTCTGATGTCATGGTCCTCTTCAAAAACGAAGGACAAACACAACACAATCCTATAGAAACAACCATAGAACAGTCCCTCCCCCAAGAAGCTCACATTCTTCTGGGGGATACAAACAGGAATGCATTCAAAAAGGGAAGGAATTTGAATCTCTCTCAATTTTGATGCTTCTTTTCAAATCTAATGACATGCTACAGTGGGCAGAGTCCTAGACCAAGAGTCAAGAGCACTGGGTTCAAATCTCATATGACCATTGACAGGTTAATGAATTTTAGTCTCAATTTCTCATTTAATTCATGAATTGCAGCAAAAAGTGTGTTGAACTTACAGTTGTAGGACCCAGGTTCAAATCCAGACTGCCATTTACTCAGTTCTTGGTTTCCATATCTGTAAAATGAGGGAATTGGACTACTTAACTCCTATGAAGCTTTGAAGCCAAAATGAATGTTATATTAGATGATTTTGAAGGTCCCCTCCAGCTGTAATGCTTATGAAGACTTCTGTGAGACAAACTAGAAGCAATTGAATTAAATTCCAGGTTAGAGTTTCCCATGGAGTTCCATTGTTCTTTATCTTGCTGTAATGGAAAAACCATTGGACATGGAATCCCAAAACCAGGGCTCCAGGCAGGATATGTGTGTGTGTGTGTGTGTGTGTGTGTGTGTGTGTGTGTGTGTATTTTCAAAAAAAACTTAAGAAAACAATGCTAAACAAAGATTCTCCAAAAGTAAAGAAAGTGGATGGATTACTAAAAAAATCACCAGAGGTCAGAAACTTTTCTGATAGGCTAGCAGGTTACATAAGTCATGAGTAGTAGAATCAGAATTTGAACTCAACTCCTCTAACTCCAAACCTAACATTCTTTCCACTAAGTCCTGCTTCAAATATTTATGAAGGGAAAGATTCTCACAAGAAGTATAGCTAGAATTCTGTGGACTAAAATTTTACAAGAGAAATTAGCCCAAGAGGAGTGCAAAATTCACAAGGATGAAATTCCAAAGACACAGAGAGAAACAATTCCAATTAGGAGGAAAAATGGGAGGTGTTTGAAGAGATCAATGTGGTGCACAGGGAAGTCACCAATCAAAGTAAAAAATATATTTATACAGGTAACAGTGTCAGGTAAGTCAGGTAACAGTGGATGAGTATAGGAGTAGGGCATAGTCCTAGAAAAAGAGAGATAGCAGTGTTAAAGCTCAGAATGAGCTGGTTTGAGAAGGAAACTGTAAAATGAAAAGGGGAAAGAAGATGATCCCAGAAGGGGTAGAAACACTGTTAGAGTGGATGTGACAATGATAAATGACAACAAGGAGAAGGTAGAGCCATCCGGTCAAATTCTGTTAATTTTCTCTACCCAGGAGGAAGGACTTTGCCTCTGGAATGACAGAATGAAACACCTTGATACCCAAGATGAGGAAGGTATCAGTTATTATCCCTGATGAGGTCAGGCCACCTGGTTCAAAGGAACTGCAACCCTGGACACTGAAAGAACAGGAAGATGTGATGATTGGTCATTGTCAGTGACATTTGAAAGATTGTGGAAAATGGGAGAGGCATTGAAAGGCTGGAGAAAGGGAAATGTCCCTTTTCCAGAGGGAAAGAAAAAACACAATGTGAAAACTGTAGGCGCATGGGCATGACTTTGAGTCCTGGGGAAAATCTAGAACAGATCATCAAAGAAATAGTTAGAAACAAACAAAAATATAGAAAAGACTTCAAAAACGCCCCAAATTAACCTGATTTCCTCTTTTGACAGGGTTAACAATAAACTGGTAGATCAAGGAAATACCATAGTTATAGTTTGCCTAGATTTGGGGGAAAATCTTTGATAAAGAGTATCATGCTATTATTGTGGGAAATAAACTCCAGTGTCTCCCAGGATCAATCTAAAATCCACTATTTGGTTTTTAAAGTTCTTCATAACCTACCCTTCTCCTCCTTTTCCAACCTCTTTATTCTTTACTTACCCCAATGTACTTTTCATTTCAAAATGTCTTATTATTATCCAGTCGTTCCATCATGTCCTACTCTAAGCGACCCTATGGACTTATTGTCTGTGAGATTTTCTTGGCATAGATAGTGGAGTGGCTTGCCATTTCCTTCTCCAGTGGGTCTCCATTTTACAAATGAAGAATTGAGGTAAACAGGGTTAAATGACTTATCCAGGGTCACACAGCTAGTAAGTATCTAAAGTCATATTTGAACTCGGATTTTTCTGACTCAAGTCCTGGTGCTCTATCCAAGGTACCACCTAACTGCCCCATGTATAAAATATCTTATACCTAGGCTCAGAAAATCATCTGGACAAGATGAAAGAGGAGTAGTCAGGAGTAGTTTGTCTGAAAAATATTTGGGCATTTTAATGGATCACAAAATGAAATGAGTCAGCAATGTGATATGGCAGCCAAAATACCAATGCAATAGTCAATTTCATTAAGAGAGGAATAGTTTCAAAGAATGAGGACATGACTCTCCTCGTATACTTTACCATAGTCAGGCCACATCAGTATTGCTTTCAGTTCTGGACAAGACGTTTGGATAGAGATATTAATTAACTAGAGAGCATCCAGAGGACAGCAAGGATGCTGAAGACTCTTGAGTCACTGTCACAGAAAGATTGGTTGATAGAACTATGGATGTCAACCTGAAGAAAAGAAAACTTAGGGAGAATATGATTACTACA
This sequence comes from Notamacropus eugenii, assembly GCF_028372415.1. Taxonomy (NCBI): domain Eukaryota; kingdom Metazoa; phylum Chordata; class Mammalia; order Diprotodontia; family Macropodidae; genus Notamacropus; species Notamacropus eugenii. Next base: position 232,651,804 of record NC_092875.1, on the reverse strand, counting down.
TTCAAGTATAGGAAGGATGTCATGTGACTACTTCCTCTCGGAAGTAGACTTGATTACAGAAGACAGAACCAGGAGCAGAGAGCAGCTACAAAGAAGTATACTTAAACTTGATACCAGGGAAAGCTTCCTAAGAATTAGGGCTGCATGAAAGTGAAATCAGATTGACTCAGAGGGTCATAGGTTCCCCCCCGCTTAGAGAGCTTAGAGACCAGATGATCCATTTATGGGTTGGCTCCCCATTCTCATATTCTGTGGTTTTATGCCAGAGTAAGATGGGAGTGGGGAGAAGTGGAAAAATAATTAGAGATTGAGTGTGGCAATTTGCTGAACCCAGTAAGCAGGGCAGGATACAAGAGATCGAGAAGGTCAAAGGGATTAGATGGGTCTTCAAACTCAGGGAAGCTTAGACATTCTTAATGAAAGATGCCTTGGCTCAAGGGTCAGGGACCCTGGATCAGTCTCAAGGAAGAACTTAACTATTAGTAAGCTGGCTTAGGAAGCAAGGCCTACGCCCAGAGCAGATCTTAACATAGGCAATTCCCATACTGGGAAACTGGCTTCCAAGACAAAGAGACAGAAATGAGAGAAGAAAGAAGAAGGGGGGGACAGAACATATTCTTGTTGGATCAAGGGAGTGAGATGGGGGGAAAAGAACACATTCTACTAAGTGAACATTTGAATAAGAATAAGCATTCCCCAAGAAATGGGATAAGTAGATTGTAAGTTTCCATGGATCCTAAATTAGTTTGTTTTTTTCTTATAACACTTCTATTGTGTATAATATAGCCATGCACATAAGCAATATGTATTGTCAAGTCAGAAGAATAAAAATCCACAGAGCTAGGGTACTTTAAAGATTAATAAGTTTTGAAAACGAAGACAAACCATGGCTTTAAGAAAGTTCAATGCCTTTGGAAGTAAGAATTTTAGAGATGGGAGAGACCAATATAGAGACTGTGTCATAGATGCTCAATGCCACAGGACCTTGACTGCTTCTGAGGACAACTAAGAGGGCAGCAGAGGGCTGTGAATTTGAAAGAGTTTTAGTTGGAGTCCTCCTTGTTACAGGGAGACCCATTAATTAACAAATATTTGCTAAGTATGGACTGTTTTCTAGTTACTGTGCAAGACACCAGTGGCTTTGCAAAGATAATTTGTGACCTAATAACAGTAATAATAACTGATGACATAGTATTTGACAGGTTCAAACTGCTTTATATAGGATGTCTTATTTCATTCTCGTAACCACTCTGTGAAGAAGATAATGCAAATGACCTTATTCCCATTTTGCAGTTGAGAAAATTGAAACTTGTAAGGGTCTTGCCAAGACCCAAGTGAAGTACTATTTCTACCATGCTGTACTGTTTTTGCATAAGACAGGATCCCTTCACACTTTATCATCTAGAGCAGGAGTTCTCTAGAGTCATATAACCTCTGCTTGAAGACTTCCCAAGGAGGGTGAATCCAGCATCTTTTGAGACAGCCTAACATCCTTTTGGGCAGCTTTTATTGTCAAGAAATTCCACACATGCACACACATCCCATACCCCAATATCAAATCCATAGATTTCAGGGGGTTGGTGATCTTTTTTGTTTCAACATTTTGATAACTATATTTCAATATAATTACTTTCCTTTGCAAATCTATGTGTTTTATTTTATACCTTTAAAAAGCATTATTTTTAGGAATCTATAAGCTTCATCAGACTACCCTTTGGTAGTCTGGGTCTACAATGCACAAAAAAGTTATGCACCCCTGGTATAGAATGATATATCTAGATAAGTCATGAACATGAAAATATAATAATATGTAATAGTGTAACCTATGGCCAAGTTCATTTGCATCAGACTTTCTTCCTTGGTGGAATAATCATTCTCCACCAAGTAGGAGAGTGATATAAATGAACTTAAACCTTCAGTTACTATAGTAAGTGATTAGTGTTAAATTAATGTTTGCTAAATGAATGAATGGTATTAGGTGCTGAGGCAAGTTCAGAGGAATCTGTGTAAGGAGATAAGATAGAGTATCTCTGACTTTATAGGATTTAGTTTGCCAGGAGTGGGAAAGCGGGGAAGAGGTAAATACGTACCTAATGATAACACATAATTATACACAGTAAGAATGCTAGAGAAATAGAAAACAAAGTGTTTTATCTAGCTGGCCCCAGACCAGCTCAAGCTTCATATCCCATCTAGCTCTCCACCCTGATCATTTTGCCATCAGCCATCCTGTTTCAGATACTTTCCATAAATCTTTGTCTTATGTTGGGCACAGACATACAGAAATACCTGCTGACTTTGCTCTTTTTACTTATTGTCCCTTGTGGTTTCTGAGAGTGAGGGTGAAACTCCAACTTCATGTGGAAAACAAAGAGTACCTGATAACAGGGAGAAGAAAAGAGACTTTCATGGAACTTTCCACTCTTAAAAATATTAGAATATTTAAAAGAACAGCTAGTTCATTAAAGGAATTGTTTCTAAATGAGGTGTTTTTCCAAATGTTCTCTCAAATCATAATCTGGAGTTTGAACTTGAAGCTTGAACCCATTGAAGGGATGTTTGCAGCAAGGGAGCGATTGAGTCTTTGGGGGATGGAGGGTGGGAAGGGAGAAAGCTGGTAAGAATTAATGCCACTTTTATTTTTAAGAGATGGAAACATCTGCCTAAAAGGATGGAAGGAAATGAGAGGTGGGAGTGGGGGCTTGGGGGTTGGGTTATTTGTGTCGCTTGTTTACTAGGCAGCTGACTTGCATGTCAGGAGATGGGAACACTCAGATGCTGGAAAGCATGTTCTCTCCCTGTGTAGGAGGATGACCTCTTTCCCCCACAGCCCCACCATGTGATTTCTCCTTCTGTCCCCCCACCCCCTGAATTACCCAGATCAACCAGATTCCCCTGAGGGTAGACCATACTATTATTCTTTTCTCTGGATTCTACCAGCTCCATGGAACAAGAATGTCAGAGCTGTTCTCTCCTGGTAATTCAAAGCACATTCCAGCATACATCAAGCAGATAATTAGGAAAGTTGAACTGGAAATCAGGAGACCAGGATTTTTCCTCTGGCCCTGCTACTAATTGTCACTGTGGGCAAGTCATATAACTCATCTCTGCCTTAATGTTTTCCTTTGCAAAAAGAGCTGCTTGAATTAAATGGTCCCTAAGATGTCTTCTAGCCTGGAATTTGTTTGACTTCTTGAATTTGTACTTAAGAAAGGCTGCCCACTCAAAAGGGGTTTCTTCATAGACAAGAAGTGAAATTGTCTATCTATTGATGACGGTATGAATCAATTCCTATGGAGAAATCAGAATCGCAGAATTTGAGAGCTGGAAAGGATCTCAGCAGTCACTTTGATCAATCTATCCCCCAAAGGGATCTCTCGTGTTACATACTGGACAAATAGTTATTCAGTCTCTATTTGAAGACCTTCAAGGAGTGATAACCTACTACCTCTCGAAGCTGTCTATTCTAATTTTGTAAACTCTTATCACTGGGAAGTTTTCCCTGATATCATGGCTAAATTTGCTTCTTTCCAGAGTACCAATATTATAGTTTGTTAGGCAAGGGTTATGCTGATAAGAAACCTTAAGGAGAAGGTAAACATGATGGAGATTGCACAAAGTGTATAACACTCAATGAGTTAAAAACCCAATGGAGATTTGGGTCAGATAGATGAAGAAGCCTAAGAACTAGGGTCAACTCTGATCCAAATTGTGAAGTCAGTGAAGTTTGTTTTCAATATTCCATCCTCTCCTTTCTCAACCCTATATGTTGTACAGGTAGTATCTCTCTCCCCATTCAAGTATCTAGCAGGTTCCCAACCTCTCCTCTGACTCCCTCCATCAGAGCTTGCTTCTAAAAAGAGTACTTTAAAAATAATAACTGGCATTTGTATAACACTTTAAAGTTAATCAGGTATATAAAAATCTGTTGTTGTTAGTCCTTTGATTTCCAAGAAGACCTATGACATTATGAGGTGATGTCTTGACCTGCACATGAATTGAATTTAAGTAAGGCAGAGTTGTACAAAGTGGTCAGCCTCACTCTCTCTTCCAGAGTCATCAAAGTCCAGTGGCAAGATAAAAGTCAAGTGATGACCTGGGATGCAGTGTTTGATCTTAGCATCTTCCAAGCTTAGACTTAGATCAAGCTCTATGCTCTTAACAGTGCCTTTATCAGTCATTTTCATGGCCTTTGGAAGAAATTGTTCTCTTTCACCCATTCTTCTGGAGAAGTCTTCACATGCTTGGAGTAGACATCCCCCCAATTCACTGATGGATTTTAGGTCCATCACTTACCATCAACCTAGTTTAGCCTGTCTGCCCAGAAGGTTTTACCTAGATGTGGCTACTGCACATTCTATAGCTTCTTGGAGCCACAGATGTGAGCTGAGTGATAGGTGGACAGCAAAGGTGGATGAGCAGCCCTGCAAAGGGCTAGCAAGCCTTCATAGCAGAGGTTCTAGTTCTCCCTGAATGACCCGTATATCTGATGGATCCCCAAAACTATTTTAGAAGGTAATTACTAGAGATGATATTATTCACATTTTACAAGAGAATAAAATAAGACCTGGTATTTTGAACATTTTTGAACTTAGCTGGGTTGATCCTTAGATGACAGACACACCACCCATTACTGGGTCTATACGCAAAGCCTTCCTAAGTTGATAGGACCTGCTACACCTTGGGCTCCATTGGGATATCCTCTGAGATTTTAGTCACTCTTATAATATGCTGAGAAGGATGCCAGTGGAAGAAAGAGAAGTAGAATACGTGAATGGGATCAAGATTTTGACCAAGTCTCAAGCATGTTGTATACTGTTGCTTAGATATAACTTGAGATCAGTGAAGAAAATGCTGACAGAAGTCTGTATGACTGTGAGAAGGCAGAGTTGGTCTTAAAGCTTTGGAGAACAGAGACACAACTAATGCTAGATCATCTTTGGGACCAATTCCACACATATGAAGAGAGAAAGAGACTTTGGAAGTTCCAGCCATGTAGGAGAAGATGGCTCCTCAATATGTCCTTGATTTCCAGTTTAGCTTCCTAGACCCTTTGGGGATTTCTCCTTAGATGAGATCTTGTTCTCTTAGTTGATATTCCTTTCATCTAAAGAGATCACTCACTCTGTGTATTTTCTTGTGTATTCTAATTTGTTTCAACTTCTCTGCTTTCTGTTTGCTATTTGTTTGGACAAAAGGATTTATTCACTATTCATTATTTGTAATGGTCTTTGTGTAACCAATATTTGATGAGAAAGAAAATGCAGGTGTAAGTTTGAGATACATCACCCCCTTTTAAGGAATAGTAGCCAAAAAAGTTTGAAACTCTTGCTTTCCTAATTCATCAGTATTTAGTGAGGTAGATAGATAAAATTCTAGTGTGGTTCATCTTCAGAGACTGGAGGAAAGAGCACTCAGTTTGGTATCACTCCAGAGGTTGACTTGTTCCTCCCTTCTCTACATCTCTCCCTAACCCCAAGCTCAGCTATCATTCAGATCTTCAGATCATATCTATCTTGCCTTTCATGAGCAGCTGTTAGACAGTGCATGTGAAAATACAAATCTTACATGTGCACACATCTAATATATAATAAAGGGATTTGAAGTGTAATTTGTTAGATGAGGTCCCAGGTGAGACGCAGATTTTAACCTTGATTCTAACTAAGACTAATGATTCAGATTCTAACATGTGGAAGGTTGGTTCATTGGAAATGGAATGGAAAGATTTGAAAGATCAACTTGTGAATGGTGGTCTCAGAGGACATCTCTTTCAGGAAGGAAAGGAGACCCAATCATTACAAACATGTGTGGCAAACATGACAAGCAAAAACTTATTTCTTAAACTTTCCAAGTCTACCTGAAATATAGATCGTTGGATCTATTGTATACTTTGCTGTCTAATTTGTAACTGAGGTTAATTTGTTCAGTTTAACTCCAGAGCATACCTCTTTCTCCTGTGAGGGAACTTATCACCATTGGGAAAACCCATATGAATTTTTACTAAATGTTTGCTTAATTAGATTAAATTGCCTTCTTCCATAAAAAAAGTTCATCAGGTGAAAGATCTCTGGAGCTTTAAGTAGGCAGTATGGTACTGTAAGAGCACTGTATTTGGATTTAGATGAACTGGGTTTGAATTCAAGCTCTACTTCTTACTAGTTAACTTCAGGCAAATTAATCTCTCTGATCTTCAATTTCCCCATTGATAAGAGATGGATATTGGACTGGGTGACCTCTAGACTCCTTCCAACTCTAAATCCTAAGGTCAAGCAGAAAGACACCCACCAAGCAACAAAGGGCTACATCTCCAATTTTGAAATCAGAAAAGAGATCTGAGGTATTGTTTATGTTAGAAGGTGATTAGGATTCTTTGGTGTCATGTGACTTTGACAATTGCTTCTCAAACTGGATACTGGTGAACTTTTGATTGTTCTTCAGTCGTTTCACTGATGTCTGACTCTTTGTGACCCTTTTTGGGGTTTTCTTGGTAAAGATACTGGAGTGGTTTGCCATTTCCTTTTCTAACTCATTTTACAGATGAGAAAACTGAGGCAAAGAGGGATAAGTGACTGTACAGGTCACACAGGTAGTGTCTGAGGCTGAATGAGAACTCAGATCTTTCTGACTCCAGGCCAAGTACTCTCTATCCATTGCTTAACTTTTGATCAGAAAGCTTCTTTTCCAACTTAACACTGCTTACTGGATTGTTTGAGCATAACATTTTGGGCCAGGCAGACATACTGCATAAGCAACATCTGACTCTGTACATTTATTAATTTTTTTTGTAAACACAATTAGTGTTGCCATGAGACCATAACTATGATTCATCCATTGCCTAGGGATTTGGCAGAGCATAGAGGAAAAAAGCACTGGACAAAGTGAATGAAAATTTGGTTTCCTGTCCTGACTTTGATATTGACTAGCTGTGTAACCTTGGTCAAATCGCTTAAACTCTCTGAATCTCATTTTCCTCGTCTAAAACATTATAATACTTGCCTTATCTGCCTCTGAGGGTAAAGGATATGGAGTTTTTTGGATGCGATCACTTCATCTACAACTAGAGACTACAACATCTCTATGCTTGCAAAAATGGTCTTCGTGAGTCCAAAATGAGTTTGAAAATATCATCCATGGTATTATATATTAGGATTTTCAGACGAATAACAATAAATAAGTGATAAATAAATGATTACCTTTTTCATTTATCTTAAAATTTTATTTAAACTTCACATGTAAGCACCTCCACACATACACACCTCCCATCCAGCACCAGTGACACTAGCCTATTTACTGTTTCTGGTGCAAGGCAGTCGGCATTTTCATGTCTGTCCCTCATGCCTGGAATTCTCTCCCTCTTCATTTCTCCCTCTTGACTTCCTCAGTTGTCTTCAAGTCCCAGTGAAAATTTCTGGTTAAAGGAAGCCTTTGCCAATGCCCCCTCATTCCTGTGCCTTCCCTCTGTTGATTATCTTCAAGATATCCTGTGATATCTTGTTTGTGCATAGTTGTTGAGGTCCTTCAGAAGAGGGGCTGTCTTTTCTCTTTCTTTGTGTCCCCACTACTTAGCACAGTCCCTGGCACATAGTAGACACTTAAAAAAATTATTGACTGACAAAATCTTACCCCAGATCCTTAAACTTTGACAATAAAATGAATTAACAAACAACAAACATTCATTTATAAAGTACTTTAAGGTTCAGGAGTTGATGTGAAAAGGGAGCCAGACTTGGAGACAAGAGAACTGATTTAAATCCTGGCTGTGCCCCCTATAAGAACTACAAATTCTAGAGGTAGATGATGAGCTAATGAAGGCTCACAGATGTTAACTGACTAATTCACCCAAGGTGATTCAGGTAGGCATCAACTGAGATATGATCTCAGGTTCTGACTCCCAGCCCAGTGCTCTGGATTTCCACTTATATTATGCTCTCTTTATAAAGTAAATTATGAAACAATTCCTTGGCACAAAAAGCATGTCTCTCAAGATAATAGCTCTCTGACTTCAAGTACATGATCAACTTGTTCAATAAGCTGTCATTACACTCCAGAGCAGTGGTCTCCAACCAGAGGACTCTGATTCACAACTCTAAGGATCCAGATGTGCAGCAGGATGGACTGCAGAGTGACCCCACTGAATTGCCCTGGGGCACTGGAAATCAATGCCACATGCCAATCTGCAGACTGATGGCTCATCTTCAAGCCCATCTGTTTTTCCAGAGTGGCATTCCAGTTGTTCCCAGTACCCTCTGTTGCAGATGAAGCCAAACACGTGTCCCTGAATCAACATTTCCTAGACACATCTGAGTAGGTTTTGGAGAAAAAAAGGCTCCCCTTTGAAGACTGTACCTCCAATCTTACTTTCCTTTCCACTTACAAACAGGAAATGCCTTTAGCCTCTTGAACCTTCTATCCTCACACCATCTTATTTAAAGGGAAGGGAGAGAATAAGCATTTATGAACAACTTACTATAAACCAAGACACTGCTTTACAAAAATTGTCTCATTTGATCCTCACAACAACCCTAGGAAGTGGGTGCTATTGCTACTTTCCAAATTTTGCCGTTGAGGAGGAATCTGAGGAAGACAGAGTTTAAATCACTTGCCTAGGATCACACAGCTAGGAACTGTCTGCCTAAATTTGAACTCAAGTCTTTCTGACTCCAGAACCACTGCTCTCTTTACTATGTTACCAGGTTCTCTCTCTCTCTCTCTCTGTATATTAGCCTTCATTTTCTTATGCCTATGGGAAAAAGGGATCTGAATTTCAAAAATGTTGGCACACATATGTGGGCATCTGCTCCTTTTGGGGAGGTGGCGGGACAGTACAGCGGACAGAGCAATAAACTGGATGTGCTGGTGTGACATGCTGTCCCAGTCCTCTTGCTACTTTGCTTCTTGACCTTGATCTAGTCATTTAGTTACTAAATATGTTACAGCCTTGCACTACAGCTAACTAATTGTACATTCATAACTCTGAAAGGATATATATGAACATATGTCAAATATACGATAATATAATGGAGATATACATATATAATGGATATATATATAGAATGGATATAAATGCATGTATATGTATATATGTATGTATGTATGTGTATATATATGTATACACACATATCATCTCTGTCCCCTTCTTTCTTCTCTACTAAGTATCACCTGAAGTATTGCAAGAGTCTCTTAATGGCCATCTGTTAGACAGGTCAACACCCTGGAGGGCTGCCAACAGATATTCTAGCATCAGCACAGGCTCATTCTTGATCCCGGAAAACAGAAAGACAGAAATGGAGTCATAGTAAGAGGTTAAATAAGCTAGCTTGCTTTATTCTAGTCTATTCTTCTCAAAGGGAATATGCTGATAATGGAAGCACCAAATCCTATAGCTTCCCTATAACACCTCGTGGGGGTGGGCAAGAATAGCAGGAGCTACAACTCCTACTGGCCCCCTAAGCCTCAATGGGGTGGTTGAGGCAAACACACAGATTCCCCCTGCCCCCTGGCCCAAGGCTTGATGGGGGCTGATCTAGGAAAGTACATACATTCCTCTATGCAATACCCAAATCCCAAATCCAAAATCCCCCTGAGTCTTGAGGGGGACCAATCAAAGCACACACAATGTTACACTGTCATATTCCCCACTTACCACTGACCACTTGATTTATAGGGCAACAAACAACAAATCAACCAATAAAGAAGGCAATTTACCAACAATAGCCTCACAAGTTTACATTATCTAACTGATAGTTGCAGTGGATAGTTATAATTTTAAGCACCAATGTATATATTATTTATCATGATATGATGCTGTGCAAACATGATGGAGATGTTTATAGATCATGAGCCTGAGAAATATTATTTAACACCTGGAAACTAAAGATTGTTGTGTCCATGGAGACTGGGAGCTAAATTCTAAGAAAGAATTTTTAAAAACCTATATTAAACACACTAAAATCCATCTTACTTAAAGTATCTCTACCTTGAGTCTCTCCCCTTTCTAATTTATCCTCCAAAGAGTTTCTCTGCCTGGTTTCAACTCCATGGAACAAGACACTCTGAGCTAGGTATTCCAGGGTCTCTTGTCCCATCCCTCTTTTCCTGCCTCCTTCTGTGTGTTGCTTTCCCCATTAGACTGTAAGCTTTTTGAGGGTAAGAGTTTTCTTTCTATTAATTGTTCTTAGTACTTAGAAGAGTGTCTGGCACATAGTAGGTGCTTAATAAATGTAGTTTGAATTGGAAAGTGATTTTCCTAAATGAAGGCATAACCATGTCACTGCTCTACTCCAAATATAATCGATCCCTATTGCTTTTAGAGTTAACAATAAGTTTACATTTTTAAGACCATCACTACTGTTGACCCCAACTTACCTTTCCAACCTTATTAAATATTACTCCTCTTCTTGCTTTCTACTCTCCTTTCTGCCAAACTAACCTTCTCTTAGACTTTACATAGGACTATTGTGTACCAGGAACTGAGTAAATGCGAACTGGTCAGCCCATCCTCCAACAACACTAGCAAGGCTGAAATAGGGACCCCAATGGGCCCCTGCCAAGGGCTCCTGAATCCCCCAAGCTTTAGAGTGATTATCAACAGTAACTGTTGCTGTTTCCCACCCAGCCTGATGTCTTTGTTTTTCTTGACCTCATTAAAGGGCCATGCCCTGGTGACTTCTTAAACACACCTATTCAATGAATGGGCGTTACCGAACCCTAAGTAAGTACCTGCAAAGACCTTGGCCTAAAGGGCCAAGGTCTCCCAGTGCATCCTTGAGCAATATCAGGTCACTGGATTCAGATGACTCTGGAGAAGAAGTGAGGCTGGTGACCTGCACAGCCCTCCCTCACTCAAAATAAAGTCAAGTGCAAATTATGTCATCATTTCTCTGATGGCGTGGTCTTCTTTGGCAACGGAGGATGAACATGATTGCAAGCAAGGAAGTTGTGTTGTAGACCTGAGAGACTGGGGTTAACATTACCCTCAGGTGGGTTGTTTTGAGGCAGAGCTTTGGAACCTTTTGGGCAGGAGGAATACAAAAATCATCTTGATTTTGTCCAGGAATGATGGAGACCCAAAGGAACCTCCTTGTTGACTTTTTTTTTCACCTTCTTGCTAGTGAGTTTTTATTATTATTTTGATTAGTTTCTATCCTTTGGACATTTTCAAACCTCTGTGAGAAGTGCTTCTGCTTGAGGGTATTGGAAAGCAATTTTAGTAAAAGTCCTGCTTGTTTAAACCCTCTGGCTCTAAGAGATCCATTGTACCAAAGGCAGGATAGCTGCCCTGGCAAAGGCATTCCATCCATCTTCCCTGAGTTTTTGCAGTGTTACCCCATGAATGACTCCCAACTCATTTCTGACTCTCAGGATTCCTTGCTTCCTCTAAAACTCTACATAAGTAACATCTATTTTAAAAATAATCATAATTACTTACATTTATAAAATAGTGATTTTTAAGGTTTGCAAAGAATTTTACAAATGTTAGTCCATTTTATCCTCACAGCCCTGGGAGATGGGTGCTATTGTTGTTCCCACTTTGCAGATGAGGTAACTGAGGCAGATTGTGGTTTAGTGTTCCAATAATTGGTATGGGCCAGTTCACTTTACCAGACTGCTTGGTCCCCTTTGTCATATTAATAAATTAATATAATCCTCCATTATTTCATTTGCTATATTGTGTCTCAGTAAATGCACTCTTCTGTTAGTTCATTCACCATTATGGAAATAACAGTGGCTTCTCTTGTGTCACTATGCCCTTTATGCTTCAGAATATATTGATCCATTAATTTCTAAAAATCAGCAGCTTTCCGAAAGTACCTATGTAAACTTTGTTCACTTGTTTCAGTCCCATTCAACTCTCTGTGAGCCCATTTGGGGTTTTCTTGGCAAAGATATTGGAGTGATTTGCCCTTTCCTTCTACAGTTCATTTTACACATGAGGAAACTGAGGCAAACAGGGTTAAGTGGTTTGCCCAGGGCCACATAGCTGATAAGTGCCTGAGGGTGGATTTGAACTTAGGCCTCCTTGACTCCAGACCCAGCATTCTATCCACTGTTCCTCCCAGCTGCTTCAAAATGTAAATTCTGGCAAGCTGATTCAATTCATTGAACTTCTTCACCTCTGTGTTCTGTTCTAACTCTAAGTCTATGAGGATCTGAGCAATCAGAGCAGTACATAAGATATCTGAGAAGATCAGCAAAGGCTTTGATGTGAAAAACCTGAATTTTCGAGGGGCGGAGCCAAGATGGCGGAGTAGAAAGACGCACATACACATAGCTCCAAACCCACAACCCATAGAACATCTGTATAAAGTAACTCATGGCAAATTCTGGAGCAGTAGAGGCCACAGAACAGTGGAGCGAAGGAGATTTCTGTTCCAGAGGGACCTGCAAACTTCTCGCAAAAGGTCCATCGCACTGCGGACGCAGAGCCCAGCCCAGCCCTGCCCTGGCCGCGGCACCGAGAGGAGCCGATCCGAGCAGGCTTCAGGGATGGAATCTCCAGCGGCCGCGCAGGTCCCTCCACCCACAGGTGACGGGGGTTGGTGAGAGGGTCTCTTTGGCGGGTCGAGAGGGGAGTGGGGTGCCCCCATAACTTAGGCCCCCTTGGGAGGTAGCAGAGGAGGTGGGAGCAGACCAGGGCTCCCCAAGCAGGCAGGAGCCTGGATCCATTATTGAAGGTTTCTGCATAAACCCCCTGAGGGAACTGAGCCCTTGCGGTGGCCCTGCCCCCACCTGAGCACCTGAACTGAATCTCACACTGAATAGCAGCCCTGTCCCCGCCCAAAGCCCTGAGGCTGGGAAAGAGCATTTGAATCTCAGACCCCAAGTGCTGGCTGGGAGGATCCGGAGGCAAGGTGGGTGTGAGGAGAATATTCAGAGGTCAAGTCACTGGCTGGGAAAATGCCCAGAAAAGGGAAAAGAAATAAGACTATAGAAGGTTACTTTCTTGGTGAACAGATATCCCCTCCCTTCCTTTCTGATGAGGAAGAACAATGTTTACCATCAGGGAAAGACACAGAAGTCAAGGTTTCTGTGTCCCAGCCCACCCAATGGGCTCAGGCCATGGAAGAGCTCAAAAAGAATTTTGAAAATCAAGTTAGAGAGGTAGAGGAAAAGCTGGGAAGAGAAATGAGAGACATGCAGTCAAAGCATGAACAGCAGATCAGATCCCTGCTAAAGGAGACCCAAAAAAATGCTGAAGAAAATAACACCTTGAAAAATAGGCTAACTCAATTGGCAAATGAGGTTCAAAAAGCCAATGAGGAGAAGAATGCTTTCAAAAGCAGAATTAGCCAAATGGAAAAGGAGATTCAAAAGCTCACTGAAGAAAATAGTTCTTTCAAAATTAGAATGGAACAGATGGAGGCTAAGGACTTTATGAGAAACCAAGAAATCACAAAACAAAACCAAAAGAATGAAAAAATGGAAGATAATGTGAAATATCTCATTGGAAAAACAACTGACCTGGAAAATAGATCCAGGAGAGACAATTTAAAAATTATGGGCCTACCTGAAAGCCTTGATCAAAAAAAGAGCCTAGACATCATCTTTCATGAAATTATCAAGGAAAACTGCCCTGAGATTCTAGAACCAGAGGGCAAAATAAATATTCAAGGAATCCACAGAACACCGCCTGAAAGAGATCCAAAAAGAGAAACTCCTAGGAACATTGTGGCCAAATTCCAGAGTTCCCAGGTCAAGGAGAAAATATTGCAAGCAGCTAGAAAGAAACAATTCAAGTATCGTGGAAATACAATCAGGATAACACAAGATCTAGCAGCCTCTACATTAAGGGATCAAAGGGCATGGAATAGGATATTCCAGAAGTCAAAGGAACTAGGACTAAAACCAAGAATCACCTACCCAGCAAAACTGAGTATAATACTTCAGGGGAAAAATTGGTCTTTCAATGAAATAGAGGACTTTCAAGCATTCTTGATGAAAAGACCAGAGCTGAAAAGAAAATTTGACTTTCAAACACGAGAATGAAGGGAAGCATGAAAAGGTGAACAGCAAAGAGAAGTCAAAAGGGACTTAGTAAAGTTGAACTGTTTACATTCATACATGGAAAGACAATATTTGTAACTCTTGAAACATTTCAGTATCTGGGTACTGGGTGGGATTACACACACACACACATGCACACATGCACACACACATAGAGACAGAGTGCACAGAGTGAATTGAAGAGGATGGGATCATATCTTAAAAAAAAAAATGAAATCAAGCAGTGAGAGAGAAATATATTGGGAGGAGAAAGGGAGAAATGGAATGGGGCAAATTATCTCTCATAAAAGAGGCAAGCAAAAGACTTATTAGTGGAGGGATAAAGAGGGGAGGGGAGAGAAAAACATGAAGTTTACTCTCATCACATTCCACTAAAGGAAGGAATAAAATGCACACTCATTTTGGTATGAAAACCTATCTTACAATACAGGAAAGTGGGGGAGAAGGGGATAAGCAGGGTGGGGGGGATGATGGAAGGGAGGGCATGGGGAGGAGGGAACAATTTGAGGTCAGCACTCATGGGGAGGGACAGGATCAAAAGGGAATAGAAGTAATGGGGGACAGGATAGGATGGAGGGAAATATAGTTAGTCTTATACAACACAACTATTATGGAAGTCATTTGCAAAACTACACAAATTTGGCCTATATTGAATTGCTTGCCTTCCAAAGGGAAGGGGTGGGGAGGGAGGTAGGTAAAGAAGTTGGAACTCAAAGTGTTAGGATCAACTGTAATGTTTTTGCCACTAGGAAATAAGAAATACAGGTAAAGGGGTATAGAAAGTTATCTGGCCCTACAGGACAAAAGAGAAGATGGAGACAAGGGCAGAGAGGGAGGATAGAAGAGAGAGCAGATTGGTCATAGGGGCAATTAGAATGCTTGGTGTTGGGGGGGGGGAGGGGATAAAAGGGGAGAAAATTTGTAACCCAAAATTTTGTTAAAATGAATGTCAAATAAATAAATTAATTAATTAAAAAAAAAAACAAAACTGAATTTTCAGCCCAGCACATCCAATATTTGTTGAATGAGTGAACTCATTGCTTTTTACTTCAGATCGGTGATCCACACTGTCAGTTACAAAATTATTTTAGCTATTTTCCATTCATTTTGGGCAGGTTGAATATACTTGGGTGTCACTACAATTCTGCCTTCAGATTACACATTATAGGTGATACTACTTTATTTTGAATATTAATATGCCTTACTTAAGAAACTAATTCCCCTTGGATAAAGTCCTAAAGAGACCCACTTTATGCTCAATAATTTTGTACTTTACCAAAGTCTTATAATGCAATTTCAGTATGTCATTAATATCCTATTAGAAAATGTTGATGATTCTTCAGTCTTGATTGTGGTTTTATTCATGTTTAGAGCTTTCTCTCACCTGAAGGAATATATCTCTAAGATGATAATAAAGATAGGTAGGAAAACAGGATTCTGTGTGTTGAAATTTGATTAAAAATTCATTTTGGTAACATTGTGCATAAGACAAGATGTATTTGTAGGTTAAATTTTAGCAGCTGCCAAAATAACCTAAATTGGTAGAGAAGGTAGTATGTTTTTTTCCTAATATATTTCCAGCTAATCTTTGTTACAAGGTTAAAAGAGGTTTGTGTGTGTGTGTGTGTGTGTATGTGTGTATGAGTATATATATGTGTAAGGAAAGGGTAGAAGTAGATATTCTGTGTTAGTTTATTTCGATGCAACAATTTTGTAAAGATTATCTAGTAACTTACTGCTAAGCCACCAAAGACTCATAAAAGGATTTACACTATTAGATGTCAGGTCTTCAGTCAGCCAGTCAGTTAACAAATATTTATTAAGCTCTTACTCTGTACTAGGCAGTGGAGCTAAGTGATACGTTGGTTAGAACTCTGGGCTTAGAATTAGGAAGACTTATCTTCATGACTTCAAATCTTACCTGAGATACTTACTAACTGTGGGACCCCAGGTAAGTCATTTAACTCTGTTTACCTCACCTGTAAAATTATCCAGAGAAGAAAATGGCAGACCACTCCAGTATCTTTGCCAAGAAAACCCCAAAAGGGGTCATGAAGAGTAAGACATGACAAAATCAACAACAAATCTAGTCACTGCTAGACACCACGATAAGTGCTAGGGATACACAAAAGAGCAAGACAATTCTTGCTACCAAGAAGTTTACGTGCTAGTGTAACCTTTTTCAAAACATCTATACATATAACAGCAATCATGCTGCAAAAGAGACAGATGATTTGGTGATTTTTTTAAAAGTGTCTTTCATTTAAGAGTTTCCAATTTAGAGCAGTTTGGACCTATAAAGGAAATTATTAATTATTGCATTGTTTGCATTTAACCTTGCATGGCAAGAAACCACACTTGTATTGCTTAAAGACCAAACCAGTTCAACGTTTAACTCAAGATGTGCAAGTCAAGCTGACCCTAGAAAACTCACAGGGGATCTGAAGATTGATGCACAGAATTTTCAATTTCCTGAGATAGACATTTTAATTAATCTATGTGCCTTATTTGAAAAATCATCATGTGCTGGCCACCTAATCCAATCGTTTCAATCCTGTACAATGTATAATTGATAGAGGTTTGGGGGAATGGGCCACCTACTCTGGCTTTCTCCTCTGCCAGATGACAATAGATTTCTTTCTAAAAAATTTTTAGATTCTGGATTTTGTTCTCAACGGACAGACGTAAATAAATTCAGTGGTTGCAACCTTGGTGACTCACTTGCTGCTGAACTTTTGTGCCCATGACTCTAGTACTCAAATATAAGTCGGAATTGCATTTCTAATTTTCCAGTTCCATGGCGAAGATTCTCAATAAAAAAGAATGTGTCATGGGTGCATCCTAATGACATTTCTCCTAAAATGTGGCCACGTAGACCAATACCTGTAACTCACCTTGAGCGTAAAGGTCACTTAATGCCCATACTTCTTCCTCTAATAATCGCTTTAAGCAGCAAAGGAGGAGGATTGGTTTTTGCCCTCAGTTAACAGATACCAGATGCAAATGATACCAGGATGCAAATCATTAGTGAGTTGGGTGCATGAGACCAGTACATATGACTTCATTTTTTCCTCTTTACTAATTTGAGAAATGTCATTAATCTTAGTGTCTGTTTTTTCTTAAAGCAAAACAATTTATTGGAAAGAGCACAGGGCAGAGGTTGAGAAAATATGTGTGTAGGGTCTAGTCCTGGATTTGTCTTGCCTGAGGATGAGACCTGGGAGAGGTCAAAACTCAAGTTCTTCATCTTGTCCCCCTTACATAAGAGGAAGTCTTACTTGCCCTGGTCATTTGATAACAAATACCATGTTTATTACTTCTACACTGCAGCTTGGGAGTTGGTTTGAAGGAAACCACAGAGAGCAGTTGATAGCAATGGAAAGGTTTCTGCTCTTCTGCCTGGAACAACCCAGGGGTTTTACCATAAGCAGTCTTGGGTGTCCTTCATAGAAAGACTCCTGGTGAGAAGAGACAGGCTTGACCAGAGAGGAAGCTCACAAGTCTGGAATAGAGACCCACAGTACCTGAGGAAGGTGGGCTAATGTTTCTCTGTATATCACAATCTACCGTGGTAGAACAGGAGAACAATGAATGATCACTAAGGACAAGATCACTAGGCTAGTCCTATAGGTAATAAGGTTAGCATTGAGTTAGGGAAACCAATTTCAAGGAATCAAGAACAAAGAATAAGACTACTATAGTTTTAGTTAGGGGCATTAGAGAACATCTTATATTGAAAGGACCTTAGAGTAGTGCTTAATCTTTTTGTATCATGGGCTGCCTTGATTCTCTTGTGAAGAATATAGATTCCCCTTTTCAGAATAATATTATGTAAATAACTGAAAGGAATATCAAATCCCAGTTAAAGGTAACTAAACGTTTATTTCAAATTCCAGTTAAAAGTAAGTAAAAATGTATTTTCTCTCATCCAAGTTCATAGATCTTTAGAACTCTTTGCCACTGCTGCCACTGACCACTATGAATATCATTATTTCTGAGAGTTGTGTGTGTAGTACTCCTCTCAGTACTATTCACATAAAGAATGGATGGTATCTTTTGAATTTTCAAGAAATACTATACTCTTTCCTTTTATTGTTGAAATTGGGTCAAATAGTAAAACCATGGATTGTTAAAGCTGGAAAGAACCATATAAATCAGTTATTGTGCATTTGGAAAACTAGACCCCGGAGAGGCTGAGTAATTTATTGCTTACTGATTTCTAAATACATTCATTTATCTGTGTTCGTTGCCTTCTAGGGCCAATGGGAATGTCTCTTTGCATTATCTCAGTAATTTGGATATAGTAATGCTTTAATATATCTCTTGAAGTTGAGGAAGAACAATAAATGGTCTGTTGGTATTATTCAAATTCAATTTTATTTAGTATATATTAAGCACTTACAATACTTTTCCACTTCAGGTAATTATGAGAAACCTTTTAATTAGGCTAATGCTTGATTCCAAAGCATCTACCTCCTGTTGGAGGCTGCCTTTTAGAAGGTTACCTTTCACAGGTTAAAGAATTCCCCGGGAAAAGAAAATGCACTGTTAGCCAGTGGCTCCTACAAGCTCAGACCTAGTTCTTTCCCCCACTCTGGAAGGAAAGAAACTTACTGTACATGTGTGTAGAATGGTGAAGTTTATCCCACCAGAGGCTAAGGAAGCCTTTCTTCTCACCATCCCTTTCTGTTAAGTGGCTAAGGAAGCAGTTCCTTCTTTCTCCCTCCCTCCCAACCTGCCCTTTAGAGATGGAGCAATAGGGAATATCTCTGCTGAGTTACGGCTACATGAAGCAGAGAAAGGAGGCAAGATACTCTGCCTGTGGAAAAGCCAGTGACTGGGATGAGTAATGCCCTAGAGAAAATGAGCAAATACTCTCATAGAGACACCTTATGGAGAAAGAGGGGAACCAGAAGTCTAAAGAACAGACTTAGTCTTTCACCAGATCTCCAGACCCTGGGCTATTCAAGAGCACCTTCCAGTTGTAGGGTGACTTAGGAGCTGGGAGGAGCTTGCATCCCAAGCTACTCTGGGAGAAAGGGAAAGATATTGAAATTCTCTGGTAATGAGGTTGACGTTGGTTCCCATTAGTTATTCAACTACTAGGTAGTGCAGCTAGCCATTATCCTAATCCTAACAAGAAGTATTTCCCCAAGAAAGTTGCAAGGTTATCCTAGTGGTTAGGGACTTCACCTCACCAAGCAGAGTGGCTGTCTTCATTCCATCCCAGTTTCTCTCCGACTTCCTAAATCTCATCACCTTGTACTTAGGACCTTCTCCTTGAAGTCCTCTTGTGACTTCTAGCGGCCAGCTTCCCTCTTGCTCCCCAATACCTTCTAGATGTAGGGGAGAGATAGATGGAGCTTGGGGATGCCACATCTAAGATTAATTTCTCTTCTAATTAAATGTTTATTATATTGATGTTGCACTTTGTCTGGACTGGTGCCATGGTGAACAACTAGGCCTGAATTAATTTCAAATATTCTCAGTTCTTTTTCAGACTGGATAAGAAGACGCAAACCAAGATCAGTATATTGTCATTAAAAGTCCTCATTATTTGAACCAATATCCAAGAGTGTACATGGAGGCAGACCAATGGGCTACACATACACTGAACATCGCTATTCCCTTGTCATTGGTCACTGTACTAGAGAAGACACACACACTCATATATGTGTGTGTATATATGTGTGTGTGTGTATACTGTGCCAGTCATTATACTAGAGAAAATGTCATCTACAAAATGTTCCTCCACTTTGTCTCCTGTCATTCTCTTCTTAACCCCTTCCAACTTGGCTTCCAGCTTTATCATTCTACCACATTCGCTCTCTCCAAAGTTACCAGTGATCTCTTAGTTACCAAATGCAATGGCCTTTTCTAAAACACATTCACCTCAGGGAAATGCCCCAGAGCTCCAAACAATTCAACTGTACCTTTTCCCCAAGCCCAGAAAACCTACTGGGTCTGATTCTGCTCCCAGCACTTAGCACAGTGCTTGGCACCGAGTAGGTTCTTAATAAATGTTTCCTGTTTGCTCTTCAAGCAATGCAGTTTGCCTGAATACATCAGAGTTGTGCCCAGTCTAATTACCCGATAGTAACAGATGGGACATAGAATCTCAAAATGAGATGTCATCTAGTCCAACCCATTCCTTAGTCATTCATCTTTCCTTCTCCACAGGCAACTAGGTGAAGGAAGGGAGAGTATTTGGATTTCAGTCCAAAAGATCTGAGTTTGAAGACTCCTTGAGAAACTTACTAGCTGTGTGACCCTGAGCAACTCATTCATCCTTTCTTAGACTCAATTTTCTCATCTGTAAAATAGGAATAATAATATTACTGCCTGTGCCTTCACTCATTCCCTTCAGTTCATGATCAAGGCAGGGGAGTTGGAATTTTTCTTGTTCTTAATTGTCACTTCCTGGTTCTTTATCTCCATCACTCAGTAACCTCTCCTCCTTTGAGGTTCATGCTATTCATATTTACCGACCAATCAAAATCCTGGTAAATGGTTGTTTACAGGCCTCTAGGTCATTCTCCTTCCTTCCTCAATGAGTTCAGTACATAGCTTGCAACTTTTCTCTCCTGCCCAACTCCTGCCCTCATTCTAGGGGACTTCAACATACATACTGACTCTCCTCCCTCAAACATCCTACCCAGTCAGTCTTCAACCTCTTAGTTGCTAAATGAAATGACCTTCAACCTACTTCCCAAAAGTCATTCCTCCACCCCACCTCAGCCACACAAGAAGATGGTCATGTCCTTGACCCACAAATGTCCACATTCAAAAATTCTGAAATACCATAATCAGCAGCATTTTACCTCTCCCTCAGCCTTCCCTTACTCTTCGCTACTCTATCTACATCATGACCTCCAATCCTTTGACCCCTCAATTTTCTCCCAGGTCTTTTCCCCAGCACTAGCCATTCTTTTCTCTTTTTTCCCATTTTGACTCTTCAGCTAGCCAATTCAACTCTACACTGTCATCTTCTCTTGAATCCCCAGTCTCTTTTTCATTTTGCTGACTGCTCCCAACCAAGCTTCAGCTTTGGACCATTCCCACTATTTGTCACCTTTGCTTCTTCACAAATGCTGAATGAAGGTGGAGAAAATCACATTCCATTCAGATAAACTTATGTTATAAAATCTCAACTGGGCTGTTGCTGCTGCTAGGCAATTCTTTTATACCCATCTTATCAACTCAGTATCCCACTCTCCATACTGGCTCTTCAAAACTTTTTCCTCACTCTTCAATCTTCCCATAACTTCCCCTCCCTCCACTCTTTCAGCTAAGAACTTTGCCTCATATTTTACAGAAAACAATCAGGCTCTTTGTTCTGGACTCCTTCTCCCCTCTTCTTCATCTCATATTACTCAAATGCTGTCTTCCCCCATCTCATCCTTCACCTTTGTCTTTCATAATGAGGTTGCCTTTCTTCTTACCAAGGCTAACTCCTCTCCTTGTACAAATGTTCCCATTCCATCTCTTTTCCTCTAACAAATTTCCCCCTTTCCCCACTCTATCACTGATTTTCAATCATTCTCTGCCAGCTGGCTCATTCCCTATGGGCGCATACATGTCCATATCTCCTTTAACCTGAAAAAACATTCACTTGTTCCTTCCATCCTCAGTTATCATTCTGCATCTCTTCTGCACTTCATGGCCAAACTCCTTGAAAATGTCATTGACAAAATGTACCTCCACTTTCTCTCCTGTCATTCTCTTCTTAACCCCTTCCAACTTGGCTTCTACCTTTATCATTCCACCAAAATTGCTCTCTCCAAAGGTACAAATGATCTCTTAGTTGCCAAATGAAATGACCTTTTCTCAATCCTCATTCTCTGACTCTTTGACACCGTTGATTATGTATTTAATATTCTCTCCTGGTTCTCTTCCTACCTACCTGACTTCTCCTTCTCTGTTTCTTTTGTTGGATCCTCCTCCAGATCACATGCTCATTAAGTGTCCCTCAGGGTCCAGTCCTGAGCTTTCCGTTGGGGATCTTATCAGATCCCATGAATTTAATTAACATCTCCATGCTAATGATTCTCATAATCTATCCTCGCCCCTTTCAGACATCTCAAACTGGATGTCCAGTAGACATCTTAAAATTAACATGTCCAAAACAGAATTCATGGCTTTTCTCCTAAATTCTTTCCTCCTTCTACCTTCCCTATCACTGCAGAAAACAACACCATCCTCCTAATCCCCCAGGTTTTCAACATAGGGATCATCCTCAACTACTTACTATGTCTTCCTCCCTCCCATATGTTGTATCTCTCAGCCCCATGGTTGTTACCAAGGCTTTTGGATTTCACTTTTATAACATCTTTTGAATGTACCACCTTCTCTCTCTTGACACTGCCATCACTCTAGGTCAGACTGTCATCACCTCACACCTGGATTATTGCAATAACATGCCAGTGGGTGTGCTTGCTTCAACTTTCTTCCTAATTTAATCCATCCTCCATTCAGCCACTAAAGTGATTTTTCTATATTGTGGGTACAATGACGTCACCCCCATCCCCCCACTAAAATAAACTCCAGTGGCTCCTCTGTGATGAAATACAAAATCCTGGGAATTCAAAGCCCTTCATAATCCAGTCCTTTCTGATTTCCCAATCTTCTCGTAACCTACTCTTCTCCACATACACTTTGATTCAGTGTCATTTGCCTTATTATTGTACCATAAACAAGACATTCCTTCTTGGCTTGGGACATTTTCTCTGGCTGACTCTTATGCCTGGAATGCTTTCCCTCCTCATCTCTGTCTACTGGTTTCCCTTTCTTATTTTGAGTCAACTAAAATTCCATCTTCTATCAGAATCCTTTCCCAGCCCCTCTTAATTTCAATGCCTTCCCTCCATTATTTATTTCCTATTTATCCTGTGTATACTTTGTGTGTACATATTTGTCTTTTGTCTCTTCGTTAGATTGTGAGGTCCTTGAAGAGAGGGACTTTCTTTTACTCCTTTTGTATCTCTAATACTTAGCACAGTGCCTGAAACATAGCATGTGTTTAATAAATGTTTATTAACTGACTGACCACTTATCTTGCAGGGTGGTTAGGAGGACTGAATGAGATAATATATAGTAATAATAATAATAATAGAATATATATAGCATTGTAAAGTTTGCTTTACAAATATATTACCTCATTTTATCCTGGGAAGTAGGTGGTATTATTATACCCATTTTACAGCTGAGGAAACTGAGTCACACAGTTAAGGATCTGAGGGAGGATTTGAATTCAGGTCTTTCTGACTCCAATTCCAATGCTCTATCCAATGGGCCACCTGGTTACCTCTGTAAAGTGCTTTCCAAATATAAAGTGCCATATAAATGTTAACTATTGTTATGTCCCATCTGATGCTGTCTCCTCTATATATCACCATAGTAACAGTTATTCACTGTGGATTTCTTTTTTCTGTAATTATAATGTTAACAAAAAATTGATTTCTCTTTGTCACTCTGATAATTTAAAAACTTCTATTCTTTGCTCTTTCAACAGCTGCCACAGTGCTGGCACCAGCCCCTCCTCTTGCCTCACACCCCCTTTCCCTTTCCTTTTCTAGAAGCCTCTAAAACCTGTGCCCCATGTCATTGAGTCAAGCCTTCATACCTTTCTCCTGCCTCCAATTAGCTGTCCAGGTCTGAAGGAAATGGATTGTCATCCATAGCAACTTATAATTGATATAACATGGTACTGGTGAATTTCAAGGCCCACCTCTTAGCAGTACCATCTCTGATTTCCCTTTCTTCTCATACTGGGGTCCAAAAACCATTTGCTCATGAGGTCTGACAATCCCTCTGGTTATTCTTCTCTTGCTTTCCCAGCTCCCAAACCTCCCAGCCCTGGATGTCTCATTTGAGGCCTTGGACTTTTCCTTTTTTTTTTTTTATTTATTTATTGAACTTTTAACATTCATTTTCACAAAATTTTGGGTTACAAATTTTCTCCCCTTTTATCCCCTCCCCCCCCCCAACACCAAGCATTCTAATTGCCCCTATGACCAATCTGCTCTCTCTTCTATCATGCCTCTCTGCCCTTGTCTCCATCTTCTCTTTTGTCCTGTAGGGCCAGATAGCTTTCTATACCCCTTTACCTGTATTTCTTATTTCCTAGTGGCAAAAACATTACAGTTGATCCTAACACTTTGAGTTCCAACTTCTTTACCTACCTCCCTCTCCACCCCTTCCCTTTGGAAGGCAAGCAATTCAATATAGGCCAAATTTGTGTAGTTTTGCAAATGACTTCCATAATAGTTGTGTTGTATAGGACTAACTATATTTCCCTCCATCCTATCCTGTCCCCCATTACTTCTATTCTCTTTTGATCCTATCCCTCCCCATGAGTGTCGACCTTGAATTGCACTCTCCTCCCCATGCCCTCCCTTCTATCATCCCCCCCCACCCTGCTTGTCCCCTTATCCCCCACTTTCCTGTATTGTGAGATAGGTTTTCCTACCAAAATGAGTGTGCATTTTATTCTTTCCTTTCGTGGAATGTGATGAGAGTAGACTTCATGTTTCTCTCTCACCTCCCCTCTTTATCCCTCCACTAATGAGTCTTTTGCTTGCCTCTTTTATGAGAGATAATTTGCCCCATTCCATTTCTCCCTTTCTCCTCCCAATATATTTTTCTCTCACTGCTTGATTTCATTTTTTTTTTTAAGATATGATCCCATCCTCTTCAATTCACTCTGTGCACTCTGTCTCTCTGTATGTGTGCGTGTGTGCATGTGTGTGTGTGTGTAATCCCACCCAGTACCCAGATACTGAAATGTTTCAAGAGTTACAAATATTGTCTTTCCATGTAGGAATGTAAACAGTTCAACTTTAGTAAGTCCCTTGTGACTTCTCTTTGCTGTTCACCTTTCCACGGTTCTCTTCATTCTTGTGTTTGAAAGTCAAATTTTCTTTTCAGCTCTGGTCTTTTCATCAAGAATGCTTGAAAGTCCTCTATTTCATTGAAAGACCAATTTTTCCCCTGAAGTATTATACTCAGTTTTGCTGGGTAGGTGATTCTTGGTTTTAGTCCTAGTTCCTTTGACTTCTGGAATATTCTATTCCATGCCCTTTGATCCCTTAATGTAGAGGCTGCTAGATCTTGTGTTATCCTGATTGTATTTCCACAATACTTGAATTGTTTCTTTCTAGCTGCTTGCAATATTTTCTCCTTGACCTGGGAACTCTGGAATTTGGCCACAATGTTCCTAGGAGTTTCTCTTTTTGGATCTCTTTCAGGCGGTGTTCTGTGGATTCCTTGAATATTTATTTTGCCCTCTGGTTCTAGAATCTCAGGGCAGTTTTCCTTGATGATTTCATGAAAGATGATGTCTAGGCTCTTCTTTTGATCATGGCTTTCAGGTAGTCCCAAAATTTTTAAATTGTCTCTCCTGGATCTATTTTCCAGGTCAGTTGTTTTTCCAATGAGATATTTCACATTATCTTCCATTTTTCCACTCTTTTGTGCTTGTATTGTGATATCTTGCTTTCTCACAAAGTCCTTAGCCTCCATCTGTGCCATGCTAATTTTGAAAGAACTATTTTCTTCAGTGAGCTTTTGAATCTCCTTTTCCATTTGGCTAATTCTGCTTTTGAAAGCATTCTTCTCCTCATTGGCTTTTTGAACCTCTTTTGCCAATTGAGTTAGGCTAGTTTTCAAGGTGTTATTTTCTTCAACATTTTTTTGGGTCTCCTTTAGCAGGGAGCTGATCTGCTGTTCATGCTTTGACTGCATGTCTCTCATTTCTCTTCCCAGCTTTTCCTCTACCTCTCTAACTTGATTTTCAAAATTCTTTTTGAGCTCTTCCATGGCCTGAGCCCATTGGGTGGGCTGGGACACAGAAGCCTTGATTTCTGTGTCTTTGCCTGATGGTAAGCATTGTTCTTCCTCATCAGAAAGGAAGGGAGGAAATGCATGTTCACCAAGAAAGTAACCTTCTATGGTCTTATTTCTTTTCCCTTTTCTGGGCATTTTCCCAGCCAGTGACTTGACCTCTGAATATTCTCCTCACACCCACCTTGCCTCCTGATCCTCCCAGCCAAAGTTTGGGGTCTGAGATTCAAATGCTGCTTCCAGCCTTAGGGCTTTTGGCGGGGGCAGGGCTGGTATTCAGTATGAGATTATGTTCAGGTGCTGAGGTCGGGGCAGGGCCACCTCTCAGGCTCAGTTCCCTCAGGGGGTTTATGCACAGACCTTCCACAATGGATTCAGGATCCCACCCCGCTTGGGGAGCCTCGGTCTGCAGCCGCCTCTCAGCTTCTACCTCCCGGGGGGGCCTGAATTATGGGGGCACCCCACTCCCCTCTCGACCCGCCAAAGAGACTCTCTCACCGACCCCCGTCACCTGTGAGTGGAGGGACTTGTGCAGCCGCTGGAGATCCCGTCCCTGAAGCCTGCTCGGATCTGTTTCTCTCGGTGCCGGGCCGCGGCCGCAGCAGGTCTGGGCTGGGCTCCGTGTCTGCAGCGCAATGGACCTTTTGAAGAGGTTTGCAGGTCCCTCTGTGGGTGGAGGGACCCGCGTGGCTGCTGGAGATCCCATCCCTGAAGCCCGCTCGGATCTTTTCCTCTTGTTGCCGTGACTGCGGCAGGGCTGCACTCAGCTCCCAGTCCTGCCGCCTAGTCTGCAGCACGAAGGACCCCCCGCGAGAGGTTTGCAGGTCTCTCCAGAACAGAAATCTCCCTCGCTCCAATGTTCTGTGGCCTCTGGGTGTAGAATTTGCCGTGAGTTACTTCCATGTAGCCATTCTATGGGTTGTGGGTTCAGAGCTATGTGTATGTGCCTCTTTCTATTCTGCCATCTGGGCTCCACCCCCCGGACTTTTCCTTTTGTGAGTTAAAGCACATCATAATGAAAGCTCATTGTTTTAAGCATTGCTGATCTGTCTAATTCTTTTGTGAAAACCTCCTGTTAAGTCTCCAGACTGCTAGAGTGAACTGGGACAGCCTCCAAGGAACTGCTGTGGATTCCTTACATTTGAAAAAGACATAACTAGGAAACACATTGTCAACAATTCTGGTAAAATCTGAGCTGGACCTCTAATTTCATCCTTACATGAGAACTTGGGAGAAAAATTAAGGAAATCTTATTATGGTTCTCTGGCTGAAAAGGTGTGATTGTATCTTAACCAGCCCTAGTACCCAGTGCAAATCTGCTCTATGGCAGATATTAAAAGAAAGAGGAAAAGGACCCACATGCACAAAAATATTTATAGCAGCTCTTTGCAGTGGTAAAGAATTGAAAGTTGAGGGGATGTCTATCTATTAGGGAATGACTAAACAAGCTGTGTTATATGATTGTGATGGAATACTGATGTGTGGTAAGAAATGATGAGAAGGATGATTTCCAAAAAGCCTGAGCAGACTTGACCTGATGCAAAGTGAAGGGAGCAAAACCTGTAGAACACTGCACACAATAACAATAATACTATCACTATTATCAACTGTGGAATACTTGGCTACTCTGATCAAAACAATCATCCATGACAGTTCCTAACGACCCATGATGAAAAATGCTCTCTACCTCCAGAGGGAGAACCAATAAACTCTGGATGTAGATTGAAGTAAAATTTTTCCCACTTTATTTTTCTTGTTTTTTTGCAGCATGACTAATATGAAATATGTTTTGATGATTTCACATGTATAATTGATAACATATTACTTCCCTTCTCAATGGGCAGTGAAGGGACTGGAGAGGAGAGAAGTTGAAACTCAAAATTAAAAAAAAGAACAGTAAAATAAATATTTTTAATATTTTTAAATTTAATATTTAAATTAAATTTAAATTTAATATTTTTAAAAAGTAAATTGACAACCAGTTTTCTTCAAGCCCATTTTCATTTCATGTAGTTTTGAAAAGCTTGTATAATTGCACAGAAAAAGATAGTGCTTTCTTTGAACTCAAGCTCCCTCTCTGCTCCTTGACAGAAAAGAAAGAATTACTTGAGAAAAAAATTCTCTCTTTACCCCTGTTTGAATACTCTGAATTCCTTCTTCCATGAAAGTAGGATAGTTTTGTACTTTTGTGACTGATACACTGTAGGCCACAAAATAACACTTTTTCTCTTAGTGACATCATCAACTCTCCTGGCTTCAGTGATCATCTCTATGAAGATGACTCTCAGATCTATATATCCAGCCCTAACCTTTCTCCTGAGCTCCAGAACCACTTTGCCAATGGCCTATTAGGTATTTCAAACTGGATGTTACATAGACACCTCAAACTCAACATGTCTAAAAGATCTTATTATCCTTCCTCCACCAAAACCACTCCATTTCTCAGCTTCCCTGCTTCTGTCAAAGAAACCCCCATCCTTCTAGTCACACAGTCATTCTCAACTCCTCACTCTGCTTTAACCCATACATTCAAGTGGAGTTTGGTCAACTATACTTCCACAATATCTCTCACATCTACTCTCTTCTCTCCAATCACATGACTGTTACTCCAGGTCATATCCTTAGTATCTCATCTAGATTATTACAATACAAACCTAATTGGTCTCCCTGCTTCCAGTCTTTTCCTTGCCCAGTCCATCAATTGCCATAGTGATATTCCTATAGCATAGGTCTAACCATGTCATGCTGCTCAAATATCTCTAATGATTTCCTGTCACCTCTAGAACCAGGTGCAAACTCCTCTTTTTGGCATTTAAAACCTTTCACAATCTGGCTCCAAACTATTTTAGGCCTTATTATATGCTATTCTTTTTCATGCATTCCTCAGTCGGGCCAAATTGGCCTTCCTGTTGTTCCTCACGTAGCACATTCCATCTTGCATCTCCCTGCCTTTGCATGGAATGCTCTCCATTTCTGAAATGCACTCCCTCTTAGAATCTCTAGATCATTCCAAATCTCAGTTTAAATACCATCTCTTACATGAGACTTTTCCTTATTACCCCATTTTTTGTGTTTTCTTTTCTCTGCAAATTATCAAATCATTGGATTATAGATTTAAGACTAGAAGAAATCTTAGAGGCCATTGAGTCTGACTGTCTCATTTTATAAATGAGGAAACTGAAGTCAAGAGAGCCTGAATGATATGCCCAGAGGTACACAACTACTAAATGTCTGAGTAATGATTTGTACTCAAATGTTCTTGATTCTAAGCCTAGGGCTCTTTTATATGGAATTATTTTGTATGTACTAATGTGTGCACATGTTTTCCCAGCCCATAAAATATGAGCTCCTTGAAGATGGATGCTTGTATATGCAACATCTAGCACAATGTCTGGCATGCAGTAGATGTTCAATAAAGACTTGTTGACTGATTGATTGGTTTGACCACTTGGAGAGTATTGTATGTGTGAAGCAGTGGTTAAAAGAAACAAGAAGCAGGGAAGTGATGGTGATAGAACTTCAGTCTCTGTGGACAACTCATGATCAAACTAATCAGCTATTGGCCCAGGTCATATATGTGTGTAGCTCATAAGTGTTGGAACGCAAGTGTGCTCAAGAAAGACTTGGGGCAAGTCTGTGCTCCTCAGATGCCTTTGCTGAGCTTCCACCTAAGATTGCCAGAAGGAAATAGTTGAATAAAGAGGACATCTATTTTGTAACCACTAAGAGAAGAAAAACCCCAAACTAAGGATCAGAGGAACAATCACTCCTAATACTCCATCATCATATGCCTCAAATTCAGAAGAGATTAGGACAAACTCCTCCCCAAAGAAAGAAAACTGTTTCTAATACAACAACAAATGTGGACCTGTCCTTCCTTGACCCCATTCATGGTTTAGGGTGGGGAGGGAAACAGAGTCTTAAAGCCTAAGGGGCCATTGGCTATTGAAGAAAGGATATTATTTAATCACTTGGCCAGTCCTTCCTTTGTCCTGTTTAAGTCTGAAGAATTCAGTGGCTTTTAAAATTCTTAACCAAAATAAAAAGATCTTTAAGTGGCTATGCTTTGGAGTATCAACACTAACCCAGGGCATCCCCATCTTACTTAAACAATGATTCAGTTCCCTTTCACAAGACTGAGCATGCTTTACTCCTTAAACATCTGCATGTCTACTTTACCCCCTACTTCTCACTGTGACTTTTCCCCACCTCCACCCCTCAACACTAGAAGCAATGGAGGGAGCATCACAATATCTCCACATTGCTGTTCCTAGCAAAGGGCTAAGCTAGAGGTGATTCTCCCTTTGCTCACCTTCTTTAGACAGAATCCTGCTTCTACAGCTAGGTATTTTGCCCAAAACAAAGTATTTGGCTGGGTCTTATCCATTCCATGATACTGAATTATTCTTTTCAGCCACCACCTGCACACTCTTTGCAATTGCATCACCTTTGCATATGAAGAACACTCAGGGCTGGCTAAGGGCCACATATCTCCAAGGCTAAGTATTTCTTTACTTATTAACTGAAGGCTCCAGCCTTCATCAGACCAGTTGGAACATGAATTTGCTGAACCTGGATCTCTTGTGTGAAACACAAGGCCTGTGAGAGCTAAATATACTTCTGTTTACAAACATATTGTATTATAAGCAAGGCAGAAAGCTTTAGTTAATCATACAATATTCTTGGGAAGAGGAGGAGAAGAAGACAGAACATTCACCAAGTGATCTTAGCTAAAATATAGGAACAAAGGACCATAGGATCATAGACTTATAGTTGTAAGGGGCTTCGGAGGTCATTTATTTCAACAACTCTACTTTACAAATGAGAAAACTCACACCCATGGAGATCATGTGACTTGTCCAAGGTCGCAGAGATACTAAATGGCAGAGTTAGTATCTGAACCCAGGTCATCAGATTCTAACTATCGAGTTCTTTATAAACATAAATGCTATACTATTTTCACTAACAGAAATGCTACTTGCTTTCAACCTTTCCCTCTCCACTGGCTCCTATTCACTGATCTACAGAAGGGCTCTGGTCTTTGCATTCCCAGAAAAATTCTCCTTTAGCCATCCAGTTACCTTTCCATCTCTCCCTTTCTCAACATCAGACTTCTTGGAAAAGTCATCTTCACTTGCTATTTTTAGCTCACCAACAACTGTTTTTTCCTCAGCCTTTTGTTACACTTCCAGCCCCCACCCCAGACTCTGAAACTGCCCTCTCATAATTACTCAATTCAATGACTTTGTTGGGGTCCTTGTGATCCTTGTGACATTGTTGACCACTTTTGGTTTCGGAGATATCACATTCTCCTAGCTCTTTCACATCTCTAGCCACTCATCTACTTCCTTCTTTGGCTCTTTGTTTTCCTTCTGACTTCTTGAGGTGGCTGTTTCCAGGCCTCTCTGAAGTCTTCTTGTTCATCATTTCTTATAGCACAATAGTATTCCATTACATTCATATACCGCAATTTATTCAGCCATTCCCCAATTGATGGGCATTGCCTTGATTTCCAGTTTTAGGCCACCACAAAGAGTGCTACTATAAATATTTTTGTACATGTGGGACTTTTTCCCATTTTCATGATCTCTTGGGGCACAGTCCTAAAAGGAGTATTGCTGGGTCAAAAGGTACTCATCATTTTGTAGTCCTTTGGGTATAGTTCCAAATGCTCTCCAGAATGGTTGGATCAACTCACAGCTCCACCAAAAATGAATTAGTGTTCCAGCTCTCCCACATTCTTCTCCAACATTTATCATCTTCCTGTTTTGTCATGTTAGCCAGTGTGATAGGTGTGATGTGGTATCTCAGAGTTGTTTTGATTTTCATCTCTCTAAACAATAGTGATTTAGAGCATTTTTACATATGACTATAGATATCTTTAATGTTTTCCTCTGAAAACTGCCTGTTCGTATCCTTTGACCATTTATCAATTGGGTAATGACTTGTATTCTTGTAAATTTGACTCAGTTCTCTCTATATTTTAGAAATGAGGCCTTTATCACAGACACTAGCTGCAAAAATTCTTTCCCAGTTTTCTGCTTCCTTCTTAATCTTAGTTGCATTGGGTTTGGTTGTGCAAAAACTTTTCAGTTTAATCAAAATTATTCATTTTGCACTTCATAATGCTTTCTATCTCTTCTTTAATCAAAAATTCTTCCCTCCTCCATAAATCTGATAAATACATTATTCCTTGCTCCACTAAGTTGATTATAGTGTCACTCTTTATACCTACATCATGTACCCATTTGGACTTTATTCTTGTGTATGGTGTCAGGCATTGGTCTATGCCTAGTTTCTGCCACAGTTATCCAGGTTTCCTAGCAATTTTTGTCAAACGGTAAGTTCTTATCCCAGAAGCTGGTGTCCTTGGGTTTATCAAACAGTAGATTTCTATATTCATTGCCCATTGTGACTTGAGTACTTAGCATGCTCCACATGTCTACCTTTCTGTTTCTTAGAGCTAGGCCACCTTCCCTAGCATTTCTTTTCATTAGTTCCCTTGATATTCTGGATCTTTTGTCTTTCAGATGAATTTTCATATTACCTTTTATAGCTCTAGAAAATAATTATATGATAGTTTGATTGGTATGACACTAAATAAGTAAATTAATTTAGGTAAAATTGTCATTTTTATTATATTGGCTTGGACTACCCATGAGCAACTGATGTTTTTCCACTTACTTAGATCTGACTTTATTTGTGGGAGAAGTGTCTTATAATTCTGTTCATATAGTCCCTAGATTTGTTTTGGTAGGAAGATACCTAAATATTTTATAATATCTACCTAACTTTAAATGGGATTTCTTTTTCTATCTCTTGCTATTGAGCTTTGTTAGTAATATATAGAAATGCAGAAGATTAATGTGGGTCTGTTTTGTAACCTGTAACTTTGCCAAAGTTGTTTGTTATTTCAAGTAGTTTTTTACTTGAATCACTGGGATTCTCTAAGTATATCATCATATCATCTGCAAAAGAGTGATAACTTAGTTTCTTCTTTGCATATTCTAATTCTTTCAATTTCTTTATCTTCTCTAATTGCTACAGCTAACATTTCTAGTATCATATTGAATAATAGTGGTGATAATGGACATCCTTGTTTCACCCCTGATCTTACTGGAAATGCATCCAGCTTATCTCCACTGCATATAATGCTTGCTGAAGGTTTTAGGGAGATACTGCTTATTACTTTATGGCAAGTTCCGTTTATTCCTATGCTCTTCAGTGGGAGATAGGAATGGGTGTTGTATTTTGTCAAAAGCTTTTTCTGCATCTATTGAGATAATCATGTGGTTTCTGTTAGGTTTGTTGTTGATATGATTAATAATGCTAATAGTTTTCCTAATATTGAACCAGACCTGTATTCCTGGTATGAATCCTACCTGCATAATGTATTATTCTTGTGATAAGTTGCTGTATTCTTTTTGCTAAAATCTTATTTAAAATTTTTGCATCTATATTCACTAGAGAAATTGGTCTATAATTTTCTCTTTCTGTTTTGGCTCTTCCTGGTTTAAGTATCAAAACCATATTTTTATCATAAAAAGAACTTGGAAGGACTCCTTCCCCAATTTTCCCAAATAGTATATATAGTATTGGAATTAACTGTTATTTAAATGTTTGATAGAATTCACTTGTAAATCCATCTGACCCTGGAGATTTTTTCCTAGGTTGTTCATTGATGGCTTGTTCAATTTCTTTTTCTGAGATGGGGTTGTTAAAGTGTTCAACTCCCTCTTCCGTTAATCTGGGCAATTTATATTTTTTAAAATAATGATCCATCTCATTTAGATTGTTGAATTTATGGTCATAAAGCTGGGCAAAGTAATTTTGAATTATTGTTTTAAATTCCTCCTCATTGGAGGTGAGTTCACCCTTTTCATTTTTGATATTGATAATTTGGGTTTTCTTCTTTCTTTTTTTACTCAAATCGACCAAAAGTTTATCAATTTTATTGGTTTTTTCATAAAACCAACTCTTTGTTTTATTTATTAGTTCAATAGTTTTATTAATTTCAATTTTATTAATATCTCCTTTGGTTTTCAGTATTTCTGATTTGGTATTTACTTGGGGATTTTCAATTTGTTCTTTTTCAAGCTTTTTCAGTTGCATGCCCAATTCATTGATCCCCTCTTTCTCCATTTTATTCATGTAGGCATTCACAGATACAAAACTTTCCCTAAGAACTGCTCTTGCAGTATCCCATAAGATTTGGTAGGCTGTCTCCTTATTGCCATTCTCTTGAATGAAACTGTTGATTGTTTCTATGATTTGTTGTTTAACCCACTCCTTCTTTAGGATTAGATTATTTAGTTTCCAATTAATTTTTGGTCTATCTTTCCATGTCCTTTTATTACATATAATTTTTATTGCATTATGATCTGAGAAGGATGCATTGACTATCTCTGCCTTTCTGCACTGGATTGTGAGGTTTTTATGTCCTAGTACATGGTCAATTTTTGTATATGTGCCATGTACTACTGAGAAAACATTGTATTCCTTTCTATTCCCATTCAGTTTTCTCCAGAGATCTATCATATCTACCTTATCCAGAGTTTTATTCACCTCCTTAACTTCTTTCTTGTTTATTTAAAGTTAGATTTATCAAGTTCAGAAAGGGGGAGATTGAGGTCCCCCACTAGTATAGTTTTGTTATCTATTTCTTCCTGCAACTCCCTTAGCTTCTCCTCTAAGAATCTGGATGCTATACCACTTGGAACATATATGTTTAGTAATGATATTGCTTCATTGTGTATGGTGCCACTTAGTGGGATATAGTTTCCTTCCTTATCTCTTTTGATTAGATCTATTTCTGCTGTTGCTTTCAGATTGGTGTAATTTAAAAGACCAGTCTTACGTTGCACTGAATGTTGGACTGGAGCAGGAGAGAGAATGGAGGTAGGATGACCTAACAGAAGGCTATTTAATAGCATAGATGGATGGTATAAAATTATATATATGATTTTGTGAAGAAAAGCAGTGTTGCCTAGTGGACAGAGAGTTTAAGAATAGGATAAACCTAGATTTAAATCCCTTTTGGGTTCAGTCATTCACACTGGCTGTATAACTCTGAAGACACTTAACCTCTCCATGTGCCAAGAAACACCCTGATACTATATGTAGAAGAGAAGGTACCAATCTGCCTTGAAAGAGGTAGTTTCCTCATTTTGATTTACATAAATTAGTGAAATGATAGTTCTGCTTAAAAACAATATTAATTTTTTTAAATAAATTAAATTTTTTTAAATAAAATTTTTAAAATAAATTGTGATTTTGTACATACATAGATATCTTTTTCACTGTGCCTCTATTTGTCTCTCTTCCTCATTGAATCCCATCCCTGCCCAGGATAGGTTTATTTGTTTTATTACTATAAGCATGCTTTAGTTCCTCTGATAGATAGTAAAGGAGTTATATGAAGGTCTTACATGACCTTCCAGAGCCTCTGATCAAAAACCTGCAACTCTAGCTAGCTGACACCTGCTGACTCCATGTGTGGCCAAGTCAAGAGAGAGGAGTGGGAGGCATACAGTGAACTGGGGAAAGTGGTTAAGGAGGGAGAGCTTTCTCTCTCCCTCATGCTCCCTCAGCTGTTGGAGCAAAGGTCTACCTGAAACATAGTTGGCAATCCCCCTTGCAGGTGTCAGGCTTCCAGATAGAACATGCATAGTCAATTATTCTGGCCACCCCTGAGAAATACACATACGCATGCACGCACACACACACACACAATGCCACACTTGTTCCCTTCTTCCGTCCTCATAGATGATGCAGAAATGCATCCCTCTCTCCCTGCAGCCCATTCTCAATTCTCCTTCATCTATTCTTAGGGCTGCACAAAGCCTGACCTCCTTGTTAGAGTTCATTACTAGCTATCTTAAAATCTACGATTTAAATTCTACCCCGAGTTCACATGCTGGATATCTTACAATCTATGATTTAAGCTCTTCCCTGGGTTTCACTCCCTTTGGCTTCTTTGCCATCACCCATCTGGTGAATGTTTCCACTTTGCATTTCTCACAAGAGGGAGTTTGTGCAGGCTGAATGATTCACCTCTGACACTGAGTCCTTTTTGCAGGATCGTAGAGGATCAAAATGCAAAAGGAATTCAAAGATCACCTAGTCTAATCCCCATATCTTATAAATGAAGAAACAGAGGTTCAGCCAACCCAAAAGATTTCTCCAAAGTCATTAAAGAAAATTGTCATTCTTCCAGGACTGGGCTAAGGAAAAATTGTGAAGGAAGTGAAATGTGTCTAAGGATTCCCTAATCTCTCTTTGATCCTGCTCACCGACAACTCCAGGTAGCCCAGGGTCTTTCATCTCTTTCCTTCTTCCTTCCTATTAAATTCCATTTCAGGAAAGATTCTGATGTGTTACTAAGTTGATCAATGACTTCTCTGTGTAGCATTTGCATTTTGAGACTTCTCTCTGGACTAGAAAGGCTTTGTGCCTTGCAAAAAGGATTTCAGGCCTCAGTGATCTAGAGACTGGCTCTCCCCCATTGCCTCTGAGATCACACCACATGAGTGACTTCCTATCCTGCCTAATTATAAGATGGCTTCCAGCTCTATGAAGACTTGGGAAAAGAGGGAATTTCCTCTTGGACAATGGTGTGATTTGCTGTTGCTTGGGCTCACTCCTAATCTAACACACTTTCCATTGTGCCTCCATTGCTCCTATGGTTTTTGTCTTTTACTAGTTAGAAATTGAGTACCTAGTGGATCTTCAAAGCTAGATAGATGAGAAGCAATGTGAGTTTGCACAGAGTCCTGGGCCAGGAAGTAGAAGATCTGGTTCTCATCTGCCACTAACCAGCTCTATGGCCTTATCCCAGCTACAAAGCCCCTTTGGGCCTCAGTTCCCTTTTCAGTAAAATAAAAGATTTAGACCAGCTGATCTTGAAAGTCTTTTCTAGCTTGAACATTTTAAGTAAGATGAGGCTATGAAGTCACAGGTATTGTGCAATATTCCACCAGGAGGCTATGAGATGTGAAATTGAGAAAAAAGTTCATAAATTTCCATCTTCACCTCAGAGCACTATTCCTCAGCTGGATTGCTCAGTAGATAGAGGGTTGGACCTATAGTCATGAAGTTTGTTTCTGTTGGTCAGTTGTGTGTCTTACTCTTCTTGACTACATTGGGGCTTTCCTTGGCAAAGATACTGGAGTAGGTTGCCATTTCTTTCTCCAGCTTATTTTCCAGAAGAGGTAACTGAGGCAAACAGGGTTAAGTGACTTGACAAGATTTCTACAACTAGTATCTGAGGTCAGATTTGAATTCATGAAGATAAAAGTCTTCCTGATTTCAGGGCTGGCACTCTATCCACTGGATCCCCTAGCTTCACCTACGTAATAGCAATCTGAGTTTGATTGTAGTTTAGTTACTTGGCCTCTGTCTACCTCAATTTCCTCAGTTATAAAATGGAGATATTAATACCACCAGATTGCTGTGAGGATCAAAGGAGATATTTGTAAAGAATTTAGTACAACACCAGGAACATAGTAGGTATTTAATCAATGTTTCTTTCCTTCACTTACGACTCTTCCCCTATCAAAACCAAACACTTTACTTTGTTGGGTTTTTTTAAAAACACATTCCACATTCAAAGCCTTCCCTTGTTTTCATGGGCTATGAAAGCTTTGAAAAACTATTTCATGAAAGTGAGAAAAATGTTTTCCTCTATATCTTTTTTCTCCAACTATACTATGTATCCTTCAACCTCCCATCCCTCTCATTATCAGTGCAAGAGTCAAAGTCTTGAAGTTAGAATTGAAATTAGTTTTGTTTTGTTCTGTATTTTTTCTTTTTAAAAAGAGAAAAAAAACATGTATAGGGTTTAAATATTGAAGTTCATAAACCAGAACACTTGTGGTCTTCTGGCTCCCTTCTCTTCTTCTATCTGCATTAGCTGGGGGCAGACTAAGAGAAAGCCAGGTGTGTGTTCTCCCTGGCTATTGGAGTGAATATACACAATGAAATGACAGCCCTGTATGGGATGCAAAGCTTCCTCCAAATCCTTGACTTCTTGGCAAAGAATCTGAGATTATCCACGTAAGAAAAGTTGAGGAGACACATATGATCTCTCTCATCTGCTCAAAAAAAACTATCATCAGTCAAATTAACTGCATCCAGTATTTATACTATGGGTTTATTGGGATTTTTTTTTTTCTTTTAAGGGGGTGAGGTGGGAGGAGAAGGAAAAGATTTCCAAGTCACAGATTTAGACATAGAAAAGCACTTGAATGATCCTGAAAGAGTCCAGATGTGCAATATATCACCTGCTGCATTGCACATATTAATACCTCCAAACTTGTTTGGGCTTTCCAGGTTTGCTTTGAAGACTTTCTAGCTTTTTCATGACTCTTCAATAATAGATAAAGGAAATACAATGTATAAAGGAAATACATTGTTTAGGTAGTATAGGACAGTAGAAAGAGGTCTAGATTCAGAAGCTGAAGACCTAGATTAGAGTCCCAGTACTAGTAGTTGTGTGATCCTAGGTCACTTTTATGACCTCAGTTTCCTCATTTTCATTTCTCTTTCTTCATCTGGAATTTTAATACTTATTCTGCATATATCACAGCATTATTAAAGGAGATATTGGATATGAAGTGCTTTGTAACCATGAAACTATGTAAGATCCAGGAGGGCAAAGACTATATCTTAGTAGGCCAATCACACGGTCCATTGCTTTACATAGGGCATACTTAAATAATTAATTGTTTATTATATTACTTTTATTAATATATTAAAATATAATGAATAATTATATGTAGTATAGAAATAATATACAAAATAAATAATATAATAAAATATAAAATTAATATTATTTTAAACAAGAATTAATGTAAATATCCATGTTTTACTACCATTAATACTACTACTACTACTACTACTACTACTACTACTCCTCCTCCTCCTCCTCCTCCTCTTTTCTCCTTTGCCAGGTGCTCTTCCACTCCATTCCTATATGACCATGAATGCTGAAAGCCATGGACTTTTGTAAGCTTCATAATAGCTACTATTATCTTCTTTTTTTAAAAGAAAATATTTATTTATTTATTTTTAGTTTTCAGCATTCATTTCCTCCCCATCTCTCCTCTTCCCTACTCCAAGACACCATGAATTTGGATTACAACTTCCCATAATCTGCCCTCTCTTCTATCACATCTGTCCCTTTCCTTATCCCCATCTTCTCCCTTTTCTTGTAGGGCAAGATAGATTTCTCTACCCCATTACCTGTATTTCTTATTTCCCAGTTGCATACAAAAACAATTCTCAACCTTTGTTCCTAAATCTTTGAGTTCCAACTTCTCTTTCTTCCTCCCTCCTCACACATCCCCACTGTGAAAGCAAGCAATTCAATATAGGCTATACATGTGTAGTTATGCAAAAGACTTCCATAATAATCATGTTGTGAAAGATTAACTATATTTCTCTACATCCTATGCTGTCCCCCATTTATTCTATGCTCTCTTTTGTCCTTGTCCCTCTCCAGAAGTATTTATTTCTAATTACTCCCTCCTCCCATTTGGCTTCCCTTCTATCATCCCCCTCCACAGCACACTTATCCCTTTCTCCCCTACTTTCCTGTAGTGTAAGACAGATTTTCATACCAAATTGAGTGTGTATGTTATTCTCTCCTTAAGTCAAATGTGTAAAGTAAGCTTCATTTTTCCCTCTCACTTTCCCCCTTTTCCCCTCCACTGAAAAACTTTTTCTTGCCTGTTTATGAGAGATAATTTGCCCCATTCCATTTCTCCTTTTCTCCTCCAAATATATTCCTCCCTCACCCCTTAATTTCATTTTTTTAAAATATCATCCTCTCCTATTCAACTCACCTTGTGCCCTCTGTCTATATGTATATAATTCCTCTAACTAACCAAATACTGAGAAAAGTCTCAAAAGTTACAAATATATCTTCCCATATAGGAATATAGACAGTTCAGCTTTAGTTAGTCCCTTATGATTTCTCTTTCCTGTTTATCTTTCCATGCTTCTCTTGATTCTTGTGTTTGAAAGTCCAATTTTCTATTCAGCTCTGGTCTTTTCATCAAGAATGCTTGAAAGTTCTCTATTTCATTGGATGACAATTTTTTCCCCTGAAGTATTATACTCAGTTTTGCTGGGTAGGTGATTCTTGGTTTTAATTCTAGTTCCCTTGACTTCTAGAATATCATATTCCAAGCCCTGTGATTCCTTAATGTAGAAGCTGCTAGATCTTGTGTAATCCTGATTGTATTTCCACAATACTTGAATTGTTTCTTTCTGGCTGCTTGCAATATTTTCTCCTTGGCCTGGGAACTATGGAATCTGGCTATAATATTCCTAGGAGTTTTTCTTTTTGGATCTCTTTCAGTAGTTGATCAGTGAATTCTTCCAATATTTATTTTGGCTCCTTGTTCTAGAATAACAGGGCAATTTTCCTTGATGATGTCATGAAAGATGATTTCTAGCTCTTTTTTTGATCATGGCTTTCAGGTAGTCCCATAATTTTTAAATTGTCTCTCCTGGATCCATTTTCCAGGTCAGTTGTTTTCCAATGAGATATTTCACAGTGTCTTCAATTTTTTCATTCTTTTGGTTTTGCTTTGTAATTTCTTGGTTTCTCATAAAGTTATTAGCTTCCATCTGCTCTATTCTAATTTTTAAAAACTGTTTTATTCAGTGAGTTTTTCAACCTCATTTTCCATTTGGTTATTTCTGCTTTTTAAAGGATTTTTCTCCTCATTGGCTTTTTGGACCTCTTTTGCCATTTGCATTAGTCTATTTTTAAAGGTGTTATTTTCTTCAGTATTTTTTGGGTCTCCTTTAGCAAATTATTGTCTCACTTTTCATGATTTTCTTTCATTGCTCTCATTTCTCTTCCCAATTTTTTCTCCACTTCTCTTATATGATTCTTCAAAATCTCTTCTGAGCTCTTCCATGGCCTGAGACCATTGTAAATTTATTTTGGAGGTTTTGGATGAAGAAGCCTTGACTTTGATGTTTTCCTCTAATGGTATGCTTTGTTCTTTCTCATCTGAAAGGAAGAAGGAAAATACCTGTTCACCAAGAAAGTAACCTTCTACAATCTTATTTTTTTCCCCTTTTTTGGGCATTTTCCCAACCAGTTACTTGACCTTTGAGTCCTTTGTCCAGTGGAGGGTATACTCTAAGGACTTGTAAGTTCTCAGTTCCTCCAAGGTGGCACAATCAAGGGAGAGGAGTTTGCTTCTCTCTTGGCCTGTGCTCTGGTCTGGGAGCAACCACAAACTTTTCTGCACAGGATCTGTGAGTAGGGCTCCTCCTCCACAGTCACCTCCAGTTTCATCATGCCAATGCTCCTCCTCACCCTAGGACCACCGCTCAGGGTGGAGATTCAGATCAGTTGCTTGATTCCCCAGGGTCTTTAGGCCGAGAGCTCCAAAAATGTATGCTGCAGCTGCCTAGGGCTGGGCCCTGCTCCCTTCTCACCCAGGTGAAAGAGCTTTCTTACCGATCTTTGAAGCTGTCTCTGGTGTTTGTGGGTTGAGGAATCTGGGAACTGCAGCTGCTACTCAGGATTCTGCCCCCTGAAGCCTGCTCCAGTCCTGTCCTTGCTGCACTGTGTGGCCAAGGCTGAGCTGTGCTACTCTGCACCTGGTATGATAGACCTTTCCTGTTGGCCTTCCAGGCTGCTTTGGGTTAGAAATCTCTTTCACTCTATCGTTTTGTGACTTTTGCTGCTCTAGAATTTGTTTAGAGTCATTTTTACAAGTATTTTATGGGCTTTGGGGGGAGAGCTACAGCAGGTCCATCCTTCTACTCTGCCATCTTGGCTCTGCCCCTCTATTTTTATATTCTTAATCTGGGTTGCTGTAATCCTCAAACTCGACAGGTTTATGCTCCCATTAAGTTGTCTGAAGTTTGTGGTTTGGTTGACATATAGCAAAGGAAAACTTTGATAGGGGCACATCACATCAATTCAAGTATGAAACTGAATCCCTTATACTTTAATCTCCTTCCCCAAAGCCCTTCTCCAGTTTCAGCATTAGAATTAGTGAAATACAAGGTAGGCTCTCCAAACTCTCCATTTCACACAATTGTGCACTTAGATGGAAATATTCTGACAGAGAAGGAATCTCCTACCACTTGTACCTGTGTATGGAGCAAAGGTACCATTGAATCTATATTGTCAGCCAAGTGTATGACGTGAAACTCCCCCAAATTTTGGCCAAGAACAACAACACAAGGGAATCAATGAGATGGTGCTTTCTATGAAGTTCCTACTGGTCTTGTCTTTCAAATCTACTTCTAGCTCTCTTGATCCCCCTTCCCCCCAAGTCCTTTTCAGTACCTATTTTAGAATCCCAGAAGACTGTAGCAATACAGTAGAGAGAGTTTTAAACTCATCATCACTAGTCCTAGGGGCTTAACTATATAACTTACTAGCTATTTCTAGGGGAAGGAAATACGCATTTATATAGCACCTAATGCATGCCTGGCACACTACTAAGTGCTTTATTACAAATATCTCATTTGAGACTCACAACAACCCCTGAGAGGTAAATACTATTATTACTTCAATTTTACAGCTGAAAGGGAGATCAGGTAGACAGAGATGAATTGCCTTGCCCAAGATCACACAACCAGTAAGTGGCAGGGGCTGAATTTGAACTCAGGTCTTTCTGACTCTAGGTCTAGAACTCTATCCATTAGCTGCCTTTGACCTAGAGTCCTGTCATTTGCCCCTTATCTTTTCCATCTCACAAGGAAGTTATGAAGTTAAAATGAGATGACAGATCTTGTGAAAGCCAATTAAAAATCTTAGGAATGTTAGGTGATGTTTTTATTCAGAAAGTCATCAGATGTATGTATTTCCTTGCCAGGCATGTATATAAGTTTTTTTCTTCAGTGCATCAGTTGTACTAGGTTATTTAATGCCTGCAGTTTTTACTGGTGAGTTTTATAAAGCTTGTTCTGCAGATAGCTTGACATCTTGGGAACAAACTTCACAAAGGCAATTCTGTTACTTTCCCAGGAAGTAAGTTAATAATTATTCATTCATTTACTCACTCAATCAAGGATTTATTAAGCATCTGCTATGTGCTGGCCAATGTACAGGGTGGCAGGGAAGCACATGGACAAATTAGACAGATCCTGCCTTCAATGAACTTACATTTTAATAATAACAGTACTAAAAACAAGAACTAACATTTAAATAGCATTTACTATGTGCCAAACACTGTGTCAAGTGCATTGCAATTATTCTGTCATTTAATCCTCACAACAGCTCTAGGAAGTACGTGCTACTACTATCCCTATTTTACAGTTGGGAAAACTGAAACAAAAAGAAGTTAAGTTACTTACCCAGGGTCACGCAACTAGTAAGTTTCTGAACTCAGACCTTTCTGACTTCAGGTCCAGGACTCTAGTCATTGGACTACCTATCTGCCAAAAATAATAATAACAACAACAGTAATAAATATTCCTATAACCTTTTAAGATTTCCAATGTACTTTTGTCTAAGGTAAGCAGTATTAAGTTGCAGATGAGAAAATTGAGGTCCAAGGTCACACAGCTTACAAATGTTGGGCTGAGACTCAAAATCTTATCTTTTCTCTAAAGAACAGTATTCCAAAATTAGTGAGTCAAGTCAGAATCAAAAGGACAAATCTATGGGATAAGGCAAGTGGTGGAATTCTAACTTTCATGTATAAATCATTCAGTAATACAGAGAGCTGAATGAATTAAACCAATCCTGAGCAGTCTGCATATCAGATTGGGAACTAATTAGTTACTATAGCTGTGGAATCCCATTCCTAAGAATGCCAGACATGTAGAACTTGGGAGCCTAGACAACCAAATCACCCTCCCCCATTTCCCTCACATAAAGATCTAAACTGCAATGATTCTGTTTCCTGCACAATGGTCAACAAAAGGCTGTCTCAGAGGTCAAGACATTCATTTTCTTCCCACCTCCCTCCTCTACAGAGTCCAAGGACTGACCACTTGCTGAGTATAATTTCAACTGT
This sequence comes from Notamacropus eugenii, assembly GCF_028372415.1. Taxonomy (NCBI): domain Eukaryota; kingdom Metazoa; phylum Chordata; class Mammalia; order Diprotodontia; family Macropodidae; genus Notamacropus; species Notamacropus eugenii. The sequence goes on along the minus strand of NC_092875.1, from coordinate 232,607,960 downwards.
CTTTGTAGCTTGTAGGTGAGTCTAGAGTGTCTGCATGTGTAGACGAGGTTATAGATCAAGGACAATTAACCCCCTGTGATGGTATGGTTTCTGACCTGTTGAATAGCAGAATTCTTCACATATACTTAATAAAAAATAAAAGGAGAGACAGACAGAGAGACAAAGAGAGACAGAGGGAGTGAGGGGAAAGGAGAAAAAGAGAGAGAGAGAGAGTGAGGAAGAGAGAGAGAGAGAGAGAGAGAGAGAGAGAGAGAGAGAGAGAGAGAGAGAAAGGCAGACACAGAGATAGAAACAAAGAGAAACAGAGAATAGACTCCTACTAAACTGTTATTACTTTAAATTGGTGAAAATGACTTTGTATACAGGAAAAATCAATTCCATGGACAAAATAGAAAACATAGAGATAATGATTCCTTTCTGAAAAGTGAGGAAGTTGAAGCAATTCATTTCAAAAGTTCCAACTTTGACATTCTGTAATTCTTTGATTCTGAATCAACTATTTCTAGGGTCCCTATTAATAACACTTAGTTTATATCATATGAGGATCATATCAGTTGAAGGAACCAGGAACTTTCATCTGGAAAAGAGAAGACTCAAAGAGGATGTGGTAGTGATAGCTGTCATTAATTATTTAAAGGACTCTTCCATGGTTGGAAGAATTAGACTTGTTCAGCTGAACCCCAGAGAACCAAATCAGGTGCAATAGGTAAAAAGTGTAAAGAAGCCAGTTCAGAAAAATAAACAAATGAAAACCTTTTAATAATTAAGATTGTCCCAAAGAAGAACTTGTCTTAAGAAGCAGTGGTTTCCCCGTCTGTAAGAGGGCTTCAAGCAGAGAATGAATAATGGTTGTCAGCTATGTTATGGTGGAGATTGTTTCCATGGATAGACTGGACTTAATGGCTGCTGGACTTCCTTCCAACTTTCAAATGCTATGATTCTCTGAATGGAATATCAAAGGGTATAAGAAGGCAACTTCCTCAAGAATAAGGGAGCAAGATTTCTCAGATTACTTATTCCACATGACCTACTCCTCCACTCCACCTCAGCTACACACAGATATGAGTCATACCTGTAATCTTTCCATCATCCAGAAATGTGACACTTCCATGTTTATGAACTCTGGAATTCCCTTATATTATCACAATCTGTTGTTATTCCACCTTTACCTCTTCTGTGGAACCCTAAACCCTGTTCTTCATCCTCAGCATGACCTCTAATCCTCTACCCCTCAGTTCTTTTTTAAGCCATCACCCTTCGGTATCTTGACCCCTTGGTGAATCTGTTCAACTCTACATTGTTCTCTTTAACTTAGTCCTTTGTCCTTTCATTCTACTGCTGATCTTGTCTTGCCAAGTCTCAGCCTTGTATTGGTCCTACCATCTTCTGCCTTTGCTCCTACTCACATGCTGTTGAACAAACTGAGGGAAAATTATGAAATTGTGCTAAGTGGGTTGGTTAAAACTTTGTGTTACATTAGCTCAACTAGGCACTCACTGTGGCAAGTTATTCTTTTGATACTTCATTAATTGCTTCACTGTCCCACTCACCACAGTGACTTTTCTAAATTTTTTCAGATCTCCCAGGCTGAAATCCCTCCCCCACTCTCTCAGCTGAGAACCTTGCTTCATATTTCACTGAAACAACTGAGACCATTCACCCAAATCTTTCTTCTTCCTTATCTCACATCATTCAGATGCCTTCTGCCACTCTCTTCTCTTTCATTTCTGTCTCACATAAAGAGCTAGTCCTTCTCCTTGCTAAGGCAAACCCTTCTACATTCACAAATGATCCCAATTTTTCTGCATTTTCCATCAGATTGCCTTTATGCAACTAGATGGCTCAGCTGATTGTTCGTGTTGGAACTGGAGTCAGGAAACCCTGAGTTCCAATATGACCTCTACCCAGGCAAAGGTTAACTTAACCTCCCATTGCCTCAGTTTCCTCAACTATAAAATGAAGATAATAGTAGCACCTACTTATCAGGGGTTCTTTAAAAATTAAATGAGATAATATCTATAAAGCACTAAGCATAGTGCCAGTGCTACATAAATCATTATTCCCTTCTCTTACCACACTCTTTCCCAGTCATAAACAATTGATATAATCGGATCATATATTCTCTACATTTTCTAGTCAATTGTGTAACTACAAAGATGTGGTCTGTTATAGAATATTGTTTGCAGAGTCCAGCCTGCTCTCTCCTTATACCTTCATCAAAGGTGCTTTTGATGCAGTCATGTCCAGTTCCTTGTGACTCCATGGACTTGTCCAGGGGTTTTTCTTGGCAAAGATACTAGAGTGGTTTGCCATTTCCTTCTCCAGTGTGTTTCTATTTTTACAGATTGAGGAGCTGAGATAAATAGGGATTAAGTGACTTGCCCAGGGTCACGCAGTTATTAAGGTGAGATATGAATTCAGATCTTCCATACTCTAGGCCCAGTACTTTATCCACTGTACCTCTGATGTATGTGTACATTATTCTCACACAAATTTTGTATAATTGGTAAAGTAGAAACATAGGGTGATTGTTATTAATAGTATCCCGGTTTCCCATTTTTGACAACAATAAAGCCATTTTTTTTCCATTCCTTTCAGTCTTTCCACATTTCAGAAGCCCTAAGAATTGATCTCTTAATACTCTTACGTGATCTTACTCCATTATGAGAAAAGTGCTTTGTAATCTTTAAGCCAATAAATAAAAGTGAGGTTGCTTCCTTAGGATTGTGTGTGCTGTTTCCCCAGGATTTAGGATTAATCCATTTTCTTTGGCCTTGGATGGAAGTAATTTTTCAATTCATGAGCAAGCCTAGGTATCTTCATTTTAGACCATACATTTCATTCTTCCATCTAGAACGTGCTAGTTAAGGCAGAATTCTGCAGCTTCATATACTCTGTAGGCTCCCTTGTATTCAAGTTGGTTAGGGAGACAATCCAAACCACAAGCCGGTGTGACCAGGGCACCATTTTCCATTCCTCCCTCATCCTCAGTGCATACTTCCTGATGAGAATGACTGCAATGAATGTCAGAGCTCTAGGAAATCAAACAGAAATGGTCTTCTAATAAATGTTCCGACCCAGTGGTGCCAGGAGGATCAGGTATCAGAAACTGGCCTGTTTTTCACCAGCCTGTGTAATAAATAATGATGGATGGCTCCCCAAAAGGTCACGAGTTCATTTCACTTACAGACAGTAATACTCTGTACTAACACAGGACCAGCTCTTCCAAGGGAACTCAGAAGTGCTATGTTGTTCTTCCATAGAAGAAGGGGTGCTGCTGTTTGGAAGTTTTATGCTGCCCACTGGAAACTTTAAAGTGCTATAAAACTTTTAGCATCTACTATTATTATTTCCTTGCTAAATTCTTCCTCCAATGTTTTATTGTGGCATGGAGGTGATCTTGGGTTCTCAAAGGCTAGGTAAGTCAGTCAGTCAATAAATGTTAAGTGCCTGCTATGTGCCAGGCACTGTGCTAAGGGTCAGGGATACAATAAAAGACAAAAGTCAGAATCCATCCTCAAGGAGCTCATAGTCTAAAGGAGGAGACAACAAGCAAAAAGCTATAACTGCAAAAAAAAAACAAACCCATATAATCAGGCTACATATAGAATAAATAGACAATAATCAATAGAGGGAATGAACTAGAATTAAGGGAGATCAAGAAAAAGGCTTCCTATAGAAGGTAGGATTTTCACTGTGATTTCAAGGAAGCCAGAGAAGTTAAGAGGTACATGCATGCGGGACAAAATGCTTAGTCAGGAGATAGAGTGCCTGCTCAAGGAACAGCAAAGAGACAAGTGTTATTGGATCACTGAGAACACAGAGAGAATTTCAGATGTACAAAAACTAGAAAAGGAGGGTTGGGGATTGGGGATGGCAAAGGAAGACAAGTTTGGTTTTGACTGCCCAACTGAGGATTTTATATTTGATCCCAATAGGTGATGGGAAACCACAGGCATTTATTGAATAAGAAAGTGACATGGTCAGACCTGAGCTTTAGGAAAATCACTTTGGCTAGGTGGAAGGTGACTGGAGGAGAGAGTTGTGGCAGGCAGACCAACCACTACATAAACAGAGAAAGCTCTGTTAGTTCCTACCAAACTGGTGAGGTTTTGAGGAGGGACCCAGTGAGGGATTGCATATTGTGGAAGCACCAGTCTATCAAAATCTGGATAGGTTCATCACCAGGTTGGTTTCAGGATGATTAATTTTTTAGCCTCAGCAACTTCCAATAGAATTTTTCTCTAAATATTTTTCTTTTTTTAAATGACTCAAACATGTCCAAACATTTTGATATAAAAATATGAGATTGTAAACTTCCTTTTATGTCTCTATACCATTCTGATCTTCCTTTTATTCTGTTCTGTTCTGTGTATTTTAAAATATTTCACTGAAATTCTCTTTGTTCATTTATTTTCTTTTTTTTTTTGGAAGGGGGGATTATTCTGTCATTACCTGATAATTCCTCCTTCCAGACTTTTTCCCTATTTTCTTTTATTAATCTGTCCTCACTATCTCTTCCCCATCATTTTTTTTAAGCATGAAAAACAAATCCCTCAATATATAGTTGTATAATCTGGCAAAACAAATTCCCACATTGGTCGTGTCTGAAAACATATGTCTCCTGCATTGTAAGTGCATCACCTCTCTGGCAGGATGTGAGTGCCATGTTTCATATTCATTCTTTTGGACTCATGGTATATTACTGTGCTGATCAAATTCTAAAGTCTTTCTGAGTTATTTTTCTCCATATAATTGTAATAAATTGTTCTCATGAAGTTGTTCCCAAGTTCCTCTGAAAGTGTCCATTTTATGATTTCTTATGGCACAATAACATTCCAGTAGATTCATATACCACAATTTGTCTAGTCATTTCCCAATATGAGGACCATCCCTTAGTTTTCAATTTTTGGCCAACATGAAAAGAGCTGTAATACCTTTTAAAATTTTATTTTCAGTTCCAAATTCTTTCTTTCCCTTCACTCCTTCCCCACTCAATGAGAAGGCAAGAACTGAAATATCTCTTATGCATATGAAGTCATGCAAAACATATTTCCACACTGGCCATGTTGCAGAAGGGAAAAAAAAACAAACGAAAAATAAAGTGAAAGAAAATGTGCTGAAGATGGCGGAGTGAAAGCAACGACTCACCTAAGCTCCTGGAAAAACTCCTCTGGATATCTCTGGGGGGAGAGTCTGACCAGACTTTGGAGGTGTAGAATCCAGTGGGTGACGGACTTTGACGGATTCAGAGCCCAGGCTGGACCGGAGGGTCCACGGGAGGGATCTGTTCCGCGAGGGTAAGACCCCGGCGCACAGCGCAGCGCGGTCAGCGCGGCAGGGCGGAGGGGACCAGAGGAGCCCGAGAGTGGCGGGTGAGACCAGCGGAGCAGGAGATAAGCCAGGCCGAGCCGGTGAGAGCCGCTGAGTGCCAGACATCAGCGCAGCAGCCCTTGAAATTTTCAGCCTGAAGACGGACTTCGGTGGGTCACTACTTGAACTTCCAGGAACTGGGATGGCAGAGTGATCAGTAAGTGCTCTCTCCTCTCCCCTGATGACCGTGAGGGAACCATAAAATTCTTCCCCAGATTAATCCTGGATCAGCGGGAACAGCAGAAGGGGGTGGCTGGTCTCATAACACCAGAGGCTGGAAAAGTGGCAAAGGGGGATTCTTCCTACTGTGGAGGAGGCGATCTGGAGGGACAGACGACCCAGGGCAGAGAAAATTCGCACTGAGACCCAGGCAAGCCTCAGAGCCGGGAGACGAGCCCCAGGAGGGTCGGGAACACGCGTTAGCTTCTAGGCATGCCCCAGCCCTCCAGGGGAAAAGGGAAGACAATAGGGAAGCTGGGATCACCATCCCCTGACCTTGCCTTTGCCTCAAGTCAGCTGAGGAGATATCCTGAGACCAGACCACACCTCCCACACACACCTAACAAGCTAACCCCAGGGTTGATCTGGGAAACAAAAAACAAAAGCCTGCTTTTAGCCCAGACACACATCAGCTCAACTTAAAGATCTGTACCTTCTGACTGAAAGAACCAAAAGCTACAACACTCAGCCAACATCATGAATCGGAAAAAGCAGACGAAAAGTGAAAAAACCATAGAATCTTTCTATGGGGATAAGGACCAAAACACAAACACCAAAGAGGTTAGAGCTGAGACTGTACTTCCATCTGAAACCTCAGATGGGACTATGAATTTCTCGCAAGCACAACTAGATTACCTGGAACGTCTGAAGAAGGATATAAAAGAAAAACTGGCCAATGATTTTAAAACTATAAAAAAAGAATTCACTGATGAGAACATCACCCTGAAAAAGAAAATGTGCTTCAATCTGCATTTAGAGTCCATCAGTTCTCTGTCTTGAGGTAGATAGTCAGCATAAGTCTTTTGAAATTGTTATGGACCATTGTATTGATCAGAGTAGCTAAAGCTAAGTCTTTCACAGTTGATTGTCTTTGCAATGTTGTTGTTGTTGTACCATGTTCTCCTACTTCTGTTCCCTTCATCTTGCATCAGCTCATATTAGGTTTGTCTTCCTAGGTTTGTCTGAAATCATCCACCTTGTCATTTCTTATAGAATAGTGGTATTCTGTTACAATCATATATGAGAACTTGTTCAACTATTCCCCAACTGATGGGTATCCTCTCAGTTTCCAATTCTTTGCCACCACAAAAAGGACAATACTTTTGTACATACAGAGGCTTTTTCTTTCATTTCTTTGGAAATATTGACCTACAAGTGATTTTGCAATGCCAAAAGTACACAGTTTTTTGTATAGTTCCAAATTAGCCCTAGCCACTCTGTTATAGATGAGTTATACCCGGCATTGGGGGAGATAGAACATTTATTGACAAAATAACAAATCTTTGAAGTATTGAAATATTGTTATTGTCACAATTTCAAAACTTAAGGAAGGCCTCTGGCACATTAGCTGGACCCCCTTGTAGTGAAGTTATAAGAGGATTTTGAGTAAGAATTAAACAGGATGGACTGAATGGAAATCCGGCAGTCTGTATCATTGAAGGAGATGTCCATATCAGTGAGATCATAGTTACATTTGAGTATTTAAAACCATTCTGTGCTTTGTGAGAGATAGTTGGTGTTATCGGAAAAGTCCTGGAATTGTGGTTGGAGGACTTGGCTTTAGGTTCTGGCTCTGTCACTTATTAGCTGTGTAACTGGTCAGGTCACTTTTCTCTCTAATCTTCAGTTTCCTCATCTGCAAAATGGAAACAACAATATTCATATCATACATTGCTCGGAATTGTTGGAAGGAAAGCACTTGGGACATTATAAAGTGCCATGCAAATTTAGGTTGTTCTGATAATGAGAACCATTGAGGTTGCTTAACCTGAAAAGAAAAGATGTATAGGGACATGATTTGTTGTTCAGTTGTTTCCAACTTTTCATCACTCCATAGACCATACTATCCATAAGTCTTTCTTGGCAAGGATACTGGAATGATTTGCCATTTACTTCTCCTTGGATTAAGGCAAAAAGAGGTTAAATGACTTGCCCAAGGTCACACAGCTAGTAAGAGTCTGAAGTCAAATTTGAACTCAGGTTTTCCTGACCCCTGGCCCACCCAGCATTTCATCCACTGAGCCTCATAGCTTCCTTGAATATTTGGAGAGCTGTTAAAGGGATTTGATGAATCCTAAAGACCTACAGAAGGCAGAAGGAGCAGCACTTGATAAAGGTTCAAGGGAGCAAGCTTACCACCAAGCTGAGCCATCTAGCAGCCAAACAAGTTGCTTCAAAAAAACATGGTACTCCTTCTAATTGGAAGTGTGGAAGACTAGAACTGATGACCATCTATCAAGAATGTCGGAGAAGACTTGCAGGGGACAATCTCAGAGGCCTTTTCCAATTCTAAAAATCTACAATTCCATGATTGGAGCTGATGCTGGGAATGGATGAGGAGTCAAGAAAGACTAAACTACCAATATGGGCCTTTATACACTATTCCATTTCCACTTAAAACACAAGATGGTCTATTTTCCTCTAATATAAACTTAACTCTTTCAATTAAAATGGAGGCTTTTTCTTTGTTGAATTCAGCCACAGATTCAGCATTCTCCTTCCTGGATAAATCTGAACCATGAACTCTAGCACATGAGATAGCTCATCATTATGACCCTTCCTGTTTCTATGCATGAAAGACAGATTAGTAATGAAAAAAAATATATCCCAGGCCCATTTTCAATTATAAGCAGATTTAGGAGGCTTGGTTGGGAGGGGGGAGGCAATGTGCACATTCTTTACTGCCTTACCACCTCCTGCATTTGATTCTTTTATCTCCTTTAGGATGCCCCACATCCCATCATGCCACATCACACTGGCTAAATAAACCCCTTAAATCTACCTTTTGTGTGACTCTAATCCTTTTATTTCCTAAATCTTATTTAATCCAAAGAGCCTCCTTTCATCTCTTTAACTGTCCATTGGGTCACTCCTACATCCCATCAACAGCCCCTGAAAATCCTGGATGGAGTTAAAAAGCTTTTCAGGGTTTCCCTTATTCTCATTAGATTCTCCTCTAACTAGGTAACACCTGCTGAATGCCATATTGAAGCCATGCCCCGTGAAAGCAGCTTAAACCCCACCCCAGCTTTGGTGCAGTGCAGTGCTATCTATTGCTAGGGGGAAAACCCCTTTCCTGTCCTTCCCCTCCCCAGCAACTCAGAGAGCACCAAGCAAAGGATGAGCCCCAGGCTTTGCCCACCCAGTTTACAGTGTTCAAGGGAAGAGAAAGATCAGTCAGGTTTTGCCTTAAACAACAGGCTATGAGAAAATCAAAGTCCATTTTAATGAAAGGCAACAGAACACTGTCCAGCTAACTTTTTTATCTTCTTAAGTGGAAATAATGGGATGATCTCAGTGCCTAGGGGAAGAAAGAACTAATAAAAATTAATTCACTGACTAAAAGAAAGAAATGAATGAATCTAACTAATTCAATTCAATTCAGTTCAGTTCAAATCAATTCACAGCACCTACAGGATTGAAAGGAACCTCAGAGGTCAGCTAGGGCAACCTGTATCTGAAAAAAAAAATCCTTTCTCAATATCCCTGGCAAGTGGCCATCCAAGTTCCACTTGAATCATCTGGTGAGAGGCAATGTCCTGAGGCAGTCCTTCTGCTTGTAAGCAGCTCTGACTGTTCAGTTTAATTCAGTACAACATCACAGAATCTTAAATGCAGAGAGACTATGGAGTCCAAATTAGACTTCTTTGGTAATCTGACGAAGCACATGAACTTCTTCGAGAAAGGTTTTTAAAAGCGTAACATAAAATATAAGTTCTTTCTTCCTTCCTTCCTTTCTTTTTCTTTCTCTTCCTTTCTTTCTCTTTCTTTCTTGCTTGATTGTTGAAAAAAAATATTTAAAAATTATTTTTTGAAAATGAAAGCATTTGTCGAGCACTTATTTTGTGCCAGGGACTGTGCTAAGGGCTGAAGATAAAAATACAACAAAGCCAGATAATTCCTATCTCAAGAATTTACCTTTTAAGAGGAGAAGGTTATACATAAAAAGGAGCTAGATAGACAGTTTGGGGGAGTAATGGCAGTATGATCTGAGAATGACAACTGCGAAGCAATGTCAAGGCCTGATTATGGATGATGCAAGGTGCAAACTTACCTCATAGAATCCAAAGCAAAATCTTGGGTGAGACATGAGATGGTTGGGGATGATGATTAGAATTCTGGTAAATTGGTTTGGAAATGATTGCCTGTGTTGTTGTTTTTGTTGCTGTTTTAAAGTTGTCTGAGCCTCTGGGTCCATAGTTATCCTTCTCTACAAAATTGTCTGCCAGTTGGCCTGGCAGGGAAGTACCTTTGATTAAAGTTATCCACTTTCTGATTGCTTCTCCAATGACCACTCAGGCTCCAGTTTTCCCTTGTCAGAAAATCAAGTCCTTGCTACTCATTGCCATGATGTTCTAAGAAACCAATGAGAAATTTAGTTTACATAGGCCATGTTCTTATCCTGCAGATTCCGTAGAACTTCTGGACCTTCTGAAAGATGAGAGGATGCAAAGTCAGAGAAGAGTTTTCATAATAGCAAGCTTCCATTTCCTCCAGGAACATTCAAACTATCCTTCACAAATCCCACTTTTCAGGGGATGTTACAGAGCAGTAGTGTCAAACTCCAAAAGGAAAAAGGGCCAGTAAACCATACCTAAGGATCCCTGAAGGCACATATTGACTTAGAAAACCACATATTAACATTTTCTATGTTTTATTGCAGTTTTATTTATTGTTAAATATTTTCTTATTATATAATAACATAAACATAACAATAAATGAAACTACAATAAAACAGTTTAGATACTATTGCTTCCTTAATTACCTTCTCTCTACCCACCCCCAAACCAAAGTGACCTCTCCCTCATTTGAACTCTTACTGAAATATCCTATATACTTATCTTTCCCTTCTGGATCACTGTCTTGTCATGGTGAAGGGGTTTGCATAGATAATGAAACCATGAGCTATGTTGTACAGGGTTACCCAAGATGGATAGGTTCTGACAAAAGGTGACCCACTGGAGAAGGAAATAGCAAACCACTCCAGCATCTTTGCCAAGAAAACTCCAAGTTTAGTAGTACTGTATGATAAAAGATATGATACTGGAGGATTAGTCTCTCAGGTCAGAAGTCATCCAACATGCTACTGGGAAGTTACTACAAATTACTACAAGTAACTACAAGTACTACAAATACCTCCAGTACTAATGAAGAGCCTGAACCAAAGTTGAAAGCAGTAGAGGGGTATAATCTTAAAAATGGCAAAATAATATATATTTGAATCCAAGGCAAAACAATCAGCATTACAGATGCTAAAGAGTTCAAAGTTGTTCAGTTCTATGAAGATCTACAACATCTTCTAGAAATAACGTCAAAAAAAGATGTCACATTGGAATGCTAAAGTAGGAAATCAAAAGATAAGTGGAATAACAAACAAGTTTGGTCTTGAAATACAAAATTAAGTAGGTCAGAGACTAATAGAGTTTTATCAAGATAACTTGCTGGTCATAGTAAACACTCTATTTCAACAACTCAAAAGGTGATGCTATATGTGGGCATCACAAGATGGTCAATATAGAAATCAGATTGATTATATACTTTGCAGCCAAAAATGGAAAAGTTCTCTGCAGTCAACTAAAATGAAACCTGGAGCTGACTGTAGATCAGATCTCGAGCTTCTTATTGCAAAATCAGCCTTAAATTAAAGAAAGTAGGGAACACTATCACACTGTATAAATATGACCTAAATAATGCCCCTTATGAATAAGAAGTGGAAGTGATGAATAGATTTAAGGAATTAGATCTGGTAGAATGCCTGAAAAACTGTGGACAGAGGTTTGCAATTGTATAGGAGGAAGCAACAAAAAACATTCCAAAGAAAAAGAAGAGCAAGAAAACAAAATAGCTATATAATGAAGCTTTATAAATCACTGAAGAATGAAGGAAATGAGAGGGAAAGGAGAAAGGGAAAAATATCCTCAAATGAATGCAGAAATCCAGAGAATTAAATGAACAATGCAAAGAAATGGAAGAAAGCAATACAATGGGAAAGATAAGATCTCCAAGAAAATTAGAATTATCCAGGGAACTAAACATTTCCTGCAAAAAGGGGCAGAATAAAAGACAAAAAATGGTAGGGACTTAAAAGAAGCAGAACAGATTGAGAACAGGTATCAAGAATTCACAAAAGAACTATACAAGAAAGATGTTAACATCATCATAACCACGATGGTGTGGTTACTGATTTAGAGGCAGATATCCTGGAGAATGAAGTCGAGGGGGCCTTAGGAAGCATTGATAACCATAAGGCTAGTGGAGGTGATGAAATTCCAGATAAGCTATTTAAAATCTTAAAAGATGATGCTATGAAAGTGTACTCCATATGCCTACAAACTTGGAAAACTCAATAGTGACCACTGGATTGGAAAATATCAGTTTACATCCCAATCCTAAAGAAGGGCATAGCCAAAGAATGTTCAAATAACTGAAGAACTGTACTCATTTCAAATGCCAGCAAGGTTATGCTTAAGATTCTATAAGCAAGGCTCCAACAGTATGTGAACCTAGAATCACCAGAAGAGCAGGCTGATTTTCAAGGAGGCAGAGGAACAAAAGACCAAATTGCCAACATTTACTGTGATTATGGAGAAAGCAAGGGAGTTTCAGAAAAACATCCACTTTTGCTTCACTAATTACACTAATGCCTTTGACTGTGTGAATGGCAACAAAATGTAACAAGTCCTCAAGGAGAAGGGAGTACCAGATCATCTTACTTGTCTCCTGAGGAACCTGTATGCCATCCAAGAAATAGTAGTCAGAACTAAACATGGAACTGATTGATTTAAGATTGGAAAAGGAGTATAAAAAGGCTGTACGTTGCCACTTTATTTATTTAACTTATATGCAGAGTACATCATGTGAAATGCCAGGCTGGACTAATCAAAAACTAGAATTAAGGTTGCCTGGAAAAACATCAACAACCTCAGATATGCAGATGATACAACTCTGATGGCAGAATGTGAAGAATTACGAAGCCTCTTGATGAGAGTGAAAGAGAAGAGGGTAAAAGCTGGCTTGAAGTTTAACATCCAAAAAACTGAGATCTTGGAAACTGGTCCCATCACTTCCTGGCAAATATAGGGAGAAGAAATGGAAACAGTGTTAGATTTTATATTCTTGGGGTTAAAGATCACTGTACATGGCAACTAAAGTCATGAAATTAAAAGACCCTTGCTCCATGGAGGAAAAGGTATGTGAAATCTGAGCAGTATACCAAAAAGCAGAGATATCACCTTGCTGACAAATATCTGTATAGTTAAAGCTATGGTTTTTCCAGTGGTTATCCTTCATGCTCAAAGAGGACCAAAATGAGATTATTATCATAAGGTCAAGGTACAGTGTATCCAACTATGGCTGACCACACCAATATGAGCTCAGAAGGCTCTACAACAGGTTATCTACAAATAGTCCATTTGATTATTTGGAGTGGATATGTCTCTAAATTCACACATCTCATGTTTCTTTTGAGCTACTGCAATTCTGCTTTACTCATAGAGTGCAGTGACTTCTTTGAGGTGGGCACACCAGGCTGGGCAGTCCTGTGGCAGTTTCTACTATGCCTCACAATTGATTCCAAAATTCTTCAGAGAGACCTTGAAAGGGTCCTTGTATAGCTTCTTCTGACCTCTGTGTAAGCATATGGCTTGTGTGAGTTCTCCATAAAACAGACTTTTAGGCAAGCATACGTTTGGCATTTGAATAACGTGGCCATCCCATGGGAACTATGCTCTATCAAAGAGTTTGAATACTTGGCAGTTAAACTCCAGAAAGGACCACGGTGTCTGGTACCTTATCTTGCTAGATGATCTTCAGAATCTTCCTAAGACAATTCAAGTGGAAGCAATTCAGTTTTCTGACATGGTGCTGGTATACTGACAAGGTTTCACAGGCATGCAACAATGAGGCCAGCACAATGGTTCTGGAGACCTTCAGTCTGATAGATAGTCACAGGGGTGGGGAACTTGCAGTCTCTAGGCCACATATAACCTTCTTGGCTCTTGGGTGCAGCCTTTTGACTGAATCTAAGGTTTACAGAAAAAATCTTTTTTTATTAAGGGATTTGCTCTGTGAAGTTTAGATTCGGTCAAGGGGCCACACTTGAGGACTTAGAGGAACACATGTGGTCTGGAGGTATAGCAGGTTCCCCACCCCTGGTCTAACACTTTACCTCTCCCACACTTTCCTTCAAAGCTTCCCAAACACTGAACTAACTCTAGCAATGTATGTGCCAACCTCATTATCAATGTCTACCTGGAAAGTGTACTGTCAAGTTAAGTGAACCTATCCACAGCATTTAGAATTTCTTCATTTGCCATAACTGATGGTTCCACATATGAATGGTGTGGCACTGGCCGGTGGAGCATCTGTGTTTTCTTGGCATTAATTGTCAGGCCAAAATTAGCACAAGTGGCAGAGAATCAACCCATACACTGTTGTTTTAGGCTATTTTCACCCCAGGAGCAATGTAGTAACTGTTTTTTTCAGTAGCAATGCATGGCTGTGAGAGTTGGACTATAAGGAAAGCTGAGCACTACAGAACCTATGCTTTCAAATTGTGGTTCTGAAGAAGACTTTTGAGAGTACTTTGAACAGCAAGGAGATCAAATCAGTGCATACTTAAAGAAATTAATTCACTGGAAGGTCAAATATTGAATCTGAAACTTAATACTTTGGCCACATAACGAGCAACAGGACTCACTAGAAAAGGCCCTGGTGTTGGAAAAGATTGAAGGAAAAAGGGATGGCAGAAGATGAAATGGATAGATAGTGTCATGGAAGCAATGAACATGAGCTTGGACAAACTTTGGGAGATAATGGAGGATAAATGAGACTGGTGTGCTTTATACCATGGGGTCATGAAGACTCTGACACAACTGAATGACTGAACAACAAAAAAAATTTACTTATCTTATTCTTATATATTTCCTGATCTATGATGTCATCAGGGTAAGGTACTTCCTAGAGACAGAAACTTCCTCTACTGATACAGGTTAACTGCAGCTGATATCTTCAGAGAACTACTCAGATCAGTGAGAGGTTAGGTGACTTGTTCAGTAACCTGAACAAGGTGCACACTTATAGTGATTTATATATGCATGACACAAACACTAATTAGACTTAGACTTCTCAGTACATGTAATCAGACTTTATTAATCCATAAGTTAGAATGATACAAACCATTATCTCCTCTGAGAACAAACTAGAGAATTGAATCTCAGAAGTCCCTATAATCTTCTTTCATGAGAGAGTCATGACAAAGACTTCCACTATGCCCAGTCAGGGCCCAATCCTGTCTCCTTCAGAGATAGGCATCTGACATGTCCCTGTCAATCAGTCAGTCAACACCACTTTTGATCAAAGGCTGCTCGAGTCTCAAGTTCGGAGAACTCAGGAGTCAGTTCCAGCTGCAGTTATTGACTAGGGCCAATGGTGGGTTTCTTATGGTTCTAGCTAAAGGTGCTTCTAAGTTGTCTACCACATAATTTGATTAGCAATTTATTACATACACTTGATAAAGTTGTTTACAATATTTTTATTGATGGTCTGACCTATTAGAGGATCCACATATACTCACTGGTTACTTCAGAATACATATATGTTACTTGTTACATAATGCCACATACATCTGTATCGTATAGAAAAGTAACTGACTCAAAATTGCTGGCTTAAAACAAAATAGCATCAGTTATGCTCAGTTGACAAATTTATTCCTGCTATCTTCTTATGTAAGAAAAGTATTCTCACTACCAACAGTCACACTAACACTATGCGTCAGAGGCAAGATTTGGAACTTGGTCATTCTGTTAGGTCAGTTCTCTATTATACCACACTGCCTCTCATCCTCATGTATCTTCCTTGAATACATTCTGATCATCACTTCTTAATTATAAATGCCCTGAAGACCGGGATCACCTTATTTATTTACATGACTTTAACCACTCCCCCATAGCCTCAAAGAGGGTGTTACACATATATTTCAATATAAGAGAAAATCAACGTTCCTCTTTCTGACTTTGCTATTTTTATCAGCAACGTCATTATATAATCAGCCTTATGTATTGCAATCCTTAGAGTTCTTGGGTATGGTCTTTCTTTCTTCTCCCATAAAGTCCTTTCTGTTCTCCCACTGCTGTCTCTCTAACATCTATCCCCTCCTCTTTCTAGTACCAATACCCTGGTTTATCACTACTGCACTAGTACAAAACCCTCTGAATAGGTATTCCCTCTCCTGTTCAATCTGCCTTCACAGATTCTCACCTTCCCACTCACAATCACGATCATACCTTAACCAGGATAACCATTCCCATTGCTAGCCAGATTTGGCCTGTGCTCCCAAATCCTCAGTACTTCCTAATTGCCTGCAGATTCAAGTCCACACTTCTTTGACTTGTATTTAAGGGGAGAATCAGAGGAGGCCAAAGACAAACTTTTTTCTCTTTTACAGCTTTGTCTATACTTCAACAATCTGGGTTTTGGTTTCCTCATCTATAAAATGGGTATGTATGTTCGGGGGGGAGTGGGGTGGAATTTTAGGTCATCTCTAAGATCCCTTCCAGCCAACAATCCCATAATTTTATTTGTGGCCGAGGGGACATGAAGGGAATGATGGTTAGGTCAAAAGGTTGAGGAAAGTGAGTGAAGAAAGAGTCATTTGTGGTGGGATAAGGGCCCTAAAGGAAGAGATATATGAGAGAGCAAGGAGAGGGGGTTCAGGGCATTATTTGCCTTCTTCATTTTTGCTGGTGAAGTGTATGTGTGTATGTGAGTGTTTATAGTGAATTAGACCTGAATAAGGATAATTGTGATTTGAGTGGAGAGAAGGAAATAGATATGACAGATGTAGAGAGGGAGAATCAACATTAAGAAGCTAATTGGATATGGGAGATTAGGGTAATTACTTATTAGGTTGTAAACTTGAGTGACTAAAAGAGTGGTGGTATGCTCTGTTCTCTGTATAATGAATGCATGTGCACGTACATGTAAATGGGTGTTTTCCATATGGTTTGAAGTTCCAGAATTCATAGTTTTCACCCGCTGCCAAACAGTCAAATTGTTCAGAGACTGCGGGAGTGGAAATGGTCATTGTTTGATGTCCCCTCCTCACACTTAGGGAGGGCTTCAGTGCCCCATCACACCAGGGATTATTGACCTCAAGAACTTTAACCTGGAGTTCTTTGCTCAGGAAATCATGAAAACAAGCCAAGATATGAACTTGAACTGGGAAAAGGTAATGTCCTTTCTACTCCCTTTCTTTCCTTCTCTGCTGCCCCACTATATGTTCTTCACCTCACAGCAAGGCAGCTTCAAAGGTTTCCCATACCCAAGGCCCTAAGGTTCTCCATCTGGAAGCTGGTAAATTTCAGGGAAGGCATAGTTGCCCAAAGCTTCATAAATCTCATCAGTTCCTGGGTGAGTTTTTATTTCCATCCAAATCAAAAACACAAGTTTATAGACACCCATCTGAAAGGGGCTAATCCTAAAATTGTTCCTTGATCCATACTGGCTTTTCTCCTGTTTCTACTAATCATCTGTATAAATCTACCCAGTTTCCTAAGGATTAGGCTGGGTAAAATATGACTAGAAGGTATATCCAAGAAGGTCACTGGAATCTAGAGGCACACTCTTCAACAAAAGCCTACATTTATATAGCTCATAGCTACAATAGGTGGTGTATTAGATAGAATACTGGGCCTGAAGTCATGAAAACCTGAGTTCAAATCTGACTTTAGAGACTTACCAGCTGTGTGACCCTGAGCAAGTCATTTATCTCTGTTTGCTTCAGTTTCTTCATCTGTAAAATCAACTGAAAAAGGAAATGGCAAATCATTCCAGTATCTTTGTCAAAAGTGGGCCTGCAAAACATCACTGCCAGGGTGCCACTTGTGGCCCACCAAAGGATTTCTGGTGGTCCATGAAAATATAAATCCCTCAGCAAAACTACGTGAAATTTCCTTGGGGCAGGCTTGAACAGCATAGGGCAGCCTGAGCCGGCCAAAGGATTTTGGACTGCCAGGAAAAATGTAGAGAATGTAAAACAGGCCTGCACAACATCTGACCCATGGGCTGCTTTGGTGGACTGAAAGCAGCCCATGGGCCATATGTTGTACAAGTCTAGCCAAAAGAGTCACAAAGAGTAGACCATGACTAAAAAAATTACTGAGCAACCAAGTATATTTCGTATTTACATAATTATTTGGGCTTTATAGAGCACAGAGGCCATGCACATACATAAAACCACTTGCCATCTGCATAATGTATAAGAAATGAGGTAACCATAGGATAAGTTTAAAGTTAGAAGGGCTCTTAGAGGCTCTCTAATCCAACCCCTGAATTTTACAGAAAAGGAAAGTGAAGCCCAAGTAGTTTAAATGCTTTGACCAAGGTTATCATCTTCCTTGATCCTGACAAAAATCTAGTAAAAGATAAGTATTGATTTAGATTTTTTTATTCCTCATTTCCTAGATGAAGAAAGGAAGGTTTAGATAAGTTAAATACCTTGTCCAAATCCTTGCTTTGATGGAACCTGGAATCAAGTCCAGATCTTCTGATTCCAAGCTCAGTGTTCTTTCCACTACATTGCTTTTTGTGGAGAGCATGGTCACCTATGTAATGGAGAAAGGAATAAGCATTTATTAAGTATATCAATGCCAGGCACTGTGTAAAGCATTTTACAAATATTATTTGAGCCTCACAACAACCCTGGAGGGTAGGTACTATTATGATCCCCATTTTATAGTTGAAGAAACTAAGGTAGTCAGACATGACTTGCCCAGGGTCACATAACTACTTAATGCCAGGCCAGGTTTGAACTCAAGTCTTCCTGATTCTAAGACCAGCACTCTATCCATTGGGTCCCCCAGCTGGGTCAGGATTCTGAAAAGTCCATCTCTAGTAAAATATCTCTTTTATCTACATCATCATCATCATCATCGTTGTTGTCACCAGGAAGAATTTATGCTTCTTTAAAGCTACTGTATTTATTGTATCTTACAGAATTTTTAAAAAATCATTGTATGAACCCATAATTTAATTATTTTAGGGAAATTCCACGTGAAGAAGCTTTCTCTAACAATGTCAATCTGAATTGTTCTGTGTTTAGGAATCTTAGTTCTCTGGGATCACATGGCTAGTATGTAACAGAAGTGTGAGATTTGAACTGAGGTTTTCTTAACTATGAACCTGGTTTTTTATTTTCCATACCTTATTGTCTATTGATGTTCCCAAATTAGGAACTTAATGATATTAATTTAATTGGGGTTGGTTTGGATTAGCTGACTCCTGAGGTCCTTAAAGCTGTAAGACATTATATGAATATGAGTTTTGCATTAAGCACTTACAAAAACCCTGTATTAAACTGGATTTTTACTCATTTATTCCAGCATTGTCTACACAGAAAGTATGTTTGGAGTGACTGTCTCTCCTAAGCTTCCTCCCACTTCTGCAATATGATTTACCCAATCCAATAGCATCATCACTGCTGAAGAAAAGTAAAATACTTAGAGTTAGATGTATATTTTTTACGCTAAATAAGAACCTTTTAATGTCCTCCCCCAAACTTCTATTTGTATCCCCAAATAGCACTCCCACATTCAAAACACAGGTATAAAATACCATACCAAAATGCTGACTGAGAATTAGGTCACAGCTGGAAGAGTCTTTATGAGGACTCTTGGCAGTCATAGACTTTCATACAGGTGGGCTCTTTTTCCATGTAACATCCTGTGATAAAATCCCAGCACTAAGGAGCAGAAAAGAAAACTGAGTCAGAAACAAGACAGCAAGCAAATGGGTCTTAAAGTGTGTTCAGGGAAGACTAGAACTGGTGTGAGGGCTGCCAAACCCTTTTTGAGGACTGCTTTCCACCTTTGGTATTAACTGATCCTCCCAACTCTTACCCATGACTCCTAAAAATTGTAGCATGCAAAGCAACCACCCTACTTAGGCAGATGGGCTAAACCAGGTTGAGGGTACCCGAGAGGTCTCAAATCTTTTGGTGAGTTGAGGGCATGTCTACCCCAAGCATGTGAAGACTTACTCTGATGGAATGGGTATATGAGAACAATTTGCTTCAAATGCCACGAAGGCAGCTGATGTATGAACTATGGAGTTCTCAGAGCTTGATTAGACATCAAAGACACCAAGGCCATCCACTGCATCTCAAGCCATCACCAGTCATCTTGACTCTGTCTTGCCACTGGACTACGATGACTCTAGGAGAGTAAGGCTGATGACTTTGTGCAGCTCTGCCTCACTTAAATCCAATTTATGCATGAGTCAGAAGACATCAGAAGGCATCACCCATACCATCAAAAGACATGCACTGTGCTAAATGCTGGGATACAGATACAAGCAAAGAAAAGAGTCTGTGGGCTTAATGGAGGAAAAACAACACATAGAAGGGAGCTGGAGTAGGGGTCAGAATGGGGAGGAACAGGTGGAAAAACATGGTGGAGAAGTCTAGAGAGTCAGAATCAGAGTCAGAAGAAGGATGAAGGACAGTTGGGCCCTTCCTCACAATGGAGGCTCTGGGAGGAAATTATCAATGAAAGTAGGGGGGCTCCAGAAGCAGAGGGATGTTCCAGAGTGAGAAGACCTCAGGGGATGAGGAAATTTCCAGAGTAAGAAGCCAGCTGAGGCACAGTATTAAAGTCAGAAGTGAAGCTAGGCAAGGAACTGAGAGATGAATCCCCTTTTTCTGCAAAAGATGCCTGTCTCCTAATCAGAATTATTGAGACTACTCTAGAGGGTAGTGGGTCATGTTTAGTGGCCTGTGAAACAGTACATATTTCTGCCACTTTCTGAAAGTTCAGAGAGGAGAACAGAAGAGCTGTGCATGTCCCACTCACCCACCCAGCTGGCTTTGCAGGTGGAACTGTTAACCCTGTGCCTAAAGGAAGAAACAACAAGGAAAATGCCAAGTACACAAGGCTCATCATGCCAGGAGAACCTGGAGCACTTATTTTGTTCCATAGAAAACAATAAAACAGTTTCAGTTATTTGGAAACCTTAATCAATGGTCCCAGCTGATAGTGTGTGAGCAGCTCATGCATTTTCTCATAGAAAACGTGCCAATGAAAGGGGGAAGGGATGCTTTGACATTCCCAGTAAGTTTTTCTTCCTGATGAAATGGGATTTCTCTGTATCACTCCCATCTGTGTCTCTTGATCCTCTGCAGCAAAGAAAGGTAGGCTGGGGGAAAGGAGGGAGAGGAAAGGATTTGGTCCAGACAACAGGAAGTTGCTGGGGCAAACTGAGCATTCTTTGAAAGGTCTGACACATGTACCCTTCATCTGATAGAGGCTAGATTGTCCTGGAAGTTGTCCCAGCTTCTTGCAATCAGGATTTATCTTTTGCTCCTATGCCCCACCTATTTTTTCCCCTCCAAGCATATTATACCAGGTGTCACTTTACACAACACACACATTATTTGCAAAACATATGTAGTGTCAGAATTCTCCTAGCCCCCCGCCCCCCAAGTGTAGATGTGGTTGGAATCTGATGTGCTGTCAAGGCTGGAGCCAGGACAAGTTGTAGCCAAACAAGTGTAGTACTGGAATCCAGGAAACATACAGACCAAAATACATAAAGCCAAGTAGAAATGACAAAGTTCTTACATGAGGATCTGAATCACTCAAAAAGAGTAGGTGTATAGTACATATTTGGGGAATTAAATTGGTTGTCATATATACAGAGGAAAGGAAGATTCTAGTAACTAGACTGTGGAGCTTGGAATGATGAAGATCTGAATTCAAATCCTGTCTTTAACATCAGCTATTAGGACCATGGGCAAGTCTCTGAGCATTACTTTTCTCATCTGTAAAAGAGGGGATAGGGAATGGAATTCTGATGCCATTGATATAGAGAACTCCCAGGTGAGGAAACTCCCCCCATCAATTTATGTTGGCCCCTTGTCTACAATTTATAGTTTTAGAAAGTTGCCTAAAGCAACTAAGAGCTGACTAGGATCACACAACCAGGATGTGTCAGAGGCAGGACTTTATTTAAGTCTTCCTAGTTATCTACTTTCATCTATCCATTATGCCCCTATGTGCTTCTCTGCTGCACTTACCTCACAGGATTGTTTTGAAGCTAAAGTAATGAAATCTATGTCTAATGGGGGTTAACAGGTGAGATCATGAGCCAGTTGTGATAGCTCCTGTATGTTTTGGCTCTGCATGAAAGGTTCTGGCCATCTGGGAGTAATATAACAACCCCAAGTGGTCCCTTGGTCCTCTTCCATGATGATTGTAGAGAGCACCAGTGAGCCAGGAAGAACCCCTGGACTCAGTAGACTCTAAAAGGAATGATCGACTCTGTCTCCAGAACCTAAGGCACCTCTCTCTGTCTCTACCTCTGTCTCTCCTTTTCTCTCTCTCCTCTCTTCTCTCTCTTCTTTTCTCTCTCTCACTCCCTTCTCTTTCCCTTTCTCCCCTTTTCTCCCTCTCTCTGTTCTCTGTTGTTTTTCTCTTCCCTCCCCACTTTCCCCCTCCCTTTTCCCCTTCTTCCCCTCTCCTTCCCCTTCTTCTTATTTCTGTGTCTGTCTGTCTGTCTCTTTTCATGAGGCTCTTATGCACCCTAGCAGAAATGATAGATCACTTTTCCAATATTGTACTTAAATCAGGGGCTTAGCTAGGCCATCTTGAACCTGGGCCTCAGGTTGTCTGTTTGCTTTGTGTTTTCTTCCCTGAATAGGTGAATGAATAGCAACCCTGAGGTGGACATTTCTTGTCTTGGAGTCAACCTTATGAATTGGAGAGGTTGGGCCCTTTGCTTCTGGATACCTTGCTTGTTGCTGACCACATTACGGGAGGTGCACCCTTCAGGTATTACAATACTTCTTGGAAGAGATGATCATCACTAGCAGGAGGAATCCAACCTCTATCTTGGCTTGGCCGAAGATAATCACCTTGAGAGAGGTAGTGGAGAACTCAGCTGAAGGTGAAATGCTGATTCAGTGATGTCATTAAATGCCTTATATTTTGACGTCTGACCTTCAGAGAAAGTATAACAGCAGGTACAAGTTACATGTTCAAGGCCTTGTCTATTCCTGGGAATCTTTAGTGTTTTAAACATTTCTTTTGTGTAGAAGAAATAATTAGTTGTTTTTTACCTGATTTACATTGTACATTGAGTCTTTTCTCTTCCTCCCTTTTTTGGGAGACCCTTGCAAACTGAACCTTTAAGTGATTGATCCTGGGGCTCCCAAGTTGGGGCTTAAAGAGCCAGAGAGTTCAGGAAAAAAAGCCTGATCCCTCTGTTTGGGGGCTAAACCTGGTCTGCATTCACAAGTCCAGAGCTAGGAGCTCCTTTACAAGGACAGGGCAAGTGGGCTAGTCCTTCTGGGCCTGGTTGTGTTTCTGTGTTGTTATATATGTAGAGGACTTTGCAGACTTTAAAGAATGACAGAAATGTTGGCAATTATAATGATTATTTCCAGTCAGTCACCAACTTCCTGTGATTTCTCCTTCAAATTGTTTCTCTGATTGATCCCTTTCTCCCCATTCACACTGTCACCACCTTAGGCTGGGATCTTATCACTTCAAGTCTTCCTTCAACCCTCCAGGGAAACATCTCAAGCTCATTGATTATTGCACATAATGGAGTCCATGTATCCCTCTTCATCCCAATTTTCAGTCTAGACACCATCTTTCTTTCCCTTCCTCTCTATCCTTCTCTGCCTTTTTTTATAATATTTATAAAACCTCCATTTTGAATATCAAAGTAGTGTTAAGCATTTTCATGGACTCACAGAACTTTAGATAAGGAGGAGACATTGGAGATCATGTGCTCAAAGGGTTCTTAACTTGGGGTCCATGAACTTGTTTTTGAAAAATATTGAGAGTTATATTCCAGTATAGTTGGTTTTCTTTGTAATCCTATGCAGGTTGTGCATTTAAAACATTATTCTGAGAAAGGGTCCATGGTTCATCTTCTTAAACCTTACAGTTTATGCATTCTTTTCTCCAGATTTCTTCTTTTAAAATAGAAATATCCTTTGAGGGGTGAATTAAGCTAAGCATGCTAGACTTTCAACAGATCACTCCCTGGTCAAGAATCTAGAATAACCTGTATTGCCTCACTTAAAATCTAAACTCATGTTCTCAGTTATCCAGGTTCACATCGCTTATCTAATAATCCAATCCCCCTCTATTTCCCAAAACAAGGTCTCTCTTCCATTTAAGTAGATTTTAAGTGGGGCAAAGGAGAAATTCAGATGAAATGGTCAAGGAAAATCTAAAGAAGGCAACATTTTTATCTATAGTTTCTGAAATACCTTGAGAATTAGTATAGTATATGATCAATAAGTATGTGTTTATTTATCAATTAGGGTAGAAAGTCAATCACTGGAAAGTGGATATTTGTTACTACCTGGGGTCATTTAAAGCATTTCCTCAGGGCTTTAATAGGCATCTTTGCGTATAACAAGTTGTGCTTGACTGAGAGACCTGTTTCAACAATTTTCACAGTTTTTAATGGTGTAAAGAAACCAAGTACTACCCAACCACTTCAACAGGAAGAGAAATAGTGGTACCAACTGGTCTCACCAAAACATCACTCAGCATTAGAAGCAGACCTAGATATCATTAATCCAACCCTTTCGTTTTATAGATGGCATCCTGAAACCCATGATGGCAAAACAGCAGAGCTGGAATTTGAATCCAGGTCTTTTGACTTCAAAGCCACTTCTCATATTTTTACTCCAAAACTTGTCTATGCTTATCTGTTAATTGTTTTGTCCATCAATTAATTCAGTGGCTTCCAAAAAGAACCAGGATATAGAGATTGTCCAACAAGCTGACACAAACTCTTTGATTTTTACAAGCAGGTAAAGAAACCAACATGGAACTGAGATACATGATATACATTATACTTTCCTGTGTTTCCACAAAGAAAGGAATTCAAGGTCCCTGTGGATATAGAGTTGGCCTCAAAGCCAGGAAGATCTTGGTTCAAGACCTGTCTCTGACACATATAGCTCATATAGCTATCCAACCCTACCTACGCAATTTACAATCTCTCAATGCTCTAGGCAACATGCTAAGAATATAAGTTGCAAAGAAGGTGCCAACCAGCACTGGTAGAAGGAGTTTCCTTACCTAGAAGTTTCCTATACCAATTCCTGTGCCTATATCTAGTCAATGTAATCTTTTCAAAATCAATATTTCCCCCCTGAAGATAGATGGTAACAAATCATGGAAGATGATGACCACCAAGGAATCAAAACTATATGTGATGAGCAAAGGAATGGATAGATGATTGGTGGGTCAAAGTAGACTATAGACTATTATCAACAACATCCTGCATACAAAAAGTCCAAAATATACTAAATGACTGAAAGGATGTAAAATAGGGGGATGACATACGGATAGCGCAAGTTTTATATTGTTATTTACAAATGTTTGATGGGAAGATCCACCATAGAGGATTGATAGAAGGACATGGACAAGAATTGCACAATATAAAATGGCAAGACTATGTTGTAATCTGTTCCAGTGGAGTAAGTAGCCATATTCATAAGATTTGATGTTTATTAAAGCATTGAAACTAAACCACATAATCCATGCTGCATGTATATTCATACACTAAAACTCTATGTTCCATCTATAGTGTCTATATTTGGAGACATCACAAAGTTAGTTTCCTACTTATGCTAGACTTTTAATTACTTTGTATAATGTAAAGGGCACTCATTGAATGATGAAAGAGAGCAACTAGATTCTGATCCCGCCCCTGTCATTGACTAATGATCCATCCTTGAATAAGTCATTTTTTCTTTGGGTCTGTCTTTCTTCATCTGAACAACCTGGAATGGGCCAGAATATCTCTAAGGTATATCTAATCTATCTAATCTAATCTAATCTAATAATATCTCTAAGGTAATATCTAATCTCTCTAATTAGCTATGAAATTCCAACATTCTATGTAAACGTAACTGACATGAAAATATTACTTATGTTAGAGGAAAATTTAGCTAGCAATAGTAATCAGTCCATTAGTTTTTTGTTTGCTTTTTTTCTTAATTTTGTGTGTACCATTCATTTGTTCATTAGTTATTTATTAGCACCTACTATATTATGTATTAGGCTTTGTGCTAGGTGCTAGGAATAAAAAGATTTTTTTAAAAAAAAGATAAAAATAAAGCAGTTCCTAGGAAAAAACATATATATATATACACAGATATACACATATGTATGTGTATATATATGTGCATATGTGTATGTATGTGTATATATATCCACACACACGGTTAAATGAACATATAAAATAAATGCAAAGTTATTTCATGGAAAGAGAGTTCACTAACAAGGGGAGATCAGGAACAACTGTAGGAAGTGGTACTTGACTTGAGCTTTGAAAGAGTATAGGGATTCACCTCCCCCAATTTTAATTGTCTAGTCAAATTTAAGGTTGTTATACCTTAGTCAATTCTCCAAATCCAAAAATCAACTTACACTTGGATTTTCACACTACAATCTACATTTCAATATTTAGCTCAACAAAAAGTGCAATAAAATAAAACATAAACTGAGACACTTGGTCACTATAATCTGGAAAGGCAGAATGTAAAGTTTTTCATTTTAATCAGTTGACTTCCCAAGGAACAAGCACTCTTCAAGATCAACTATTTTTTATGGAAGGTAATTATATGTTTATTTCTCCCAAGTCAAGGCTGATCTTTTATAAGAAATGTAAAACCAAATGCAAAAGGCATCCATTTCAAATGAAAAGCAAAAAGGAAGAAAAAAAACAACACTGTGTAAATATGTTAGGACATTTTCATTCCAAGTTTGACAGCACATTTACTCAGTATAAAGTGCACACAAAATTCAGCTGCAAGCTTGACTTGCCTACCTGTTACTGACAAAGGAATTTGAGATCTTCAGTTCAAAGTGGACCGTTGATCTCATGGGAACCAAGGCTGATTCATTTTTGTGCATGGTAGAATGTGAAAACTTAAGGAAAGCAGGGACCCTAAAGTTCAATATTTACCAGGAAAACTACTAGTAAAAAAAAAAAAGATGCTTCTATCCAAAGCTTACATATATTGCAAGTCAATTTGCTATTTTTAAAGTGTGAAGGCACCCATTCAGAACCATTTGTTTCTGGAAAATTTTAGAAAACCAAATGTACTTGGATGCATCTAGCAAAAACTCATGCAGCATGGCCATCTGAAGAAATGCAAGTCTCAGATGGAGCTGAAGGATGTCAGACATGATCCCATGGAGAAGCTGCATCTCATCTCTAACATAGAATGGGAATGACATTTGACTTATGGTAGAAATCACCTGTCAAATTGGGAAAGGGGCAAAATTTGTCTTTGTCCTCGAAGCAATCCCCAGAATATGGAATGCAGGACTACCCCCAATGGGTAGCCTGGTGGACCCTGCTTTGGAGAGTCAATCAAGCAGAACTGAAGAGCTGGTGTGCTGCTGGGGTGGGCATAAATATGTGAGGAAAGGCACAGCAGCTTTCTGAGATATTTTGCTCAGGTTCAGATCTAAGGTGATACAGGATTAAAGGGTTAAAAAATGTGATCATCTTTATGTGAAATCAGAAGGGAAAGCAGGAAAAATTTCTTCTGAACTCAAATCTAGCTTGTTTTTGTTTGAGAGTTTTGGGTGCATGGGGTTAGAAGGGGAGGGTGTGAATGATGTATGCCCTAAGAACAGTTCATTACATTAAAATATTTTTAAATATAACACAAATGTAAGCATGCTGAATGATTTAACCACATATATTGTACATTCAGGTGATAATGCCACATTTTACTAGACCAGTGATTTCCCCAAAATGTATGTTATAAAATTTAGCATGCTATACTATTACAAATAAAGGAAAATTAATAAATAATTTTGCTTAATACACATTTTACTTGCTCGACATATGTAGCAGGTATAATATGTGTAAAATAAATAAAAGTTGCTTATTATATATGTGTACTTACTCCAAAACCTCTCAGAC
This sequence comes from Notamacropus eugenii, assembly GCF_028372415.1. Taxonomy (NCBI): domain Eukaryota; kingdom Metazoa; phylum Chordata; class Mammalia; order Diprotodontia; family Macropodidae; genus Notamacropus; species Notamacropus eugenii. The sequence continues at coordinate 232,580,405 of NC_092875.1, read as the reverse complement.
CTTGAAGAAAACTTATAGAAAACATCTACTGTAATTGAAGAGAAATAGAGCATGTTTGAGGCCCCCAGCTTTTTGATAGCATTGACAATTTGATGCTTGAGTTCTGGGATTCCTTATAGCAAAGATTCTGTGATTCTTATGAAGATATTAATAAAGAATTCTTCATAATCAGAACTGTTTCATGAAACCCTTGCAAAACATCTTTCTTCATTCCTTTTCAAACTCGATGTTGTTCTTGTCTTTATAATGTAAAGGTGAACTCCATCAAAATAAAAAAAAATAAAATGATGTATTTTATTAGAAAAGAAACTCAGACACAGTCATGAAGTGACTTCCAAACTACAATGATTCTCAGAGTCCACCAGGGCTTCAGTCAAGAGCAGACTCTCTAGCCCAGGCTCTAACTGTAGGGCTACTCTGCTAGTCTCTGACAATGTCTGCAGGGAATAGAAGGAAGAAAACTCTAAAGAGCAAATCTACTCAGTGTCATTCCCACAGATGACATCCCTGTGTATAAAAATCTCTATGTGTGGTGTCATGTAAGGACACTGGATTGAGTCAAAGGACTGGTGTTGAAATCAGGTCTCTGCTCCTTATTCTCTATCTAGCCTTGGATAAGTCACTTCTTCAGGAAATTTCATTGCCTATAAAATAACTAAATAGATTTTATGATCTCTATGCCTGCTGTTTTAAATCCTACTATTCTAATGGCAACTTGAGGTAGAAGTAGATTTTGTGTAAAAGTATATACGTGTGTATATAGAGGCATCTATCTATGCCTATTATTTCTGTCTGTATCCATGTCTGTGTTTGTGCCTATGTCTATGTCTGTGTCTATGTCTATGTCTATGTCGTTTATCTGTAGGCAGGTAGTAGACACAGTTCTGGGCTTGGAATTAGGATAGACCCAGGTTCAAATATGGGCATCTAGGTGGTGCAGTGGATAGGCGACCAGCCTGAAGTCAGGAAGACATCTGCCTGAGTTCAAATCTGGCCTCAGACACTACTAGCTGTGAGCCTGGACAGATCAATAAATCCTGTTTGCCTCAGTTTCTTCATCTGTAAAATGAGCTAGAGAAGGAAATGGCAAACTGCTTCAGTATCTTTGCCTAGAAAACCCCAAATGGGATCACGAAGACTGGGACACATACAACTAAAATTTATGAGCAACAATAGAAAATTCAAATCCAGCCTGAGACATTTAGTAGCTGTGTGACCCTGGACAGTTCACTTGACCTTTTTCAGCTTCGGGTTTTTCATCTATAAAATCAGAAAAAACAGTTACTTCATTGGGTTGTGAGAATGAAGTGAGATAACATATGTAAAAGTGTTAAAGCCTATTGAAATGCTAGTTATTATTATTTCAATGTATTTTTATAAGCATTCCAGTGATTGCCACCTTTGCTACTCAGGCACTAGATATATCCTATAAGAGAAGGATGCTCTGAATATTATTTACGAAGTGATTATATTAAGACTGACTCATTGAAGACCACATAGGGATGATTGCTGGGTTGCCAGTAGAGAAAACACACACACACACACACACACACACACACACACACACACACACACACACACACACACACACACAAAAGGAGAGCGTGTTAAGGGAGGTGAGAAAATCAGATTTAGCAGAGGGAGAATGAGATTCTCCCCGGTCCTACTCATTACCAAGTGAATATGTTTACCCCTCTTTATGCGCTTTAGGTCATTCTGATGCTAGGGGCAACGGCATGATTCAGGCGCTCGTCTGGGCAGCTTGGCAGAGGTCTGCAGAATTTCCCTGGGAGCACTCAGGCTCTGCCAGTTCACACAGTGAGCTCTGCAGCTCAATCACAGCACTGTCTGCTTTCATGGAGTCTTTCTATATGCATGTGGAGCAGCCTCACACAAGAGGACCTTAGAAGAGAAGTTGGCCATTAGCCCTTCTGTGGCTAAAATTATTTGAAAGAGGTGGTGAAGGGAAGGAAGGGGGGAAGAGAAGAGAGAAAGAGAGAGAGACACAGAGACAGAGACACAGAGAGAGAGAAGCAGAGACAAAGAGACACAGACACACACAGAGAGAAATACGCAGAGAGAGTGAAGGGGGGGCAGGGCCAGAGGGATAGAGACAGAGAGACAGACAGATGAGATAGAGAAAGACAGAGACACACAAAGAGACAGAAAGAGACAGAGAGAGAGGCAGAGACACACAGAGATACACAGAGACACACAGAGAGAAGGACACAAAGAGAGAGACACAGAAAGAGACAGAGAGACACAGAGATAAGCAGGGCAAGAGGAACAGAGACAGAAATACAAAGACAGACTGATGAGACAGAGGCAGAGAGAGGAAATATATTGCTTAAAAAAGTTAATATGTGCATATAACATTTGCCCTAGAGTCAGGAGGGCCTGAGTTTAAATTTGACCTTAGACACTCATAGCTGTGTGACCCTGAACAAGTCACTTAACCCTGATTGTCTCAAAAAGTAATTAATATAAGGTGAATTGTTGTACTTCCTTTCTTTTTTTATTTCATCCTCTCTTTCCTTCCTTTCTTCCTTTATACAGCGCCTGGCACATAGTAGGTACATAGTAAATACTGGTTGATTGACTTTTTTCTACCTTCTTCTCTTTTTTCCTTCCTTTCTCCCATATTAAAGGTTCAGTTAAATAGGACCTTTTAACTCCAGACTTCAAGGAAAGGTTGTCTTTAAATTCCCTCTAAGGTGAAAGAGAAAGCCTGGGTTGCCCCAGATTGCCTAGAGTTGGAGAGCATGCACACCTTCCATGAAAAGCCCCCAGAGACCTGCTACTGCAGCAGTCTGAATTCAGTGGGCTTTTTAAAATAATAAGAAGAGAGTGGCTGAAAGAGGCATTTGGGATCAAGTAGAAGGAGCCTGGGCCTTCAGGTTAGAATTCATGAACTCAAAACCATTTGGGCAAGCCAAATTTTCCTCATCTGTAAAATGGAGATGATATTTGTAATGTAGGGGATCTCAACCTGGGATCCTCAAAAATTTTTATGTATATTTTCATTACTATATTTCAATATAACTGGTTTATTTTGTAATCCTATGCATTTCATAGTATGCCTTTAAGGACATTCTTTTTATTGGAGTCCACAGGCTTTACCAGACTGCTCAAAGTATCCTTGACACAACAAAGATTAAGAACTGGAGGCAGCTAGGTGGTGGAGAGAACACCAGCTCCAGAATCAGGAGGACCTGAGTTCTAATCTGCCCTCATACAGTTACTAACTGTGCGATCCTGGGCAAGTCACTTAACCCCAACTGCCTCCAAAGGAAAAAAATTTTTTAAAATTCTGCTTTAATGTCTATCCTACAGATGTTAGGAGAATCTCACAGTGTAATATATGAAGGACTAATTTCATCTGAAAGCAGTACATAAAAATCAGCTATGATGATTAAGACATAGGCACATACTAGCTCATATGTCCATAGGCACATCACTTCTCAATGCCTCAAGAAGTCCTCTGAGATTAGAATTCACAGATGAGCTGTTATCTGCATTGGTGGAGAGGGTTTCCATAGTAGGAGTTCTCTATGTCATTGAAATCACAGGCCCTGGCAAAAATAGCTTAATAGATAAGGAAACTAAGGGTTTAAGAGGTTAAGTCACTTGCCCACAGTGACATAGCTAGTGGCCATCAGTCAGGATTCACATCAGGATATTCCGATTTTAAGTTTAGGGCTTTTTCCAATACATCTTGCTGAGGCTGCTGTAGTAATATAATTTATGGAGGGAAAATTTGTAGTTCAATTGTGTTAGTCCAATTCTTCATGAAAACACTTTGGGAGGATTTTTTGGCAAGGATATTGAAGTTGTTTGCCATTTCCTTCTCCAGCTCATTTTACATATGAAGAAACTGAGGCAAAGAGGGTTAAATGACTTGCCCAGGGTCATGGCTAATAAGTGTCTGAGGAGGGATTTGAACTCAAGCCTTCCTGACTCGAGGCCTGGCCTTAAATCCTCTATACCACCTAGCTATCCCCATGGGAGAAAAATGCCCAAGTGAATTTATGATCTCAGTGATTCCAGAGTTTCCTATAAGGATGCAAAATAAAACATTGATGCCTGCTTAGGTCTCACCAACTCTGGGGCCAGCCCTCAACCCACTACAGAAGACAAATGCTTCCCCTATTCATTATTAATAATAATATTCACATAATGCTTTAAGTTTTGTAAAGCACCATACTAAGGTTATTGGATCTGAACCTTGCAATAACCCTGAGGTTATTTTACAAATGGGGAAACTGAGGCAGACAGTGGCAAAGAAGCTTGCCCAGGTTCGCTAGTAAGTATCTGAGGCTGAATTTGAATGCAGGTCTTCTTGATTCCAGTGCTTTATCCACTGTGTCATTCAATTGCCTTATTTTATACCAGAAGAGTCATCATAATTTTACATTTATATGATATCTTAAGGCTCAGAAAGCACTTTCCATAAAACTACTCTGTGATATAGGCAATGTTAATATTATTTTAAAAATTATACAAATGAGGAAATTAAAGCTTAGACAGGAGGACTGATGTGTCCTTTGTCACAAAATAGTAAGTGGAGATGGTACCGAAATACAAGTGTCTTGGCCAAAGGGTGGTCCTTTTTTCATTATACTATTGAGCTACAGCTAATATTTCTAATAATTGCTTCAGCGAATATTTCTAACAATCAGGCCTTGTTCTGTTTAGATATGCTTTTTTGCTCTGAATTTTAATCATATTAATCCCTTGCATTTATATGGTATTCCCCGAAGATTTTAGAGTTCTTGGTATAGGGCAATGCTTCGTAGTATGGATTTTTTTCTTCACTAGATGCTCCTGGATCACCCAAGGATAGAGGGAATGTAGATAGAGAAGCTGGTCAGGAAGTATAGGGAGAGGGTGCTGATGGGGAGGTTCATGTCTTGAACCGCAGGAAGGGAGGAAATTTACCAGCAGCTTCTAGGCCTTTCTCTTTGAAGTTCACTGGTATTTTAAATACTGTATTGGGTATATAGGAGAAAAGATCACTAGAAGCTATCATATGCTGAACTACCCTATGATGTTCTGAAATCATCAAGCCCGTCATGATTAACTGGTTGAGGGCATCTACTCTAATAAATTCTGTAGCACATTTTACATGAGGACCCAAAAGTGCGAAATGTTTTCTAGCCTTGCAGAGTCATCAATCCATAGAGGGTCAGCTATAAAGGCATGAATTATTCTCTAAAGAAAACAAGGAGGCTGCTCCAGTGTCTGAGAGACCAGAGTCTATTGATTCTCAGACCTGAGCTGTGGTGGAGAGTGACAGTGGAATTGAGTCCATGTTTGCCAGCAGGCCTCAGTATTGACCTCGGGGCTTTCCCACCAGGGGGGCTGAGGAGAAGGTTGGCTCCCTGGTCCATGGAGCTCTCGCTTTCTCAGTAAGAGCTGCCAATCAGGGTGTCAATTAGTGACAGCTGTGGCAGGGCGAGTTGTGCTAAAGATACTGTCTTGTAGCACACACCAGGAACCTGGCTGAACCCTATTTCATTTCCTACATATGATTATTCTCAACAGCCAGCACCTTTTTATAATGGCTTTGGATTAAGATTAACTCAGACCAGGCTTGAATTGGTGACCCTGAGGTGAAAGACCCTGAGCCCTTTTGAATTCTCTAGGCCTTATTATTTTCTAGATTTCACAAAACTTTGGAGATTGAGATTTGGTCTCTGCCTTAAAGCTTTCTCTTCTTAAAAAGCAGTTATTTTCTTTTGACTGCACATCCTCAAAGAACAGATTTCAATTATAAAACTAGTAAAAAATATTTAACCAGAGAATTAACATCCTATATATATAAATCTAATTAAATTTTTTTAAAATAACTTTTACCTGGGTATAGCAACCATGTTTTTGGGAAGGTACATATCAACATTTTTGTATTTAGCAGATAACATGTTTTATCTAGCATGACTCATAAAATCAGAAAGCCAGAAGTGACCTTTAAGATAATGTAGTTCAACTAATTCAATTTAGTTCCATCGACATTTATTAAACGCCTACTGTGCTCAGAATCCGTTCAGTGTGAAACATTCTGCCCAACAAAAAGCCATGGACCAATGAGCTGTTTCTGCCTGGGCTAAGAGGTATCCTCTTCCCCAAGGCCTTTACATTGATAGAGAGCTTTAGAGATTAGTGTTTTCCCCTGTGTGAACACAGGTGATAAGTGTCAGAGTTGAGACTTAAAAATAGTGAAGTGCAATACCAGTGTATTTGTCACTACAGCACCCAGACTCCCCTCATAATTTATGTGGATTCCTAAAAATATAATTTAAAGGACTTTAAATTGAGAAAGAAAGGAAAGGGAGAAAATTACCCACAGATACCCATCATTACCAGTTAGAAGTAGTAATAAGAACAACTTGTGTTGATATAAGACTTTAAGTCTGGAAAGCAACATAGTATAGAAATGTATTATATATTAATATATCATGTAAATGTTATATGTAATTATATTTTATAGATTATGTATTATAAAATACATTTTATGCAGTATTATTTTTCTAAGGTTCAATATATCTTGTTTAATACATATCATGTTATACATATAATGCTATATGTGATGTATAACATATTTTGATATATAATTTAATTGTGTAGTATTAAACATATATTAGTATTAATGTGGCATTATGTAGTTTTAACATATAATATCATACATGGTAATCTATACATGTTACGAAGTGCTTATATATACTTTGCACTCCACAACAATACTGTGAGATAAAAGCAATAGATATTATTATGGTGGTTAGGATACCGTTCCCCCTGCAAGATTTCATTAACTGTCTTTGACTCCTTATGACCTTCAATTTCATTAAATTACAAAAAGGCACAGTATTACATTAGGCTTTGTAATTTTTTTCCTGAGCAAAGTAACATTTATTTGCTACCTGTCAATAAAAAAAAAAAACAAAACTTGTGTGACTGACTGTACCCTACTGTTGATAATGATTATGTTAAAGATCTTTTAGGATTAGATTATATCTAAGTGATCTATGAAAGATAAGGGGAATTGAAATTAAAATTGATCCTGTATCATTCATTTATTGAATCTATTTGCATTAGACTTTGTGATAGAGAAGGAAAGGTAAGCTATATTTATTCTGCTATGCAAACAAGATCTTAGCAGTAGGGAGCATAGTATGGTATGAAATTTCACAAGGGAAGTCAGCCCAGGAGAAATGAGAAGAAGAACCTCAAGCAGAATAGGGCAACTATGAGGTACCAACATCTGGGGGGGAGGGGACAGAGGATATCTCATTTCTTCCCTAGTTAATGGGCACTGCTTTCTCTATGTTGTGTATCAAAGACTGACACTGCTGGGTCTAGTTCTGTGTAATCATCTGTTATTACACACCATTATGGGGGGAAGAAGAGGAAGGCACCTTGAAAGTGATGAGCTATGATCACTGGCTACAGAGTTCAGAAGAGGAGGGGGATGGGATTCAATAGTATTTTTCCTTCCACAATGCACCATCTCCCCTCAACTGCTTGCTTTCTTCTACCCTCCCCTGCCTCTGAAACACATTTCTCCATACTCTTGTCCCAATCCATCTTGGCTCTATGCTTTCCAAATCTATACCCTCACTTGCCTTGAGGAACTCTCCTCTGTTGGCAGTAAAATCTCCATCTTGGATTTTTTGCTTTTATACCCCTTCATCTATTGGTGCTTATAGTTTTCTTCTGAAGACAAAAGATTCGTTGGAACCACCCTAAGACTAGTTTCTCCTTCTCTCATACCACCCTGACATAAGGGGCCAGCACGAGGAATATATGTATATTCATATACATACACACACAGTGTGTATGTATACATACATACAAACATATGTATATATGTGTGTGTGTGTGTGTGTATATATCTATATCTATATCTATATCTATATCTATATCTATATCTATATCTGCATTGCCACTATTAAACCCTCTCTCTACCAGTACCTTTTCTGCTTTTAATATCTGCTCTATCACATCCAGGTCTTTGTTGTTGTACCCTCCTAGCCACTCTTGCTCTTCTCCAATAAATTCAGTACATTTCAGTCTTCTTTCCCACCCCAACAATTGTCCTCTTCACAAACCCAACCATCTCTCTCTGTCCACTCAGCACTCACACCAGCCTAAGGAGCAGAATTCCTACTAATTTTTCTGATAGGAAACTCTTAAGAAGAAAATCCTGAGAGGAACAATTCTGAGGAGTAGGAGAAGGAAGAAAAATCTCTCTAGAGACTGATGCTATGGATTGATACGATGAACTCAATAAGCAGCTTAGATTTAAAAAAAATAAATGTGACTCTATCAGGATACTTTCACCCTTACCCCTAACAAATTAATATAGTACTTTGTGTAGCCTTGGATAATGCCCAGTTCTAGGTTCCAGGCAGCCATATGGAAGTTTGGGGGCCTGCTTCTGGTCGCATTTGACTCCTCACTTTCCATAGGAAATGATGTAAGTATGTGGCTACCTTTTTCTCTTTTGTATTTATTCTTTCTTCTCTTGGGTGAACGTGTATCTAACGGAGGGACATATCTAGGACTGGTGAGTGACCTTGTAAGTTCCAAAGAGTCCATAGGGTCTGGGAATGTAGAATGCTTCTAAAACAGAGAGGTAGACCATCAATGAGAGGACTGGAATGATCCTGTGTGATTTACCAACACACAACACCTGGAGTGGTTAGGACAATGGCGGGCCAAGGTGAAGTGTAAAATAACTACCTAGCAGCAGGTTCTGGTGAGGCTTAAATCTTCAGCTCTGAGCTGATTGTGACTGTAGTTATGTGTTAAATGACTGAATTATTTTATAATTTTTCTGTTAATGAGTGCTGATTCTTTCTATGCTTAGTATTTCTTTATACATAGTAATAAAACATTTATCCCGTAACTGATTCATAGAGTACACTAAGTATCTACTCTCCACTCCTCTTGAAGAACAACTTAGACTTGTGATCCTTTACTTTTACTATAATTCGTCTCATCCCCAGGGTGGGGTCTTGTTAATGAGACTATGAATTCTAAAATAGAGAGTAGAACACCCTTAATTAAAGATCAACATTTCCCAGAACTGAACCTGGTCCACAAACCACAATGCTTAGGTACAGAACCGGAGAGGGCTAAGTGCCCAGATTAGCTGAGAGGCATCTCAGGGCTTGATAAAGAAAATTAAAATGTGAATTAGGTAATTGAATTTGGAGACAAAGTGGAGCAGGGTCTTGGTAAAATTAAGCTGGGTTTTCTATAGCTCAGAATGAACTAAGGCTGGTCAGGAAGGAAAAGGACAATAAAAGGGGTAGGACTTAATTTTTTTTAAGTTATATTGGGGAAAGAGGAGGATAGAAGAAAGGTTAGAAATTCTGCTTGGGGCAAATGAAATAAAGAAAACATGATGGAGGGCAGGTCTAGGATTTCCCCCTTCCCTCCAGTGAAAAGATCATTCTCCTCTGCAGAGAAAAGACAATACAAGTTTATCACCATTACTTTCTCTCCATTACCTGTTACCTTCATGAATAAATGGGAAAAAAAGCCATTTATTAAGTACTTACTATTCTACATGCATGGAGGCAGCTAGGTGGCTCAGTGGCTGGGCTTGGAGTCAGGAAGACCTGAGTTTAAATCCAGCCTCAGATACTCACTAGCTGTGTGATCCTGGCCTAGTAGTAACCTCTGTCTTAATCCAGTGGCGAAGGAAATGACAAACCACCGTAGTATCTTGGCCAAGAAAATTCCATATAAGGTCACAAAAGAGTTTGATATGACTGAAAGATTGAATAACAAATGCTATATATATTCTGGGATTATGAATACAAAGGCCTTTAAATATCTCTGCCTTCAAGGAGTTTACATTCAGAGGTGATAATCCTGCTGTACTCTATCCTTATCAAATCATAACCAGTATATCATGTTCAGTTCATAAAAGGAACAATACTTATAAAACTGGAGAAAATCCAGAGAAGGACAATTCTGGGGAGAACCTGGGGGCAGCGATATGCTGGCATGTGTTTTAATAACTGGCTCTCTAAAAGGAAAAAAAAATGTATGCAGGGCATGAATTTAGTCTGCATTATTAATAGTTTCTGTTCACTTTATTAAGTCTACAAATCAAAAAATCAATAAATCAAGTCCTGTTTGTAACCTCCACTGATATCCAAGGTGTAAATGCTCACCCTGAAAATTTTACAATCCTATCTCACCAGCCACTTTAAGCTGGTTGCTGCACACCCTTTGAAGGTAATGTCACCTGAAAGAACTGGGGATGTTTATGCTGGAGAAGGGAAGACTTGGGGGAGGGGAAAACAATATGATCCCTATTTTCAAGTATTTGAAATGCTTTTGTGTGTAAGAGAAATAACAATTATTGTATCTGGTCCCAAATGGAAGAACGAGAAAGATAAAACAGAAATGGCAAAGAAACAAATTTAGACTTCATGTCAGGAAAAATTTTTTCCCAACAATTGGGGTTATCTAATAATGGTGCCTTAGGAAGATAGGTCCCCAATCTTTCACAATAAATCCCAAAGAGATAAACAATATGAATATTTTTAAACCATGAAATTTAGTGGAAAATATACAATTTTATATCTTTCCCAACTGTGGCTAGGAAATGAATTTATAACTACTATGGCATGTAGGCTATCACAAAGGACATGTAAAAAAGTAGGAAAAATTGAGTCTATAGAAGGAAAAGCTTTTTGTTCCAATGCAATCAAAACAGCTAAAATAGAAACAGAAGAGAGGTTGGGGAAAACTCTGACTTTAAATATCTCTGACAAAAGTCTAACTTCTGGTCTCTCAATGAACAACAGATTTGTGCAATGAGATATTCCTTCACATACATGAGCATATGGAGAAAGGAGAAATGCAAATCATTAGCCATCTGAAAAATTATTCAAACTCACTAATAATCAGAAAAATGCAAGATAATCAATACAGCTCTGAGGTATTTCCTCACACCCATAAAATCAGCAAAGGTGGTAAAAGAAATGGAAAATGTGGATGTTAGAGGGGATTCAGGATGACAGGATGCTAATTCAAAACTGGGGCTGTGGCAAATTGGTCCAAATGATGAGACAGCATGCCTACAATGTTGCAGAGGAAAGCAACATTAAAAATCAACAAAACTCATCACATACAATGACCAATATTCATGCCAGATTTTTAAAGACCAAGTACATATCCTTCCTTTTTTCTTAATAAATTATAAAAGTGGAAAATGGAATAAACTACCAATTATAATAATCTTTTCAGTTGGTTTTACTTTACCTGTTTTCAAGGAAATGTATTTTGTGGGAGTTTCATGTGTTTGTGGGGATGTTTTGTTCATGTCAAAATGTATCAATAAAAAATGTTTTAAGAGACTAGAAGTAAAAATAAGATTAAATGTCCTAAATAACTAGGACTCCTCCAGTTCCTCATTTAGTTCACACAGCTCCAAAACAGTAGGTCCTTCTGATCTTGGAATTTCTCAGTATCCTGACCCCACCAGTATCATTAACCTACTCAACCTTACCTTCTGCTTTGATCAAAAACTTTAATCACACTTTTCCTTTAGTGACCCCTTTCATTATTGTAGCAATTAAATGGCTGAAGCAGACTCTTCTTTCCAACATCTGGATGATATTATCACCTTCTTTCTTATTCTTCAAAATCTGGGTCCTAGAATGACCTAGAAATCTAGCATGGATTCCTTGGAATGGCATCTGTGATAGAAAGGGGAAAAAATTGGAAAAGTGTACAGAACTGGGCAATAAGACAGATGTCTGGATTCAAGTCCCCATTTCGTCACTAATTCTGGGACCTTACCCAAATCATATGGCCTCTCTTGGCCTTGGTCGCTTTATCTGCAACACAATAAGGTTAATCTAAATCATAGATTCTTAGCCTGGAGTTTGCGGACTTTAAACAGTATATATTTTAATAACTATATTTCAATATAGTTGGTTTCCTTTCTAACCCTACATATTTTATTTTATGCACTTAAGAACATTATTTTGAGAAGGGCTTCACTAGACTGCCAAGGCTAATGCCAGCGCAGTTCCTGACACAAAAACTGATTAAGAATCTATAATCCATGTGATCACTAAGGTCCTTTCTAGCTCTAAAATATGATGAATCTAAAAATCATCAGATTAGGAGTTGTTAGCATGATGATTGTTCAGTTACCTCCAAAGTTATTTTATTTTTTCATTCACATCCAATTCTTCATGATCCATTTGGGGCTTTCTTGGCAAAAATTTTGGTTTGCCAAAGATAAATGATTTGCCATTTCCTTCTGCAGCTCATTTTACTGATGAGGAAACTGAGGTAAACAGGGTTTAGTGAGTTGCCCAGGTTGTACAGCTAATACATGTCTGAGACCAGATTTGAACTCAGGAAGATGAGCCTTTCTGAATTCATGGTGGGCACTCTATGCACTGCCTCCCCTAGCTGCCCCACCAAAGTTCTATTTCATCATTAAAATTTTTTTTTAAATGGATGCCTGCCCTCTGGAAGCCTTAAAATCGTTAGGGAGCCCTACTATTTAAACAGAGAGATCAGTCTCCCAAGTAGTACTTTCCTTCTACTTCCGTGAGTCAGAGTTAGAAACATCTCCAAGATACCACCCAGACTCGTTTCTATACAAACTCATTAACATTTTGAAAAGGCCTACTGGGGACCTCAGATCCAGCTTCCAAGCAGTGTCAAGCAAAACGACCTATGGCAAAGATCAAAATATTGCTCAGCCAAGTAGCCCCCAATTCCCCAAGCTTTAGAGAGAGGCCTGCCGTGCTGCCCCAGTTTCATTGCAGTTGGTTAATTCTTCATCATCCGGGTGGCATTTTCTCTTTCTTGTTATTGTGGATTTTGGCTTCCCTGTTGCAGTTGTATGGCCTTGCCCAGTCTGACATGAGCTGCTTGAGAATGTAAAGGGTGGGGGAAGGAGTCAGTGATTTAAGAAGGAAAGTAAATATTACACCAGCAAGAAAAAGTCAAAGACGCATTGTCTTCCGGAGAATTTTGACAGACAAATGGAGGATCCCAATCAAATCCCTTTCAAGCATGGATGCCTGGGGAAGATGGTAGCTGTCCCAGTACTCTCAAAATCCAAACCAGTTCACTCCTTGAAATATGGGTGAACTCTATCACACCTGTAACCCCTCCTCCCAAAAACCTCCCAGCAGTTTTCTGCAAGGAATATTCAAAACTGACATAATTGTTGGCCCTACACTATTGAATATCAGAGCTTGAAGAGACTCAGAAATCATTTCTACCTAACTCCCTCATTTTGTAAAACAGGAAACTAAAATTCTAGGGAAAGAGATATGCCCTAGGTTGAGAGAGCTGAATCCCAAAGCTAGATCTCTTGATTCTCAGATTAGACAGACCCTTGTCAGAAGCCAGTCGACCATATTACATTGCATCCCTAGCCCCTTTTAATTTAACTGTATTACTGCGGCTTAATTTTGCCACCTCACCAACTTTCTTCACCGCCTAACATTGCAACTGTGGCAAACATGGAGCAAGCAAAAAGAACCTCCCCCCCAATATATACACTTCTGCCAAACAGCAACAGCAGCAACATAAATACTATTTTTTAATAAAAGAGTGATTCTTTCATTTAACCCCTACAGCTTTCAGTTACTCTGGGCCAAGGTGACTCAGGCACTCATTGAGGCCAGTAAATAATTGAACAGAAAACTCTAACAGGGTTGGGGAATCTGCAGCCTCGAGGCCATGTGTGGCCTTGTAGGTCCTTGGGTGCAGCTTTTTGACTGAGTCCAAGTTTTACAGAGCAAATCCTTTTATTAAGGGGATTTGTTCTGTAAATGAAATTTAGCCTCAGTCAAAGGGCCACACTTGAGGACCTAGAGTGTCTTATGTGGCCTAAGGGCCCACAGATTCCCGACCCTTGGAGGGTGTTTCACACATCAGGATTAGAGGTAAATTTTTCCTTCCTTCTTACGTGTGTGTTTGGGAGCAAGGGTTTATTCAAGCCTACAGGGGTGGGGTAGGTGGGTGGTTAGGAAACTGCTAATATAACTCACATGCACAAAGATAAAAAATAAATTTTAAGGTTCAATCGACTGCCAATTTTAAAGCGGTATTGTATGTAGGTAGGTTGGAATCGGTCATTTAGAAATAGTCCTATTCAACAGCACAGGGTACTAGGTGAGCTGAGCTATTCTGTACGAACAGAACAGATAGAAGGAAATCTCAGAAGGCATTTCTACTCCTCTAATAAAAATAACAACTCACACAGATGTGGTGCTTTAAGGGTTTACAAATCACTTTCCTCACAACATCTATAAGAGGCAAATGGTACAAAGCGACTGCAGTTCAGAAAGCTGAGGCCCAGAGAAGTTAAGGGCCTCACTGTGGTTCATACAGCTAGTACAGAAAACTCATACTTACCTTTTCCTTCAGGGTTTACAGAGCAATTTCCTTAGAAGAGTTCTGTGAAGTAGGGAGGACAAGCCTTAATGACTTTACTTTTTAAAAAAGAAATTAAGACTTAAGGAGACAAAAATTTGTTTATGGCCAGACAGTCAGGATTTGAACCCAGATCTCTGGGTTGGGGATCCAGAACTCTTTCTGTGATACAGTGTAAGCTATAGGATGCCATTAAAACAAAACAAAAAATGCCTAACCAGGAGGGGTGAAAGGCCCACAGACCAAGGTGCTGGACTGAGGGATGTTGGCATTACATCTATAGACTTAGCAAGTTTCTGAGCTGTGCTTTATTTCACTTGGGTCACTTAAGCTTTAATGAAAAAATACTCCCAGCATATGGTCGGCATTCAGCAAGTATTTGCTAATATTAATGACTTATGTATCCCCAAAGCCCCTTCATAGCAAATCCAGCCAGAGCCAAAACCTACACTGAGCCAAAGACATTCAATGCCCTGGCAGGAAACTAACAAGATTTGGTACAATTCGCACATAGCAAAAACCCCCGCTAACATCCCAACCTAAGAACCCCAGATTTCCCCGGAGCAGGCACCCATCCCCAAGGTCCTCCCGCCTCAGCTTGCCTTGCTGGAGGGTTTCCATTCTATTTCTTTGTTTAATGGTGGAGTACGACTGTCCTTGTCTTTCTCAAGATAAACAGCTTTCTAACTTTGTTCTCCTTTGGGGAGCTTAAACAAAGGGACCCTTCAGGTCCTCACTGGAAGATAAACACAGATTCATAAAAGAAATAAACTCAGCGGCTGCCCTGAGGACCAAAATGAGAAAAAGGAGAAAAAATAAAAGGCCGGGGAACTCTCCAGGGTCCATCCACATCTGCAAGGATGTTAATAGCCCTCCTGGAAGGCCATCTCCCAAACTTCCTCTTTGAAGAAAATGGGAGCCTCACCTGCTTCCAGGCCTAGTTTTTACAACGCCCAAGTGTTTACAGGGAGGCTGTTTGTGAATCACAGGCCTAGCTGGTGCCTGGGAATGTGGGACTCTCCTCCTATTCTTTCTCTGTCCCTCCCCACCCCGTTATGCAGTCAATAATCACTTACGGACACACTGATTTTGATCCTTCCCAAGCACTCAGTTTACTCCCTCATTTGAGCCCCGTAACAATCCCCTGAGGAAGGACTGGTATGACCATTAACCTTTTATAGGACACAGTAAAAATCGCATTATCCCCATTTTACAGGTAAGGAAATGAAGAATTACAGCCAGTTGATTTGAACACCCTTTGTAATAAGTAACACAAATATTTTATCCTGATTTAGTTTTTTAATTTTCTTCAGGTAGATCAATCAATAAACATTTGTTAAACCAAACACTATGTGATTTCATTGGTGTAGGGAACTCCCAGTGAGGAAATTCCATTTACCATTTATGCAGGTCCCAAAACTCTGCAATTTGTAGTTTTAGAGAATTACCTGGAACAGCAGAAATGAACTGATTTGGCCGGCATCACATAGCGAGTGTGAGTCAAAAGTGACTTGACTTCAGGTTTTTTCTATTTTCAAGGCTAGTTTACTTTTTCTGATTCTACCCATTCTCTTCCCATTTTGCAGATAAGAAATAATAAGGAACTCACAATGCTACTGCATTTCTAATGTTTATCCATGCTTTTCTCACAGTAATTCTATGAGTTGGGCAGCACTGGAATGTATGAGGGGGTACTTCTTACCAGCTCCTGAGATGATTGTTAAATTTTCAGTGTGAGCTTTTATAGGTGGGAAATCTGCAAGCCCTACAAATCAGGGCTTTACTCATTGTTTTGCCGATTGTCGAGACCTAAGAAAATGATACAGAAATTGCTAATGTAGATTAAAATTAAAAGTTTCTTGTGTACTTTTTTTTTCAGAGAATCCGTTGTTAAATATTTATAGGCACACCTCTGTGTCCTGGTAGTATCCTCATTTTACACATACATTACATTAGAGGAAGCTAGGAAGCACAGTGGATAGAGCACCTGACCTGGAGTCAGGAAGACCTGAGGTCAGATATGTCATCAAATACTTATTAGCTGAGTGACCATGGGCAAGTCTGTCTGCCTCATTTTCTTCAAATGTGAAATGGAGTAATTAATGGCAATTATCCCACTGGGTTGTTGGGAGGGTCAAACAAGATAATATTTGTAAAGTGTTTAGCCCAGTGTTTGGGCAGGTAGGATGTGCAATGGTTAGAGTACTGGGCTGGGAATCAGGAAGACTCCTTCTTCCTGAGTTAAAATCCATCACAGACATTTGCTAGCTATGAGGTCAAGTCACTTAATCCTGTTTGCCTCAGTTTTTCTATCTGTAAAATGAGCAGGAGAAGGAAATGGTAAACAACTCTAGTATCTTGGCCAAGTAAACCCCAAGTAGGATCAGACATGACTGAAAGGATTTAACAACAATTAGCACTGTGCTTGGCACAGAGGAGGTGCTCAATAAAAGCTTGTTTCTTTCCCTACATATGTGGAAATTAAGGCTCAAAGTGGTTATTTGACCAACGAAGTGCAGCTAATGAAGGGGAAGATCTGGGATAAATTCAGATCTCTAAAACTTTGGAGATTGGCTTGCAGGAGAAGAAACCAAGTTACTCAGACTTTTCAGACTCCATACTTGCAAGGAGGAAAAACTTAGTCGATTGAATAACTAACCCCAAGAAGCTGGGTCAATCATTAAACATTATGGTATTGTGGAGAAACTCAGCTTGTAGTCAGATGACCTGGGTTTGAATCCTTGCTACTATAAAGTATAGTGGGTCACTTTACCATTCAGGCTTTCTATAAGACAAGAAAGTTAGAGCAGATGATTCTTAAAATTTCTTCCAGCTTTGCCATTCTGTGATTTGGCCAAGGAACCAAGAAAGGAGCTCCAGATTTCTTGTTGTCTGAACTCTGGTTTTTATGTTTCTTGAAGAGGATGAAAAGTCCTGGGTGTGAAGCAAGACTTACCTTGTCCCCCAAGAAGAGCTGAGTAAGCTCATCTTCACCTGGCTTGCCAGACATTCACAGACCCTGCCAATTTCAGAATTGTTTTCTTTGCATCAAACACATTTGGAAACACACACACACACACACACACACAAACACACACACATTCACTCCCTCACCCACACTATCCTGGCAGGGGACCATTTCAGTTGCCAACATTTCACAACAAGGGGACGACTTTGTTTCTCAATATTGTCTAGGAAATAATTATTTTTAATTGTCTGACTTTGCCTCAATAAATGAACTCTCATTCATCTCCTTGATGAAGCTGGGGTACAAGGGCCACACTGGCTGAAAACAGAGGAATAGAATGAGATAACACTTGGAAAGTAGGTTAGAGCCAATTTGTGGAGGGTCCTGAAAGCTAGTCTATGTGTAGCTTGTCATTTACTTGGTAGAAGATGGAAAACTACTGACGTTCTTGAGAAGCAGAATGATAGGATCATGAGGAAGATTAATCTGCTGTCAATGTGAAGGAAGGAAGGAAGGAAGGAAGGAAGGAAGGAAGGAAGGAAGGAAGGAAGGAAGGAAGGAAGGAAGGAAGGAAAGAAGGAAGGAAGGAAGGAAGGAAGGGTTTATTTTGTTGTTCAGTCTTTTTTTCAGTCACGTTCAACCCTGTGAACCCATTTGGGATTTTCTTGGCAAAGATCTTGGAGTGGTTTGCCATTTGCTTCTCCAGCTCATTTTGTAGAAAATGAGGGCACACAGGGTTAAGGGACTTGCCCAGGGTCACACAGCTAGTAAGTATCTGAGGTCATACTTGAACTCAAGTTGTTGAATCTTCCTTTGTATGCATGAGATCCTAAAGAAAAATCCAACTTCTTAGACTGAGGATTTTAGAGCCAGAAGAGACCTTAGAGATTGCATAGTCCAACCTCTTCATTTTGTAAACAAGGAAACTGAATCTCAGAGAGGTTCGTTACATAGCTAGTAAGTGACTGATCTCAGATTTGCTAAAAATCTTCTCACTACTAGTCCCTCTCTCTTTCCACTATTCTTCGTGTCTTCTAATCATGCATCTTCCCTCTAATCTGTTAGAGGTATCTAGGTTGCACAAGACCTAGAGTCATCTGAGTTCAAACTGGCTTTAGACAGCTACTGGCTGTATGACCTTAGGCAAATCACTTAACCTCTGCCTGCCTCAGTTTCCTCAACTGTAAAATAGGCTTGTTGTGAAGAGCAAGTGAAATAATATTTGTAAAATTTAATAGCATGCCTACCAGCTAGGTAGAACAGTAGATAGAGCGCCAGGTCTGGAGTCAGGAAGACTCTTCTCCCTGGGTTCAAATCTGCTCTCAGACACTTACTAACTGTGTGACCCTGGGCAAGTTACAGTTAACATCATTTTACTTCTCAACGAAAAAACATTGTATTTTAGTCAATGAGGTAATGTTTGGAGAGCACCATAAAAGCTATTTAAAGTTCCTCAATAGTCTATTCCCAGTTCTAGTTCATCAATAGTGTTAGCACCCCCATCCCAGCTGCCCCTCACTTTGGCATGATGACACAAACTGACATACAGAATTGTGCTTTGGAGTCCACTCAGCAATCTACTTGCCATAGTTGTAATCTCCACTAGCAAAACCTTCCTCTACCTTCATGCAATCGTGATGTGGCAACAAGCAAGAGAAAGACACTTTGACCACCCCTATCCCCAACCCCAGAGGAGATAGAGGTATAGGAAAGCTGAAGTACGTTCTTCCTGGAGCTACAGGGTTGTATTGTTTATATATTTTTGTTTACTTTTAAGATCTTTCCCATGCATTAATAGACTCAAGTGACCTGCTTAAAGCACATGGAAGCCCAAGTCACATGTAGAGGAAGGAGCTTGCTGAAGAATGGGTGGAACAGAACTGGGAGAGAGTGAGTGAGAACATTTAAAGTGGAGGGAGAGAGACGACCCGGGCAAGCAGACAGCTGGGATTATGAGTGTTTGTTTGTGGGAAGGCCTCAGCAGGGGTGGGAAGGTTTGGGAACTGAGGTGTTCCCTGCAGTGATAATGTGTATTAACTTCTTTGTTGCTATGATGGATTCGTTTTTCTGGTATTGGGATTCGGCTTTTTGGTGTCCAAATAAATGTTTTTCTTCTGTCTTCTATATGGAGAGTCTGTTATATTTTGTGATTCAGAACTATGGCGTCATATTCATAACTGCTGTTGGTGCTGTGAAACAAGTGTGCTGTATTATAGCAGCACTAAGCAGAAAACTAACATAGGAAACTGAGGAAGGCTTTTGTGTAGGTCTGTACCAGTTCTGAAGGAAAGGGGATGTGTATCCCGCTGGGGCTAGTTCTGAACCCCAAGAAGTCATTTGGGGTAGGTACTGAGGTCAAAGAAAAGTGAATTCCTCAATGTGAGAGGAGATGTAACAGCTTTTAGGTCCATTTCTAGAATAGCACACCATCAAAGAGGAAGGAGTCAGAAAATGGAAACAATAGGGGAATAGAAGGAGAAAAGAGAAAAATTACCAAAGATCTCAGTAGAAATAAAATTCAATTAAAAACATCAAGTGCAAGAAGATTAGTTAACAGGAAAGATATTAAAACAGAAGGGGAAAATGGCCACCTGAGTTTCTAAATAAATCTAAACATCTCTGAATAAAATTTTCAAGACAAAGGAAAGAAATGGAGTCAACATCTACTGAAAAAGAATTTAGTGGATCCCCAAGAGATCAAAGAGCCAATATCAGGATGTTCCTAAATTATTCAAGATAGAGGAATTGTGAAAGCAAAATACTTGGCCTATAAAGCAGAAATAATTAACAGAATAGAAAAAAATTGAGAATCTATAATAAGTATCTCCATAGAAGCAAAAGAGAGAATAAATGATTAGTAATACAAATACACACGAGTGAAGGGCAATATAAAACAAGGGAAGCAAAAAAGCTATTACATTAAAAGAGTTCATGAACTCTATTATATATGTATATGTGTATATATACATACATAGAGAGAGAGAGAGAGAGAGAGAGAGAGGTGTTGGGAGGGAGGATGTATAGAGATATTTAAGGATCATAGTTCTCCCAGAATAAAATCAAATATTAAAAAAGTTTGAACAGTGTAAATCAAGAAATGAAACAAGAAAGTGATCCATAACTTTTGAATACAGAAAACAAAGTACCAATTGAAAAAATCCATAGATTTCCTCCCGGGAAAAAGCAAACAAACAAACAAAATCCTTATGCTGCAAGCTCCACACATAGCGATTAAATTTATTTCAATGAAAAACAAAAAATTCTTCATGACGAAAAGAAAGAGCTGCAAATATAAACTAAGACTATAATGAACCCACCAGAAAGTGCCTAAGGATGTAGAATAACGTGTTCCAAAGAGCAAAGGAGCTCAAGATGAAATCCAAGGTGACATGTTCTGTAAACTTTAGTCTAATCATCAATGAAAAAAATGTGCGATCCATCAAAGAGGCATGGGAAACATTTCTACCAAAAATCCCCCACAGATTATTTGTTTCACAAGCAATTCAGACAATAGAAACGTGAGGAAAGATAAATAAATACAGCTACCAAATAAAGCACATCAGAGAAAAAAATTACTTTGAAAAAAAGGGAGAAAATGGAAATAAAAGATACCTACGGGGTTCAAAAATAACAACAGAGGGACCATACAGAGATTTCATTGCAAAAGTACACAAAGAGATAAAGATGAAAGCAGGACTTAGAAGAATTGATGGCAGAAGAACAGACTTGAAAGACCCTGGACTAAACCTCATAACTTTACCTAAATGAATTATTATTTTGTCTTGTTTTGTTTTGTGGTGCTAAAGTGCAGATGTGAAGGTTCATATAGACAAGAGAGGAAGAAGACAGGGAATTTGTGATGTACTCTAATCAAATCAATGAAACAATGACAGGAAAATAATTCCTTGAGTCACTCAGGAAGAAGAGATGTTGTGGGAGAGGGAGAATGAGTGAATTGGTAAAGGGAGTAATGCAAGTGGGAAGGGGAAGGGAGAAAGTTCAATTCAGTGGTGAGAGGGAATCACACTAAAGAACACTCCCTTAATGGGAGATGTATATTCTATAATGGAAGATGGGGACCTTCCAGTGGGGGTAATCTTCTGAGATTCCTAGAGAACTCACTACCTTTGAGAGATTATTGCACCTCCATGAACAATATCTTGCTTCAGAAGAAGAGTTTCCCTCTTGGAATAATCAACCACCAGGAGGGTGGAAGGACACAGAATAAAGAATAAGTAAATTAGGTAAAATTTCAAAATTAGGGAAAGAGTTAAGAGACATGAGGCAGAAGGACTTGCGAGTAAGCGATAGAGAGAACCTGTTGGGATGTTACTTTAGAATTGATTAAGCAGAAATAACTGAAGAGACAAAGTACTATATTTAAAGAGGAAAAGAATCAAGCAAAAAACATAATTTAGGGGAGGAAGTCAGACATGAAGGGAGAAAAATAGAGATTCAACAATCCAGTAAAACAAAAGAGAGTGATACCTTGAATAAGAAAACAAAACTCATACTCTGGTGCAAAAAGGAAATACAAACCAAAAGCTAAGGGGTTGGAACAAAGCATCAGATGAATTCATAAAAACAAGAGTTGCAATTATGTTATCAGATAAAAGCAAAAACAAAAATTCATAACAAAAATAGTGATTATAAATTACTTTGAAAGGAACTACAGATAATAAATCAATATCACTATTAAAGTATATGCTCCAAATGCATTAGCATCTGAATTCACAAAGGGAAAAATTAACTGAATTATAAGTAGCATAGATAGTAATAATATAATAGTAGGAGACTTTAATGTTCTCTTCCACTTTTAGACAAATCTAACTTATTTTTTAAAAGGAAAAACATAGAATTGAACAAATGACCAGAGAAATGACATAAAGCTAAGAGTTATGATGTCTCCTAAATAGAACTGCTAAAGAATATACATATTTTTTCATAACCATATGGAACCTTTATAAAAATTGACCTTGCATTTGGGAAAGAGATGTTTTAGATAAATATAAAAAGGCATAAATAATAGACATTTCTTTTACAGACCATAATGTAATAAAAACAATAAGCATTTCAGGAAGCACGAACAAAAGACAGACTCAAATGAACACCCAGTAATAAAATGCTAAATAATTAATGAGTCAAAGAAGAAATCACAGAAACAAAAATTATGTGAAAGAAAACCATAATGGTGAGACAACATACTAATATTTCTAAGATACAGCTGAAGCAATCCTCAGGGGAAAATATATCCCTAAAAACATGCATTAGCAAATAGAAACTGTGAGGATTAATACACTGAATATGTATTTCAGTATTCAAAATGAGCACAAAAGAGATAATTGAAAATTAGAGAAGAAATAGATGGGAAACCAAAAAGACTATAGAAGTGAAAACCACATTGATATGAGTATTCCTGCTAACTCTGCAACTACCAGCCCATCTGTGCCTGCCCATGTCCTTCTGTGCAACTCTCTCATCCTTATTCTCTTCTAAGTTCACTTCAGTAGGCCCACCCAATGTGCTAGAAGTTTTTTTTTTAATCTTAAGAACACTTGTAAAGCATGTGGACTTTCTTTTGGTTATTTGTTTAGAAATGCAATGTGGATAGTGAAAAGTGACCTGGCTGTGGAGTTAATGGACCTGAGTTCAAATTCTATTTCTGATGCTATCTAAATGTGTGACCTTGGGTAAGTCACTGGCCCTCAGTTTCCTCATCTACAAAATGGAGGGGTTGGACTAGATGACCTCTAAGATCTTTTTAAGTCCTGAAATAATGATTCTTGGTGTAGCTACATGACCAGTGTATCTCTTTTTTTCCAAATGACATCCTCTATTCTGTTTTTCCTACATAATTCCTGCTCTTGTCCAACATATACCTCTCAACTTCATTTACCCTCTCAGTAATCCTCAATTGTATGTACTTCTTTGGAGACTATAGAAATGCATAATTCATAGCTATACAACAATGCTAGGGGGGAAATTGCACCGAAAAGTTGGACCTTTGTTCCAGGAAGAAGTTTAGAGTTCTTAATAGAAATTTGGAATTTGGAATTTTGGTCTATCCTTCTGATCCTGCTCTTCTGAGCCCAATTTACTGCCAGTTTTCTATCTATCCAAGATAGAAGTGCTGATGGATGAGCCCTATTAATTGTCCATTCAGTAAAATACTATAGTTTGGACAATAGGCATTCTTCATTCACTTGTTTTGTTTTTCTTTCATGGATAGCTCATCCCATTCTTTTGTGTAGTTGCAGATCTCATTAAAGGGGCTCTTCGTCCCAGGATTGTCATAATTAGCAGAATTTTATCTACAAACAGGATCATCAGGAAAACCTCACTCGCTAATGGAAATCCCTCTTTAAGTTGGATTCTGTACTGCATCTCCCACATGACAGTGGTGAACAGGTTTGTGAACATACCTCATTTTATGCTTCACCTATTATTAATGATAGCAGATTGAAGAAGTCAGTAATTATACGAAATGTAATTATCACACTAATGAAGAGAAACTCAAATTAAAACAACTCTGGAGTTCTACCCCACACTTACTAGATTAGCAAAGTTGGCAAAAATGGAAAATGAGGAATGTTGGAGGATCAGAGTTCTGAGTTGGTTTATCCAGTCTGGAAATCAATTTCAATTTATCTGTTCTGGAAACCAGTTTAGAACTTTGCCTTCCAAATAACTAAGCTGTGCGCACCCTTTGACCCAGCACTAAGATGACTTGGCCTATACCCCAATGAGATCAAAGAAAGAGGAAAAAGATCAGCCTCCCAATGGAGATATGATGGACTGAGGTTATAGACTGAGATATTTAGTTTGGGCACATAGCCTATACTGGAATTTGTTTTGCTCAGCAGGAAATATTTATAACATTGGCTTCATTCTTCTTTTATTTTTTAAGTGGGAGGGATGATTTGTTCATTGAGAAAAAAAGATTTTCCTAAATGGGTATTTGACTAACAAGGATATCTCTATTTCTTAATGAATCTTGAATAATTTTCACACATGCACATACATATGAGACACCTTGTTGGAAAAGGGTTTTTATTTCTTTATGGACATATACATCCCAGTGGAATAAGTGCAGGGCCCATCTCATTTTTGTGTGTTTACTTTCAGTGCCTAGAATAGTGTCAGGCACAAAATCGGCATTTCAACATGCCTATCACGGGGCAGGAAAAGTTGCCAGACACTGAGGTCCTTACTTTATCTAAACTGCCAAACATTAAAGCCCTTCAGAGGGCGCAACTCCAATGGGGTGGCTGGGGTGTTTGAATGCAAAATATATGCTTGGCAAAAGACTATTTTATGGAGAACTCGCATTGGACAGGCCATCACATGGTGGTCAGAAGAAGCAATACAAGGACACTCTCAAAATCTCCCTCAAAAACTTTGGAATTGATTGTGTGACATGGGAGACACTAGCACAGGATAGCTCAGCATGGTGTGCCCACATCAGAGAAGGTGCTGTGATCTGTGAGCAAAGTGGAATTGAAACATCTCAAAGGAAATGTAGGATGCACAAATTTAGAGTATCCACCCCAAATGTTCACATGGACTATCTGTGCCCAATCTGTGGTAGAGCATTCTGAGCTCGTATTGGTCAGATCAGTCGCAGTCAGACACATTGAAATTTGACTTTATCATAATGTATGGGATGGTAAGACCCCTACTCAGATTGACTACTCAGAGGCATCTCAAGGTAAAAACAGAAAATCTGCTTTATTCGGTTCTCTTGAAAAACCGGGCGGTCCCTTCACCAGTAAAGCTGGAGTAGGGAGGCACTTTACAGAAGCAGAATGGCACTTTATACAGACCCTGACGCGAAAATCCCCCTCCCATCACTGACCGTTATTCTCATTGGCTGAGAAGCAAGGTCTTACATTCTAGGCACAAAATCTAACCAGTCCCTTTTGAAACCCAGTTCAAATTTCCTGCTCCTGGCCGTTACAAAGCCCACGAAAATACATGTCATTAGGCATTGAGGAGTTAGTGAGTTATATCCAATCATTGATCCTAAAGCAATACATAGCCTTATATGGAAATCCCCCGACTCTGGAGGAATGGAAACCTGGGTCCGAGATCTCCTCCACTCCAGGGAGAAGGCTCCACATTCCTGAGAAGTCTTCACTAAATCTGTTCCCATTCAATAATGATGTCATTTCGGTCCTCTTCGAGAATGAAGGATGACAACCAACCATTGACTGATGGATCAAGAGTCTTTATTGAATGGATTTTTTTAAAATTCTCAAAAAGCAACACTGGAATCTTTCTTTACTTACATCTTTTAGTCAATTGTTTCATGGTAATTATGGGTGGTAAAACATTGTGAAATATTGCTTGCCAGTGTCTGTCTTTTCCTTTCTGATATCCTCCTTAAAATTAACTTCATTTCATAGGTAGAATGCTTTTATAAACATTTTAGATAGCCATTTAGACATGTGGGCTGATAGCTATTACTGTTTTCTCTTGATCATTTTTTGGTAGGTATTTTTTGGAAAGCCTCAGACTTTTTTATGCCTTTGGTATCTTTCATTCCTTCAGATACTTTGAGATCAATTCCTCAGTAACCTCAAAACTGTGTTGACTGCAGTGTAGACCTTCTCCTTCCATACCTGGGCTAGCATTGCTGCTCTTTGGGTCTTGTTTTCTTCAGGGCCAATTTCAACGTCAGAGTCCAGAGTCCAATGGCCTCACTGTGCTTGATGATGAAGAGAATTTGTTATAAAAACCTTTGCAGGTCTTTTGCATTTTTTTGGTCTTTTTTGTTTTCCTTCCAGTTTTGTTATTAAGTGCCCTCAGAGCAACTTCAGTTAGATCTCACCAAGCTTTTTGAAGCTTGCTTTTTCTTCCACTGCTGCTTGTTGATTTATAAAGGGACACTGTTCAGAGCCTTCCATCATTCTTCTCCATAAACTTTCATATGCAAATTTATATTCTAAACTTGAATTGTGCTGGGCCATCATATCTCTCTTATTGAAAAGATCAATTTGCTGACTGGTTTTTAGGCTCTTTTGTTCTCTTTGTTATGTCAACTGATTTATATCACTTTAACCTCTACAAAAAATTGTTATTATCAGCATCGCTGTTCTGTCCTTCAAAGATTTCCCATGGAAGAAGAGGAAAGAGATATCAATAACTTGTTCAAAAAAGTCAGATTAGAGTTGCTTTTATTACACGTTAGATCTCATTTTCTCATTATTCTTCTACTTTTTGTTCTTATTATGTAACTAGTTTAGTAATGATTTCATTTTTTCTGATGATTTGCTACTCACTATGTCTAGTGTTTTGCAACTCTTTTCCTAAAGAGAATATCCATAATTTATAATATGAGACTTCTGCATAATCTATGAAGCTTTGGCTTCCCTTATTCCTTACTTTTGAATCATATTTTATAACATTTTCACTATCCTTACTTGTGGCCACTCATGTTGAAGCCACTGATTATCAAAAGTGTATGTTGTTTTAATTTGAAGAGTTCTACTAAATTCTTTGTGGAATTTCTGAACCTTTCAATAGATGTAGGTATAAAAGTTGCAATCATATTTTGCAAATACCTATTATGAGTATTGTAACGTAAAATGAATACGTGACCTGTGAAATTATGTTTTAGTTCAATTCAAAAACCATTTTTATCAAGTTCCTACTATATGCCAGTCATTGTACTGGGAACCTTGTTGCCTCTGGATGTATGATAGAAGCTAAATCTACCAATGCCTTTATTTGCCTTTTCAAGTAAAACCCGTGAGCCATTCTTTCCTTTAGCAACTTCCTTTGTCTGCTTCTTTTATCTATAACAATAATGTCAAGTTTGATATAACTCTGTTCCTCTGTGTCAACTCATTGGACTAAATGCTGAAGCTTGCTCTTGCCCAACACGTACATAAATAGTAATAGCTACCATTTAAATAGCATTTCAAAGTTTGCAAAGCATTTTACATGCATATTGTTTTTGATCTTCACAACAACCCTGTAAGGCAGGTGCTATTATTCTTATTTTACAGCTGAAGAAACTGAGACTGAGAAAGGTTACCTCATTTATCTACGGCTGTACAATTGAATAAGTGTCTGTGGCAGGATTTGAACTGTCTTCTAGACTCCCAGTCCAACATTCCACTGTGCCACTTGGTGACCAAGGACCTTATACTCAGAGTACCGATATCCAATTTAACATTTAGCTCTCTATGTCTCCTTATTGCCTTACTCTGTCATTGTTGCTGCTGAAAAAATAAGGGAATCATCTAGGACTGGTAGCTGTTCCATATTTTATCTGGTTTCTTGGGGCACCATGGCCAAAGATTTCAACACTACCTGGTCGGACTACTGGTCACAAGCTTTAAATAGTTAGGGTGATTCTTGGAAGCGAATAGAACCTGTACCCATACACAAAGCCTTTGCTGCATGGTAGAACCTGCTAAAGCTTGGACTCAGCTGGCAAATCTTTGGACAAATCCATGTCATCTCTGTGCCACCATAAGGCATGATGGATAACAGAGTACTACTACTACTTCTACTAGTACTACTACCATTATTTTTATTATTATTATTATCAGAATATATGGCAAAAAGTGAAGAAAATTGGTCTTATAAGTCATCTTTTTTTTTGCTCCCAGAAGAAATACTTGACATCTGTCATTTACATAATAGACTACATGTATATAATCTCTTTATCATTTTCCTCAAATATGCTATGTAAGATAGGTAAAGCAAACATTGTTTTCCCCACTATACAGGTGGGTTTAGATTACAACCTCTTTTGTAAAATCCTGTATGATGAGACGTGATCCTGGAAAAATGGTGCAGTAGGTCAAAAAATTTGAAGTACTCAAGATTTTCCTCCACAAAAGAGATAAAATAACACCTCAGGGTGAACACAGAAAAGTAACAATAAATAAAAGTAGGGACAAAACAAGAGTCTTCCTGGGATAATCAGAAAAGATATGAAGAAAAATCCCAGGATACGCTTTAGTCCCTGTGAAGAGGAAACACTTCTAGACTAGGTTAGCTGAGTTGGGAGGCTGTCTTTTGGGGGTAGGGTAGGTTAAGTAATAAGATGGCAAGGTAGTGGGTAGAAGTAAGGTAGAAGAGTCAGGAGGGATAAAAAATAAGAGATATACACATAAAAATAAAGATCCTGAGTAGAATTTATTAGGGGAAATATATGTCTATGTATGTATGTATGTATGTATGTATGTATGTGTGTGTGTGTGTATCTATGCTTAATAACCTTGGGGGTGGGGCAGAAGGAAGAGGAAAGAAAGAACAAAGTAAAAAATCTACATCAGAGAAAAAAAGAAAACTTACAGGGGAGCAAAGAAAAGATGGCCAGTTTTCAACATAATGCAGAGTATTTATTATATAGACTTTCTAGATATGGAAATTTATTGTTATATATTTTGAATCCTCTCTTACGCTGTGCACATGTCATGCTTTTTCTCTTTTTTATTTACTATTTAAGTTTATAATATATTTCTTTTTCTTTTCTCTATTGTCACATTTAAGTTTTAGTATTTAAGTCTAAAATTTTCCTTTAAATGAAGAAAAAAATCCCACAGATGATACTGGAAGATAAGCCAGTCTGTTAATAGACTATATTTAATTAAGTTCCTACTATGTGCCAAGCACTGAGCAAAGTGCTAAGGTTATAAAGAAGGCAAAGGAAAATCCTTACCCTGAAGTTCCCAATCTAAGGACAAAGGCAACTTTCAAGCAGCTAAGTACAGACAAGCTATATACAGGACAAATAGGAAGTAATCAATAGAGGGAAGGCACTAGACTAATACTGGTAAAGGCTTCCTGTAGAGGATGTTATTTTAGCTCGGATTTGAAGGAAGCCAGGAGATAGAGATAAGGAAGGAAGAGAACATTCCAGGTATGGGAGACAGCCAGTAAAAATGCCTGGGCTTGGGAGACATTCACGGAACAACAAGGAGGCCAGAGTCACTGAACTGAGGAATATGTGGGCTGAGAGGGCTGCTAGAAAGTGTAAGAAGGCTGGAAAAGTAGGGGAAGTGCAGTTACATTATAAATGACTTGGAATGCCAAACATAGGATTATGAGCAGTATCCCTTCATAAATTATCAAGACTCAGTGGAAGCAAATTCCCCTCAGTGGAATTTCCACTCAGTGGAAGACTCAAGAAAGCTTACTGAGAGACCCAACCAAGTGCAAAGGTAAGTATAAATCTCTCATACTCTGAAATCCAGCCAAATGTGAATTCTTTCTATTCCTTACACATGACTCACTATCTCTCCCTTTTACGCCTCTACTCTGTGCCATCCCATAGGTCTAGAATGCACCCTGTCTTTATCCCTGGCTCGACACATCTCAGGCATCATCTTCTGTGCAAAGCATTTCCTGATAGTGCCCTCCCTCTCAGTCCACCTTATATTTAACTGCTTTGTATCCATTTATTTTTATTCACTTTATATGCTATATATGCTTTACATATGCATTTATATTATATTACATCATAACATAAAATATAAACGTATTATCATATAATATATTATGTCATATACTGTATATTTATAAAATATATATTTATACGTATACTTTATATATTTATATAAAGTGTGTGTGTGTGTATGTGTGTGTGTGTGTGTATGTGTGTGTATGTGTGTATTATGTACTTGTGGTTTTCTCCCACTGGGGAGATAAGCTCAGTGAGTATAGGAACCACCTCACTATTTGTACTCATATCTCAAGGTCCTACCCCAGTGCCTAGCACATAGTAGGTGCTTAATAAATGCTTGTTGATTGATTGTAAGGACAACAAAAAAACAAACAATTGAAAGAGATCTGAAAAGATTTTTCTTTTAACAAACTTTTCCTTCTCAATAACAGTGGAGTCAACTCATTTAGATTCTCACCTCACCATCCTGGATGTGGAGGAGGTAGAAATGATACAGAAGAAAACAAAAATGAGAGAAAAACAGCTGGACTAGACAAAGTACGTGGTAGAGTTCTCTGCTGGAGGGGACCCAGTGGTGAGGGTGCAAATAGATTGAGTTACAAGGTATCTGAAATATAGAAAGACACCAAAAGAACAAAAAAATTCTTGGACCTTACAGACAGGTTTCCAAAAGGCAAATGATTGTACTGACCCACATATCTATTTCCACATCAGTACAAAATCTTTATGAGAAAAAGGATAAAGAAGTATATATGTATTAAGGGCATCCTTTGTGAAAATATTAGGGCAGTTAGATGGCTCAGTGGACAAGGTGCCAGGGCTAGAGCGAGGAAGACTCTTCTTCCTGAGTTCAAATCTGGCCTTAGACACTTCCTAGCTGTGTGACCCCGGGCAAGTCACTTAACCCTGTTTGCCTCAGTTTCCTCATCAGTAAAATGAGTGGGAAAAGGAAATGGCAAACTACTCCAGTATCTTTGCCAAGAAAACCT
This sequence comes from Notamacropus eugenii, assembly GCF_028372415.1. NCBI lineage: Eukaryota > Metazoa > Chordata > Mammalia > Diprotodontia > Macropodidae > Notamacropus > Notamacropus eugenii. The sequence continues at coordinate 232,549,600 of NC_092875.1, read as the reverse complement.
CAAATGGGGTCACAAAGAGTTGAACATGATTTCAAAAACGATGGAATTCATGAAGATATGAGACAATAATAGGCAGGCACTGGCAAACAATGTTCCCAAATAGATCATATATTTACAGGAATAGAGACTCACTTTGCTTACTTTTATTGAGAATTTTTAAAATCAATTTCTTTGGTGGAGTAAAAAAGAAAAAATAGCTCTCATCCAACAAGACATGAAGGACTTTAAAAGAAGTAACAATAGGATAAGGATAGCCTTTGTAGGATAACAGCTTGACTATCCATATCTGTCAAGGCTCCATCACTAGTTACCCATTTGACTCTGGGCAAAACATTTACTCTCTCCAAGACTCAGGCTACTGGAAAAAGTCCTGGATTTGGAGTCAGGGAACCTGGGTTCAAATCCTTACTCCACTACTTACTGTCTGTTCCAGCTATGACCTTGACCAAATTATTTGATAATATTGGTTCTTAGTTTTTGATCTGTAATATTATGGGGTTGGAATAGACGGCCTCTCTGACTCCTTCCAACTCTAAAGTTATGAGCTTATGAAAGAAAGGAATAGGGTCTGGTATGGGGCTTCATCCACAACAAAGGTGAGAGACTTGCAAGAAGGAAGTCTTGTATGACCCTAGCACTCTCTCACTCCATCCCCAGCACAAGCCAGATTTCCACTTGCTGAACCTCTGCTTAGCAAACATGCAGATATATGTGAGAAAGAATTCACAAGGGCAAGGAACCAGCGCAGCTGGGTCTCATCAGTTAGAACCAAGAGGCCAGAGGAAGGATCAGGTGAACATGCTCTCTGGTCAGGCTATAAAAGCCATCTGGATGGAGGGATGCTTGGCCTGCATTCTGCTAGAGGAGCTTTGTACAAGGAATAGTATTTATGACAAACCAAGAGAGATCCTTCTGTTTGACCTCTGTGGCAGATCCAGAAGAGTCCAACAAACCCTTCCAATGGTAACCCTGTCTGAGATGTATACTGTTATTCTAATCCTATATGTAGTTAAGCAATTCCAGATTTCTATATGCTGCCCTCAAATGCCACAATCCTATACTACTGGAGCTAGGGGAGTAGGGAATCTTAGGGATCATTTAGGTCAACCCCTTCATTTTCCAGGTGGCAATATAGAAGCAGAAAGGAAGGATGGTGATTTTTCCCAAGCTCATTCACCAGTTAGTGGTAAAACCAAACAGATAATCCTGATCTCCTGATGCTCAGTCTAGGAAAGGTTTTAAAAACCACATGAGATTGTGTAACAGGGGAAGAAGGTAGGAGGGCCTTATTACATCCAGGTGACTATCATTTGAAAGGAAGGCCTCCCACCTGGAAATAAAAACAGGCTAGTACAATGAATGAGAAGCTGGGCCTGAAATCATTGTGCCAAACTGTCTGGCAATCTTGTTGTATCACCCTGGGCAAGTCACCCGAGGCTTGAGGCAACACTCCAGGACTTACCTACTAAGTCATAGATGGGTTGCAATCTCCATTTTTGGAGGTGGTTCCGCATGCTGCCAAAATTGTAGATCCTTTACACATATTTGATTACATGCCTAGAAAACATTTAGTTTCAACAAATATTATTTTATTTGGAGCACTAAAGAACATGAATCAAAAATGTGAATGAATGAAAAAAACATATTATTCACTTACTATATACCAGCTGCAATGCTAACTAAATGTTGTACCTTGATTAAATTAATTTTAAATTTAAATTTAATAAATTAAACAAATAATTCATAATTGTTTATAAATGAAAATTTTAAAATTTAAATTTAAAATAAAATTAAAATTAATTTATTAATCAAATTTAAGTGTTTTAATTTTAAAAATTTAAAATAAAACATTCCTTGGCCTCAAAGAATTTATATTTTACTGGAGGAAAGGGTAAACAAAGAGAAATGGTGGTCAAGGAGAAGGGACTTTAGTCCAGAAAGTTACAGGGATAGTAAGTGGGACCTTGAGGGAGTAGATTGATATACCTAATTTAAGAATATTTTAAAAATCGAGATGGGGAGGGAGTAAAGAGTATGTGATCAAGGCAAATGAGGAGGATAGTAGGAAAGTAAGTAAAGAAAGGTGACCAGGGCTTTCTTAAAATAGTATTCTGGGAAAGGACAGGATATTAAGGCTCCTAGGACAGAAGTTTCTCTAGAGAGGGAAGGTAGACAGACACAGGCAGTCACAAATCAGACATAACCAGGGCATTAACAATTGCAACTTTGCCCCACAATGCCAGAAGTGTAGATGAGTCTAAGAATCCTCCTTCTGCAAGTAAAAGCAGCTGATCTTAGCAACCAATTAGTGAAAATGATTATTTAAAATAAGGTGATTTCAGAGGGTGAGCTTTCTCACCCCAGCAGTTATACCAGGGATGAGGAACCTGCAGCCTCAAGTAGACATGTGGCCCAATGGGTCGTCAACTACAGCCCTTTGACTGAATCCAAACTTCACAGAACTAATCCCCTTAATAAAAGAATTAGTTCTGTAAAACTTGGACTCAGTCAAAAGGCCGCATCCAAGGATGTGAAGTTTGGATTCAAAGGTGGCACTTGAGGACCTGGAGGGCCATAGGTTCCCTACCCTGGCTTAGAGGAGGCCATCTTCCATGCTGGTTGCCCTGAGATACATTTTGGGGGGTTTAACCCAGGGATCCAGCATTACTAGTTATGGCTCTGAGGGTAAAGGTCAAATTATTCTACTTCTATACCTTTAGGATATAAATTTCATCTATGGAAATGATCCATCAACTCAGCGGAAATATTCTCTACCTTTGTAGAGTTTATGATCTAGCAGGAGATATGATATATACAAGAATAATTATAATACAGGGCAGCTAGGTGGCACAGTGGATAGGGTGCTGGGCCTGGAGTCAGGAAGACCTGAGTTCAAATTCAATGAACATTTAGCAGCTGTGTGACCCTGAGTAAGTCACTTCACTCTGTTTGCCTCAGTTTCATCATCTGTAAAAGGAGCAGGAGAAGGAAATGGCAAACCATTCCAGTATCTTTGCCCAGAAAACCCCAAATGGGAGCATAAAGAAGCTGATGTGACTGGAACAACAACAACAGCAACAAATTCTAATACAAAATAATACATGATAAGTACAAACTATTGTATAAGGTTCAAGGGAGGAAAGACCATCATTGACTGCAGGAATCAGAGGATTTTGGAGCTAGAAAGAATTTTAGACATCCACCCTTTCATTTGTGGAATCTGAAGGGGAAAGGATTTGTGCGGACTCATTCAGTTGTCACTCTTTTTCAGTTGTATCCAACTCTTCATGACCCCATTTGGGGTTTTCTTTGCAGAGATACTGGAGTGGTTTGCCATTTTTTTTTCCAGCTCATTTTACAGATGAGGAAACTGAGGCAAACAGGATTAAATGACTTACCTAGGGTCACACAGCTAGTAAGACCAGATCTGAATTCAGAAAGATGAGTCTTCCTGACTTCAGGTCTGACACCCTATTTACCGTACCACCTAGCTGTCCTGCACATGTTCACACAGCTCACAAAAGTCAAAGGCAGGATCTAATAGAATCTAAACCCAGACCTTTTTTTTTTTTTTTTTTTTGGCTCCAGATCCCCTGGTTTCTACATTCTACCTCCTTTGAAGAATGCCCTCAGGATGTAAGGCAGGTGAGGATATTCTACATGTAGGCGAGAAAGGATAGATATGGGGACTTGCCAAGCCCAGTTTGCAAATGAAGGCGAGAAGTATACAGCAAAGATGGAAATGCAGTGTGGTGGTGGATTAGGGACAATCTTGAAAGAAAGGCATAATTTAATGGATTCTTATTCTCTCTAAATTCCTATACCACTCATTACCTCTATGCAGTGTGGCACTTATAAGCAGGCCTTAATGTACCCTAGCTGGGGCTTCATGCATGCTCTTCTTGGCTTTCCAACTAGATTCTAAACTGCTTGGGATTAGGGATCTGATCCATGCTGGATTAGCTAGCACATGATAGGTTCTCAATAAATTTTTCTTTATTTGCTTGTTGCAAAGCTCACCTTGAAAAGAATCAAGTAGGTAGGTAACTGAATCACTTTTACGTGGCTATTCTTTGAACATTTATTCTGTATATGAGTCTACGTATCCTTGCTATCTCCCACATTAGAATGTAAATTCCTTTTCATACTTTGTTTCTTGTATGGCTAGTGCCTAACACATAGCACTATTGTTTGTCCTTCATTTTTGTAGATGACCAGTGACGTCACTGGTGATGTCTTAACTTGGGAGTGAATTGAATTTAAGTGAGGCAGAGTTGTATAATGTCATCAGCCTCACTCTCTGTTCCTGAGTCATCCAAGTACTGTTTGTAAAACAAAAGTCAGGATGCCTGCCTATGACCTGGGATGCCAGGACGACCTTAATATTTTTGATGTCTAATCAAGCTCTAAGCACTCCCCAGAGCCTGTTTTAGCCGCCTTCATGGCTGCTGGAACAAATTGTTCTCATCTGCCCATTCTGCCAGGGAAAGTCTTCACAGGCTTGGGGTAGACATTCCCCAAAGTCACCAACAGGTTTGAGGCCTGTTGGTTAACTTCAGCCTGCTTTAGCCTGTCTGCCCAGATGGCTTTACCAGGGTGTGGCCGCTGTACATGCTACGGCTTATTGGAGCCACCAGTGAGAGCTGAATGAATCAGGTGGACACCAAAGGTAGCTGAGCAAGGGCTGGCAAGCCCTCACTCCAAAAGCCCCTGCCACATAATAGATGCTTAATAAATGCATGTTGTTTGTTAAAAAAAAACCCTCCAAACCATTTTAAGCCCTTTCTAATGCTACTACTAGGACCACTGATGATGATGATAATAAATAACTAACATTTATTTTATTAGGGTTTTCAAAGCACCTAGAGTAGCAATGCTCTGAATAAAGGCACAGATGGTATGCTTGTCCAACTTGTAGATGACACAAACTTGGGAAGTAGAGACAAATTTTCAGATGATAATTAGAATCTAAAAAATTCTGACAGGATAGAGCATTAAGTGTAATCCAGTAAGGTGAAAGTTAATAGGGATAAATGTAAAGTCATGCTTTTGGGTCCAAACAATCAAAGTCATAAGTATGATGAGGGAGTCATGGTAGACAACAGTTCTGAAGAGAATCTGGAGGTCTTAGTGTACTACAAGCTCATGTATTTCCTTTTATCCTGTTTGTAGCTTGTTTATACATAGTTTTTTGGGGGTTTTTTTGTTGTTGTTGTTTTGCATTTTGCCTTAATTAGACAGTGAGCTCCTGGAGAGCAAGGACTTTTATGTTTATATTCCCAGTGCACGCCACAGAGCCTGGCATGTGGTAGGGCACTAAGTAGATATCTATTGATTGATTGTATATTATCTCATTTGATAACCCAAGGTAATTAAAAGCCCCAACTCCAAGAGAATATAACCCTATGATCCTATATAAGGGAATGTGGATAGCAACAATAATAATTACATACTATAATACATTATATACAATGTTATTTGATCCTCACAATAATTCATTAGATAAGTGCTGTTATCCTACAGATTAGACCCCTGGAAAGAGGAGAATTTTCAGCTGAGAGGTAGCATATATTAGAAATAGACAGGGTTTAGAACAAGAAGACTTGAGTTCAAATCTAAGCTCTGATCTTTATTAGCTACATGACCTTGGGCAAGTCATTTCCTTTCTCTGGGACCCATTTTACCTCATCTGTAAAATGAGAAATTGCACAAGATGGCCTATGAAATTTGCTCTAAATCTATAATTTTATAAGATCTTGTCAGTTGGATTGGAGGCTATAATAGTTAATTATGATGAGTGTAAGGAAAAAAGTGTGAAGAAACTAGAGACCTGAGAGGAAGGAAGGGTGACAGATGGATAGACTGAGGGCATCAAAGAGAGCCAATCAACAAACATTTATTAAGTACTTACTATGTACCAGGCTCTGTGAACATCATCTACTTCAGAATTTTGTCCTGAACCCCAGATGCTGCTCAGGGTACTCCAACCCTGACATTGGTGGTCCAGGCCTGTCTGAAATATGGGTTTTCCTTCTTCACCCCTACCATTTCCCTTCAGCCTCACAGGGGAATCATTTTAGAGGTGACAATGAATCTCCGTGAAAAGGTTCCTATGGACAGGCTAAGCAAACCATTAAGGAAATTAGATTTCCAGAAACATTCTCAAAACTTAAAACATGCAAACACACACACACACACATACACACACACACACACACTCCATTAGCTGAATGTAATTCTTGTTTGCAGTTCTCCATTGTTTACTAGGACAGTGAGAATAGTTTGAAAAAGAAAAGAACCTGGCAAGAGGAACAAACATAGCTAATAAAAAATAAATGGATTTTAAGAGATTTTATATTTATTCGACAACTATAATGTGGCTACAGGAGTTAAATTGGAGCAAGAGACAACCTAAATGCAATAGGTTGAAGGTTTCTAAGGAATTATTTACCCTTTGACTTTATTTTATTATTTGTGTACAAACACACATATACACACACTCTGGAGCATCTGCTAAGCAAGGGTTTTTCTTCCAAATCTCTTCCAATCGTGCAGAACCTAATGAGTTTTCAAAGGAAAAATGACTTCCATTTCTGCATGTGGCCAGATTTGTTTATAGCTTTGCTTGCAAAAAAAAAATCTGGAATTATTTATTGGCAATTTGCATGTTGCTAAATAACAGATGTTCTGCAAAAGAAAATTTCTTTTGTAACTTAACAAAGGAAAAATAAAAGGAGAGAATAGTTCAGTCTCAGATGTGAAGGAAATCTCATTCCTTGAAGCCTTTCTCCGGATCTCAGGATGCCCAGGGATCATACCTCTGTGGTCACATCAGCCTACCTGGATGCTCAAGTCAATATCCCTTTGTCCCAGATCTACCAGAGAAGCAAACCCTTTTCCATGAACCCTAGGCTGGGAGAGGGAAAAGGAGAGGGAGGGTCCTTCCTTATGGTTCCCATGTGCATTCATGTCATCCCTACTATCCATTGTAGCAGAAGAAAAGTCTACCTAAGAAAAATAAAACTGAGTGGAGTCCCTGGAGAGTAGTACTCACCTTACGGACATACAAAATTAATTGAAAACAAAAATGTTTCATTTGCCCTCTCAACTTTGCACCTATTTTTCTTTACAGTTGAATCTTCCCTGGTTTCATTGATGAGATTGCACCTTCGACTTCCTCTTTAAAAATTTCTTTTCTGAGGGGATCAGGAGGAGGTAAGCAGAATTCAGTTAGATGCTTTTTGGTTATGAGGTTAGTAATTTACTTGTTTCTTAGAAATCTTTTTTTTTTTTTTATTCAATGGAAATTCTCTAACTGGCTCTGTCCTACACGTAAATTTGCCTGGATTACTGTTAACAAAATACTAATGATGTTAGAGATAGTTTGGTCTAGCAGAAAGTGGACTGGCCTCAGAATCAGGAAGGCCTAGGTTCTATTCCTGACTCTGATACATAGTTATTTTGTGATTCTGGGCAAGTCACTGTGCCTCTTAATGATCCAGAGTGACTTGGTAAGACTGTAATTTCCACACAAAATAATATTCCATTTTTAAAATGCTTTCTGACACAAATATTCCATTTGTAAAGTGCTCCTTGATGTATTAGCTAGAAAACTGGCTTCAGAGTCAACAGTCTCTCACAGATATATCCTAACTGGGTGAATTTGGGCAAATCATTTAATCTCTCATTGTTCTAGGCAACTCTCTAAGAGCTCTGGAGTGGGGATAAGGGAGTACTTGAGTTCAAATCCCAGCTATGTCACTCGATATCTTTATGACACTGGAAAAACTCTTAAACCTCACTTCCTTGATCAGTAAAATGAAGAGGTTGAATTAGATGACCTCTAATGTCTTTTCAAACTCTAATTTATGACTAGAAATTACAGGGCAACTAAGGTGGCCTGGTGGATAGAGTGCTGGACTTGGAATCAGAAAGAGCTGAGTTAAACTCTGGCTTCAGATATTTACTAGTTGTATGAACCTGGGCAAGTCACTTCCCCCTATTTGCCTCAGTTTCCTCACCTGTAAAGTGGGCTGGAGAAGGAAATGTGTCTTTGCACTCTAGTGTCTTTGCCAAACAAAACAAAACAAAACAAAAAACATGAAGAGTCAGACATGACTGCAAACAACTGAACAAGTTCTGAAATTCCAGAGAAGGGGCTGACCTGCACATGTGTAAGATTCTTACCTATGCCAATAAAATCACAAGTCTAGTAAGAATGTGCTTTTATCTTTTTAAATTACTTCGTTTTATCCTCACAGAAATTTTGCAAGATCAGTAGGGCAAGAGCAGATAGTTTTATTTGACGTTTTACAGAGCAGTTATATAACTGTTTAAGTTTAAGCATCCACTTGGTGGCAAGACTGTCACCAGGAGACCCATCTTCTGCCTTGAAGGTACTTTTTTCATGGTAGGGGCTATACATACTTGCTTGTTACTTTGAGGGAGTATACTGACTTCTTTCTCTTTTCTCTCTGTGATTTCTTGGAGAGGGCTTTCCTGATTGGTTGTTCCCTGGTACAAATTAGCTTTATAGGTCAAGATAAGTAGATGAAATAATTTCTGAAAGCAGGGTTAAGTGGAGTGGGAGGGGTCTAGTAGCTTCACCATCAAGCTGCCAAACACCAACAGACCCTTTAGGCAGCAGGTGGTATGATTGGGAGCCTCACACATATGGAACTTGGTCTGTGGACTTGGTTTTTCAGTTATAGTTTCAAATCACTGAAAAATGACGATAGCCTTTATAAGTCCTTGGGATCCTTATCCCAGTTCACACTCTCACTGGCAAGTCAGGTCCTCAGAGGAAACCGACTATTTCCTCTCAGAGTTCTAGGAGTAATCATAAAGGGTCAAGCTATCTCTCTGATGCAATTGTCTCAAGTCCCTATTTCAGTGTGTTCTCAATACAAAGCACAAGTTAGAGTATCTCCCTTATATCATTAATTTATCCAGTGATTAGCAAACCAAAATCACTAAACCAATTAGTATCAATTACCTTTTACAAAGGTATAATAGCTGAAAATGTGTAGGAAGAACCAAAGCTCAAAATATCCTGCCTCTATCTCCCAGCCCCAAATCAGAGGGTATACTCTGTCCACTATACGTTGATGCCTGAAGAGAGTGTGATCAAATTTAAAGTAGTTACTATCAAACATTACCCTATCAGGTTCACTTCCAAATGTTCACTCCCTTACCGAATGAATGAATAAAGTATTCAGGAAGAAAACAAGCATTTACACATCACCTACTATGTACCAGGCATTGAGTGCTAATCACTTTATAATTACCATCTCATTTGATCCTTCCAACAATTCTGGGAGGTAGGTGTTATTATTGTTCCAGTTTTACAGATGAGGAAAGTGAGGATAGATAGAAGTTAAGTGACTTGCCCAGAGTCAGCTAAGAAGTATCTGAGACCTGATATGAACTCAGGTCTTCCTGACTCCAGACCTAGTACTCTCTACAGTGGGTCACCTAGATGCCTCATTTTACTAAGCCTTTTCAGTTCAGTTGTTTTTCAGTCCTGTCCAACTTTCTGTGACGTGATTTGGGGTTTTCTTGGCAAAGATACTGAAATGATATAATGGCAATTTAAAGAGGAAGATCTTTCCCATTCATTAATAGGCCCATATGCTTAAATCGCATGGAAACCTAAGTCACATGGTGAGAGGAGCTTATTGAATGAATGGAACAGGAAGGGTGGAGCAGAGCTGGGAGGAAGTTGGTGAGAGCAGTTGGGGTGGAAGAGAGAGGACAGGCAGGCACAGTTAGACTCATAAGTGTTTGTTTGTGGGAAGATCCCAGCAAGGGGGGAAGGCTTCGAAATGGTTTTGTCCCCTGCAGTAATAATTGTACACTGACTTCTTGGTTACTATGACAGATTTGGCTTTCTGGTGTTGGGAGATGACTTTCTTGTGTCTGAATAAATGTTTTTCTTCTGCCTTCTATGTGGAGAGTCTGTTATACCTTTCAATTCAGAACTATGCAGGCATATTCATAGTTGCCCTCGGTGCTCTGAATATTGTCTTGGTGATACAAGTGGTTTGCCATTTCCTTCTTCAGCTCATTTTATGGAAGAGAAACTGAGATAATCAGGGTTAAGTGACTTGATTAGGGTCACACAGCTAGTAAGGGTCTGCTTTTCTTGACTCCAAGCCCAGAGCTCTATTCCCTACACCAAACTGCCCTATTATATGCTGACTTATTATATTGTTGTTATTCTATTAATATTACTTATAGAAAGAACTATACCAAGCACCAGAGAGAGAAAAAGAAAGGTAAGATGGTTCCTACTATCAAGGGGTTCATATTCTAAGGAAGAGGCATAACATATAGAAGGTTTGCATTGCAAGGCAGATGGGAAGGTCCCATGATTTGGGGGGCACAGGAGCAAAGCAGATGGTTCAGGTAATACGACTTTAATAATATTAGCACTGATAAAATTAGTATAACAGGGGATCTAAGGGTGGGGGACCTGTGGCCTCAAGACCACATGTGGATCTCTAGGTCCTCAAGTGTGGCCCTTTGACTGAACAATTATTCTGTGAAGTTTGGATTCAGTCAAAGGGCCTGAAGCACCTAGAGAGCAACATGTGGCCTCAAGACTGAAGGTTCCCCACCCTAGTATAGACACATCTTTGCATTTCATTTAATATGTTAACACCTTATTGCCTTGGTTATCTACTATTCTCATTAATAACATTAACACTGATGAAATTAGTTTCTGATACTGAAACATTTGACAGTGCCAAGAACTTGGGTGACAAAAACTCTCTTTTCTGGGTCTTCAGTAGCTGTGGCTGTAGAATCTGTAGGAGCAGTTTCTAGGATGCATCTCCATGGGTGTTGTTTCCCTAGGTGATGGCTGCAGGCACGAGGCTGGAAGCATTAATATCCTCAGGGCTATGGGGTTCAGAGTCTGGATTGTCTCTATCAGGATCTGAGGAGGGAGGATGGTCAAGGTGATGATGATGGTTTGATTTGCCTGTGATATTTTGCCTCCTGTCTTTTTCCTGCCTTGTTGTTTCAGTTAGCTTGCTTTACTTGCCTTGTGAGTGATAGTTGGTTGGCAGTTGGTGGGGATGGCTAACCCCTCCTCCACAAGAGTTGCCTGCTGATGATGGTTGCAAAGGATGAATTAGAAGCAGGACCAGCAGTCTAGGAGGAGCTGCCACTCCCAGAGTTCCTGTGCCTTTCAACTACTGATGGCCTTTGGTCAGCAATTGTTAGTGATGGTCATGAAGAAGGTACGGCTACTCTTTACAATGACTTATCCCCTTCATGACGACTCTAGGGTCTTGGATAGAAACATATCTGGTAGTTTGTTGTGTGTGTGTGTGGGGGGGGTAATTTATTGCTGTTTCCAAAGCTTTCTGGGTCCTGGGTTATCCCCATCAATGTTCGCAGAATGATGGTGGTCAAGTTGCTGATGACAGTTTAATTTGCCTGATATATTACATGCTGCCTCTCTCTCTCTCTCTCTCTCTCTCTCTCTCTCTCTCTCTCTCTCTCTCTCTCTCTCTCTCTCTCTCTCTCTCTTCTCTCTCTCCCTCTCCCTCATCCCCTTCCCTTTTGCTGCTTTAGCAGGACACAAGGCCTCACCTGCTGCTATGTTGTCTCCTGAAGGTTGCCCCTTGTGGCTTTACACTTACCTCTCTTAGTTTCCTCTCAGTGAAATGTTTTTCAGATTCACAAAGCACTGGACTGAAGGAAAGAAGACACAAACAGGAGGTGACCCCATTCAGACACAGGCTTACCTGAGAGGCAATTTACTGCTTTCATGTTGATTTCAAAGAGACAATCCCAAGTCTCTTTCTTACTCAGAGGACCACAAGCAATTCATCCTCCCCATTCAAATTCAGCCAAGGAGGAAAGAGATCCAATTGCCACCATGGAATTCGATTGCATTACATGCTTATTTTTGGCTCTGCAGCCCTTTGAAAAGCCTTTTCTCATCACACAGTAGGAAGACAGGAAACACATAAAATCTGGGAGCAGAACCCTTCTATTACAAGTCATCACAACCTTCCAGAATTTGGCTCACCAAACATCCATGTGGGAGATTGCCTCAGGCAAAACATGAGTTTCTCCCTGGCCAGTCTCCTGCTATACTACAACAGCAACTTCAGAAAATATCTAGCTAATTCTTCATATTAGGCTGATTTAGACAACTCAGGGATTTTCCATGACCTCTCCTTTTGTCTTCTTCCATCTTCTATAACTCAACTGAAACTGCTCTCTCCAAAAATCACTTCTGAATTGCCCAGTCCAATGGCTTTTTCTTAGTCCTCAATCCTTCTTGATCTCTCTGTAGCATCTGACAATTTTGACCACCCTCTCTGGGTTTTCATGACACTGCTCTCCTTGGTTCTCCTGTCTACATGATTATTCCTTCTCAGGTTCCTTTGCTATATCTTCATTTCTTTCCTTGAGGGCAAAACTATTATGAATCTTCTCTTTGGTCTCCAAATAGTTCTCAGTGACATCAGTCCCATCAATCACAGGCTATATTATCATCTACATGCAGGTGACTCCTCCAGTTAACATATCTAGCTCTACCTGATTTATCTCCTGAGTTCTAGTTTCATACCACCTAGTCAATATATCAAATCAAATTTTTTTTGTATTTTTGTTCTTACTCTATCTTTTCAGTAAATATCCCTTGTAAAATGTAATCGGTATTAATTGGTGCTAACTGGCTAAGTGATATTGGGTTAGTCCTTAGACTAATCAACAATGTAGGAGAGATAATCTAACTTGTATTTGATATCTGTTATGAATTAACCTTTCTTTCAAATCCTTCCCTTTCTAAATGCCCTTATGTCTGTCCAGGGCACCATCATTCCTTTCAGGTACCTAAACGTGCAGCTTAAGAATCATCCTTGACTCCCTACTCTCCTTCAAACCACATATTCAATTAGTGGCCAAATCTTATCAATTTAATTGCAACACCATCTCTTATAATTGTCTCTGCTCTTTATAGTTACCACCCGAATTCAGGCCTTCATCAAGTCTCATTTAGATTATTATAATAGCCTCTTAATTAGTTCCCCACCCCTAGCCTCTACCCTCTTCAATTCATCCTTCACACATCTCTCTTTTTCTTTCTCTCTATCTCTGTCTCTTTCTCTCTGTCTCTCTCTCTATGCCTCTCTCTCTAAGTCTCTGTCTATCCCTATTTCTGTCTGTCTCTCCGTCTCTCTCTCTGTCTCTCTGTCTGTGTGTCTCTCTGTCTCTGTCTTTCTCTGTCTCTCTTTCTGTCCTTGAACTGACTCCTTGAGAACTGATTGTGCAATTTACAATGTGAACTATACCTCAGGAATCAGCAAATGCTACAAATCAGGATTTGATTTATTGTTTTGTTGATTGACTGAAGAAAGTAAAGCAGATTAAACTTAACGATGTGTCAAACAGACTTTTTTTTAGCCTGAGAGCATTTACCAGTACAACACTGGATACATCTTTCTATGAAAATCTTTGTTTCTTAGAATTGCACACCTCATTCTATTAATCCAGTCTGAGACTTTAAGGAGCAAGGATAGAGCCATACTCACCTTAAGCTAAGTATAGGGTTTATTAATCTCAGAAAAACTAACTGAGGGGCACTCATTCACACAAAAGGGGCAAAAAGAGATCTATATTTTCCTCATTGCCACCTTCTGGTCTCATCTTGCTCTGTTTTGGGGAGATGAAGTTACACGGATCATTCTTCCCAGGGGATCACCAGCTTCATTCTCTCTTCCAGAGTCATCACAATACAGCGGCAGGACAGAGTCAACACAACTGATGATGGCTCAAGATGCAGTGGATGACCTTGATGTCTTTGATGTCTAACCAAACTCTAAGCACTCCACAGTGCCTACTTCAGTCACTTTTGTGACCATTGGAACAAATTCCCATCTACCTATTCCACCAGAAGTTTTCACATGGTTGGGGTAGTCACCCCCCAACTCACCAAAAGATTTGAGAACTCTCAGTTACCCTCATCCTGACTCAGCCCATCTGCTTAACAGTTTACTAGGGTGTGATCACTGTGCAAGCTACACTTCTTGGAGTCACAGATGAGAGTTAGTGGATCAGGTAGACACCAAAGGTGGAAAGCAGCCCTGAAAAGGGCTCAGTAGCCCTCACCCCAGAGCTACTAGACTTCCCTGAACACACCCTATACCCCATTCTTCAAGATGGGAAGTGTAAGCTAATCCTTAGACTTTTTGCTGTTGAGTCATTTTTCAGTCATGTCTGACTCTGTGACTCCATTTGGGGTTTTCTTGGCAAAGATAATGGTATAGTTTGCCATTTCCTTTTCCAGATTATTTTACAGATAAGGAAGTTTAGACAGACAGGGTTAAGTGACTTATCCAGGGTCACACCACTACTAAGTGTCTGAGACTGGATTTAAACTTAGGAAGGTGAGCATTCCTTACTCTAGGCTTGGCACTCTATCCAGTATGCCACCTAGCTGCCCCATAATCTTTAGATTGTAGACATATTTAAGGGACTTGTATTCAAAGTCTTTCTAGGTGAACAGGGAGCTATGATGCACTTAATAAAAAATATTGGATTTGGAGCTTGAGGGGTTGAATTCAAATCCCAGGTCTGCTATTTACTTTTTACATTACCTGAGATTAGCCACTTTCCCCCTCTTGGTTTCAGTTTCCTCATCTGTAGAATGAAAAGCTGAATTAGATAATACTAACAACAACAAAAAAAAATAATGATGATAGCTAACATTTCTATAGCATTAACTGTGTGCCAGACCTTGTGCTGAGTGCTTCGCAATAGTCATCTCCTATGATCTCACAACAACCCCAGGAAGTATGTGCAATTATTACCCCCATTTTACAGATAAACAGACCAAGACAGAGATTAAGTGACTTACCCAGGGTCATTTGGCTAGCAAGTGTGTGAGGCCAGATTTGACCTTAGACCTCCCTGACTCCAAGATCAGGACCCTATCCACTGTGCCACCTAGCTTTCTCAGGAACATTTTACCCGCTTAAAAATTATTTAGGGCCTGAAAAACTTTTGCTTATATGGATACATCTCTCAAAATTTACTTTATTAGAAATTAAAACTGGTAAATTTTAATACATCAATTTATTTTTAAAAATTGATAATAAATCTATTACTTAATACACATAATGTTTTTAATAAAAAATAAATATATTCTCCCTAAAAACAAGTATCAAAGACCTCTAAGGGTCCTTGGACAATACTCTGAAAACTACTGGATTAGATGATCTTTAAATTCCGTGATGTGTGATGCCAAAGTTTGTACACTATGGGCATGATCTTAAAGCACCCAGGGTCACTTCTCTTCCACAGTGAAGCAGCTGGAAGAAGGGTTTACTGGAGGGTGATCATGATGATGGTATTTAAGTGGTCAAAAAGGTAAGAAGCTCATTTTTAAAAGACATACTTTATCAGACTTTTATTTAAACACTGAGATTGGTAAACCATTTTATGTATTATATTGGTTCATTTCTATAGGACTGATTTACAAAATATGACCTGCATTTATAGTAATTCTGCATTTAAAAGTATAGTTATGGGAGGGGGCAGAGCCAAGATAGTGGAACAGAAGCATGGACCTGCTAGAGCTCTCCCTCCAAAGCCCTTAAAATAACTATGAAAATGACTAAACAAATTCCAGAGCAACAGAAGTCACAAAATGACAGAGTGAAACAGATTTCTAGCCCATGACAACCTGGAAGGCTAACAGGAAGGGTCTATTGCACCAGGCTTGGAGCACAGCACAGCCTAGCATGGGCTGAGTCAGCAGAGATGGGAGCAGGCTTCAAGGCACTGAATCACAGGCAGCTGATATAATTTTCAGATTCCTCAGAACACAAATGCCAAAGGAAGCTTCAAAGATCAGTGAGAAAGTTCTCTCACCTGGGTGAGAGGGGAACATGGTCCAGCCTCAACACCAGGGAGGCAGCAGCCATTGTGGTAGCAGCAGCCACTTCTGAAGGTCTCAGCCTACAGATGATGGGGGAATTGAGCAGCTGATCTGGGTCTCTGTCCTGAGTGGTGTCCTAGGATGAAGAGGAGCACTGGCCATGGCAGAGCTGGTGGCAACTGTGGAGGTGGAATTCTACTCACAGTTCCAGGGCAGAAAAGAGTAGTTGTGGTTGCTCACAGACCAGAGTACAGGCCAGGAGAGGAGTAAACACCTCTCCCTTGACTTTGCCACTTGGAGGGAACTGAGAATTTACAGGTCCTTAGAGATATCTTAGAGAACAGCTGCACAAAACCTCTGAAGCCTGGGGTAATATACCCTCCATTTGACAAAGGACTCAAAAGTCAAGTGATGATCTGGTAAAATGCCCAAAAAGGGGAAAAAATAAGGCTATAGTAGGTTACTGTCTTGGTGAAAGGATATTCTCTTATGACAAGGAAGATCAAAGCATACAACTGGAGAAACATCAAGATCAAGGCTCCTATATCCAAAGCCTCCAAAGAATATGAAATGGTCTCAGGCTATAGAAGGGCTCAAAAAAGATTTTGAAAATTAAGTAAAAAAGGTGAAGGAAAAATTGGGAAGAGAAATGAAAGTACCGCAAAAAAATCATGAAAAATGAGTCAACAACTTGCTAAATAAGACCCCAAAAATGCTGAAGAAAATAACCTTTAAAAATAGACTAATTCAAATGGTCAAAGATGTTCAAAAAAGCCAATGAGGAGAAGAATGCCTTAAAAAGCAGAACTGGTTAAATGGAAAAGGAGGTTCAAAAGCTCACTGAAGACAATAGTTCTTTAAAAATTAGAATGAAACAAATGGAAGCTAATGACTTTATGAGAAATCAAGAAATTATACAACAAGACCAAAAGAATGAAAAAAATAGAAGAAAATGTGAAATATCTCATTGGAAAAACAACTGACTTGGAAAATAGATCCAGGAGAGATAATTTTAAAATTATTGGTCTTCCTGAAAATCATGATCAAAAAAAAGAGCCTAGATGTCATCTTTCAAGAAATTATCAAGGAAAACTGCCCTGATATTCTAGAACCAGAGGGTAAGGTAGAAATGGAAGGAATTTACAATTACTTCCTGAAAGAGACTCCAAAAGGAAAACTCCTAGGAATATTGTAGTCAAGTTCCAGAGTTCCCAGGTCAAGGAGAGAATATTACAAGCAGCCAGAAAGAAACAATTCAAGTATTGGGGAAATGTAATCATGATAGCATAGGATTTAGGAGCTTCTACACTAAGGGAAGGAAGGGCTTGGAATATCATATTCCAGAGGTCAAGGGAGCTAGGATTAAAACCAAGAATCACCTACCCAGCAAAACTTAGTATACTACTTTAGGGGGAAAAATATAATTTTAATGAAATAAAGGACTTCCAAGCATTCTTGTTGAAAAGACCAGAACTGAATAGGAAATGTGACTTTCAAATACAAGAATCAAAAGAAACATGAAAAGGCAAACAGGAAAGAGAAGATATAAGGAACTCCTCAAAGTTGAACTGTTTACATTCCTACATGGAAAGATGATATTTGTAAGTCGAGACCTTTTTCAGTATTAGGGTAGTTAGAGGGAATACACACACACACACACACACACATATACATATGTATGTGTGTATGGATATCTATGTGTGTGTATATTATATATGTATGTATATTGTGCGTGTGTTCATCCTTCATTGCCGAAGAAGACCATGCCATCAGAGAAATAATGACATGACTTGCACTTGGCTCTGTTTTGAGTGAGGGAGGGCTGTGCAGGTCACCAGCCTCACTTCTCCTCCAGAGCCATCTGAATCCAGTGACCAGATATTCCTCAGGATGACTGGAGATGACCCAGGATGAGGCAATTGGGGTTAAGTGACTTGCCCAAGGTCACACAGCTAGTGAGTGTCAAGTGTCTGAGGTGAGATTTGAACTCAGATCCTCCTGACTCCTGCACTGGTGCTCTATCCACTATACCACCTAGCTGCCCCTATGTCTGTATATGTGTAGGTATGTATGTAATGATCAGACAGTTGAATCTGTCTGTTGATTTATGATGTATATATTGTTGATGTCATATAGTTGGGAGCCATGTCTGCTGATCTGTATTTCTCTGTGTTTTCTCTGAAATTCAGGGTGCTGACTTTTTCCCCTGAACTAATTGAGTGATACACTTGATTACAGTGATTGTTGACCCCTCAAAGGTTGCCTTTCTTTTTAGAAATGCAGATCAAAGAACCTGTGATAGCAGGTCCACCTGTGTATGTTGGGGTGCTTTCTGTTACACCTCCCTCCCTCTCAGAGACCTGGGAGTTAAACATTTATCAGTACCTCACTGGTCTTAGAAAACAGAAGATTTAAATTTGATCCTGGAAGCAGTAAACATTTTATTAGAAAAAGAATGAGACCCAATGCACATAAGTAATGTTTATTTAACTGAAAAATTATTCTCTTAAGGTATATAACAGTTAGACTTGCCAGAGAAAAAGATAATCAGATTTGCCTGACCTTTTGTGTAGGATACATTTCTCTAAAGAGAGCAAGTGTTGAACGCGCCACAGAAGAATGTGATTAGACCTGCTTCAGGCTTGTGGGCACTGAGTTCCCAACCTCGAGTGTTTTTTGAAGACTGAGTATTTTATGGCCATGAAAATACAACTTCCAAATCCCAGTAAGTGATCAGAAAGTTTGTTTTCAATAAACCAGCTTTAAGGAGATTAGTATAAATTTATGTCTCCAAATGAAACAACTATTATTTTTTAAATGGACAATTCTCATTAGGGTACAATTACAAACTGTTCGCAAACTATTCAGCACTTAAGAACTGATTAACAAACTTTGTGGCATAAATTTAGAACTTAAAGGCAGCTTAGAGGTCACATCCTGTCACCCATTCTAGTTATTGTGAAGCAATTGGATTTAAGTAACTTGTCCAGGGACACACTAAGTGTCAAGTGTCTGAGGACGTATTTGAACTCAGGTCCTCTGAACTCCAGGGCTGGTGTTCTATCCATATAGCATGGATATGCCACATATACCCTGTGCCGTAAAGCAGCCCCTGTCCACTCACTTTAAAAATGAAGAAGCCAAAACCTGGAGTAGTGACTTATCTAAGACACAAGGAACAGTGTAGAGTCCAGATCTGTATTCTCCTCCCCCAGACTCCTCCTTCTTTTATAGGGATCTATTGCTGAGAAAATAAAACGTTTTCCGGGAGAACTTAGCTTCACTTTTATGTGCTTTTATTTTCTTTTTAAATGCTAAAGCAAACTTCTAGGCTTGATCTCCCCTGAGTTTCCAGTTACAATAGATGTTTTTAATACCCTTTAACTAGAAAATTTTTTCCATCTTCTGTTAGTTCTTCAAAAATGAAAAAAAACTGATCAGTTTTTAACAAATATTATTGGCTTTAATAGGGAACCAAGTATCCATGGAAGAAAAGTTTACAATTTAAGAGTACCATTCATCCCAGTAGTTGAAATTTAAGCATGATATTTAAGATACTGCTTAATAAAATCACATTATGTAGTGTCTTTTATTTCAGCATTTCTTTCCAGTCTTCAGGGGTTAGTCTGGGCTTTCTCTTAAGAAAATAAAATATTGATCTTTTAAAAAGTTTTATTTATATGTTTTGCTTTTACATTATAAACATTTACAGATTACTTCTACTTCATGAGAGGTCTTTTGTAATACAGTAAAAATTAAGTAAAACTAATAGTACAGTGACCACATCTGAAAAGCAAATATAGTATTTCAAATCCGTAGCATACCTCTATCTCTCTGTTTTTGAAAATGGGTGGACATCTATTTTCTTTCCCTCTCACTCAATTTCCTCCCCCCCAACCCTACTGGGGGGGGGGGTATTTTATTTTTTTTATCATTCACTTTTGTAAGATTTTGAATTTCAAATGTTTTTCTCCCTCCTTCCATCCCCTTGAGACCCCTCCCCAAGATGGCAAGCAATCTGATATAGGATATACATGTACAATTATATTACACATATTTTCATATTGGTCATGTTACAAAAGAAGAATCAGAACCAAAGGGAAAAACCACAAGAAAGAAAAAAAAGAACAAAAAAAAAAGTATGTTTCAATCTACATTCAGACTTCATAGTTCTTTCTCTGGATGTGGATAACACTTTCCATCATGAGTCTTTTGGAATTGTCTTAGATCATTGCATTGCTAAGAAGAACTAAGTGCAACAAAGTCGGTCATCGCACAGTGTTGCTGTTAGTCTGGACAACGTTTTCCTGATTCTGCTTACTTCACTCAGTGTCAGTTTATGTATGTCTGGGAATGATTTCTTTTAACAGATATGCAATCAGGCAAAGCAAATTCCCTCAGTGGTGGTATGTAGAAATAAATACATCTTATTCTACAACCCAAATCTGTCACATCTCTGTCATGGATAGCATGTTTCTTCATCATCCTTTGGTGTCTTTGTACTGATCATAGCTCTTACAGCTTTAAAAGTTGTTTAATACTTTAGGTTATTTTTGTTGTTCCATAAATTGTTCTTATTCTAGTCATTTCACTCACCAGCTTATAAAAGTTTTCAAATCATTCATTTCTATAATATTGATGACTTTTTGCTTTGGAGCTCACAGTTAGAAACTCTGTGGTGTGGGGAAGGATACAAAGACTGTATTCCTTCTATTGAAGCCTGCCCTGAGATCCAGGAGACTGCAGCTGAGTTGCTTCACCTGTCACAGCTGGGCACCAACCCCTTGACACAGAAGGCCCCAATGAAACGTAAGACACATTTCCTGCTTGCCCTGGGTCCAATGAAAACACAGTCAACGATCTTCCCCTGTAAGGGATGTTGGGTATGAGGCCATTCATTATAGCTGTGGGAAATGCAGCTGGGGGATCACTCTAGGGAACTGGCCATGGACCACACAGTGAAAGAGGAAATCACATTCATTGCTGTTACCAGGACTGAAGAGAAATCGAGGCTGACGTTCCAATTTCAGCATGCATTAGCATGCATGTGGAGCAGCTTCTTGTTACCAGACATGAATGGCACTAGTGTAACATATACCACAACAAACAGCTTCAGCACCTTGCAATTTGACTCTATTTAAACAAAACAAAACAAAAACCATCAAAACAGCCAAACAAAAACTTCAGCAATCCAACATTCAGGAAGAACACCCCTGAATGAGAAAGTACTGTGGGTGAGTGACTTTTTTTTCTTTTCTTTTTTTCTCTTCTTTCATTTTCCTCTTCATTCTCTTCTCTCTCCTCTTCCCCAGACTTGTAATTTCACTGGTGTATGGTACTCCTGGTGAGGAAACCCCACTCCTACTCCTTCCACTCCCTAAATGTTCTACAATTTGTAGACTTAAAAGAATTGCTTGGGGCCACTCAAAGATTAATTAACCTGGCCCAGACCACAAAGCCATTATGCATCAAGGACAGAACTTTAACCAATACCTTCCTACATCAGAGACCATGCTTCTCCCATGATTCAAAGATTCACTTTGGTTCAATTCTCTCTGTCTCTGTCTCTCTGTCTCTCCCTGTCTCTCTCTCTCTCTCTCTCTCTCTCTCTCTCTCTCTCTCTCTCTCTCTCTCTCTCTCTCTCTCTCTCTCTCTCTCTCTCTCTCCCTCTCTCTCTTTCACACACATACACACACACACACACACACACACACACAACACACAGAGTTGCCTAGTGCATACAGAGCTGGTCTCAGTCACGTTAACCTGTCTGTGACTCAGACAGGCTAGGTGACCTTGGACGAGTCATTTACTTCTCGACCTCCCAAATTTCCATGGCTATAAATCAAAGATAAGGTACCAGTCCATGTTGGTAGGGGAAGTTCCAGGTCCCTATGCTAATGAAATCCTAGACTGAATCCAAAATAAATAAACCGTTTCCGAACATATACTCCCAATTTAAAAGAATAGGAAATTTAGTGCCATTAATCTCTTTTATAGGACTAACCTAATGTGCTAGAAGTCACTTATTTATTGTGACTTGAAAGTTGTAAGAACACCCTGCTCCCCAAACATATCTCCATTCTGTAGCTTAGCACCTAAAATCTCACCATTCTAGAGATTTTTGGGGTGGGAGTTTTATTAAGATTTCCCCATACCTTCCCTATCCTAAGCACTATAATTAATAAAGAAAATGGGAGCAAGCCCCGTGGGTGCCATTCAGAAAGGTACTAGACTGACTGTTGTTATAGACAGGGGAGCAGCAGCAGTTATTCTATTAAGAAACAGTCCAGGAGTGACACCAGTACCTACATACCCTATACTACCACTCATTCACAGAGAGGAGACACCAATCAAGAAAGGACACCCTTACACTTCTTCTGGCCTCTCCCCATCAAGCACTGCTCTTATCCCCACACCAAAAAACACAATTTATCTCTTACTATGCTCTAACAGTCCATATTTTCTCTCCACCAAAGACAGCCTAAATCATTTACATTGCTATAAACCAACAATCTACCTACTTCCCAGTATTCAGAAACCCCCTGGAAGAATTGCTTCTTCGGTGATGAGAACCATGGAAGAAACTTTCCCTTGGACTGGAAATGTCTGTTTCTCCAACCCATAGCAGCCCAGTCACCTGCTACTTAGTGGCTTTTATGTTTTGCAGAATCCCCTAGTAAAACACTACAATGATTTTTTTAAACAGGAATAACATATTTATTTCCACTGTTACTTCTGCCTCCTAGAAATTATCTTAGCTATGTCTTAACTATTGTAATGACATTTTGGTCAGTTCGCTCAAGACTCCATGCAGTGCTTGGAAGGATAGTGGGAAATATCTGGTGTTTGGGTATTGCCTAGTCCTGAAAGCCTAACCATTCACAGTCAAAGTCACTGGATGTGGTGTGATCATTGGTCCTCTGGCGATTGTTTTTAGTGGTGATATCTTTCTGGCAAAATAGGCTTTTCATTTCTTAGCATGCTTCTTACAGATCTTCAAGAATTCCTTCACATCCTCAGGAGACCCCAAAATCAGGGGTACTTTCTGATGTATTTCAGTAGGAACGATGTCTAGTACTGGCTCCTTTCCTGTGGTAGCTATTCCCCCAGCTCTTTCTATGATAAAGGCTAATGGGTTGCACTCACAGAGGAGCCTCAGCTTTCCTTGAGGGGATATTTCATTGGCTGGATACAGAAAGATTCCTCCATATACCAAAGTCCTGTGCACATCTGCAACCATGGAGCCCACATACCTTGCAATATAGGGAGCTGTATTGTCCTGAGGGTATTTCTTCTCCTGGAGGTACTCTAAGATGGCAGGCTCAAAGTCTCTGGTATAGCCTTCATTGATACTGTAAATGTTGCCTCTGGTCCTGATCTGGATATCCTTATTGACTAAAATGAATTCCCCAATATCTGGATCCAGCATAAAGCAATTGACCCCACAGTCCATGGCAATCACCATCACTGTAGCACTGCCGTATAGAGCATATCCAGAAGCCACTGTGTTCCTACCAGGCTGTAGAGCATCATCCTGAGAAGGTTCACCAGTTGCAGTCTTTCTGTAGATGCCAAAAATACTTCCAACGGACCCACGGCAGTCAACGTTAGAAGCACCATCCAAAGGATCAAAACAGACTATATATTTCCCTCTTTTTTCTGGTTCTATTATTATGGCGTGTGTGTTTTCTTGTGACACAAGGACACATGTGGCAAAGGATGACCTCAGCATGTTAATAATCAGCTCGTTAGAGAAGACATTCAGTTTCTTAACTTCTTCGTCCATCTCGTTTGTGGGGTCTGCAATTCCGTAGAGTTGGACTATTCCTGCTTTACGCACTGCACAGGAGATGACTTTGACCGCCGTGCAGAGGCTAGTGAGCAGTTGACTCATCTCGTGTGTGCCTTTGGCTTTCTTGCTTTTCTCCAGGGCAAAGTCTGTCAGGGTGCTGACTTCCTCTCGGAAGGGACCCTGGTAATCCCTGGTCGGGTAACCTACGCGCATTGCCTGAGGCCAGGAGCTTAAAAAAGCTGAGAATTGGGAGGCGGGAGCTTGGAGACAGCAGTCAAGTCTGTCTGTGGTCAATTCCCTGCGCTAGGATGGTGACTGTTGGGAAACAGCCAGTACCACAAGGGCGCGGGCCCATTGGAATGCTACCTGACTGATCAATCACCTCCACCTCCGTAAAAAATGAGGCGGGGCGGGGAGCGGAGCGGGAGTGACTTGGAGAGGAATATTAACTAGGAAGGAAGGAAAGGAAGCCAGAAAAGAGCTACTTCACAATTTAGTCTCTGGTACCTACTTTGACCTCTTAGAAGAGGTAAATTCAAAGCCGCTACCAGTTGGAGGATGCCGTATTTTTCAAATTAGGTTTAGTTTTGTTCTGCTTTTGCTGTGGGCTGCCGAAGCAGTTAGAAAAGCCAACCTCTGGATGCAGAAGTACTTGGGCTCAAGCTCTGCCTCCGATGTATGGTGGCTGTCAGGTAATCATGCAGCGATTAAAAAACACTGGACCAGGTACTGCGTTAAGCGCTGGAGAGACAATAAGGCAAAAACTCGGCACGAGTCAAAGTGAAAATAAGGACTCTCTCAAAAATTATAAAATACCCAAACTGAGAGAAGATCAAACAGATCTTAAATAACCCAGTCTCAGAGAAGGAAATAGAACTAGTTATAAATAAACTGCCGTGGCGGGAGAGGTTTGAGGGAGAGAGGAGATAGCTGGTCTTGACGGATTCATAGGAGAATTCTGTCCTGCTGTAAAGAACAATTGGAATCAACATACACAAATTATTCTCAAAAAAAAAAAACAAAACACAGGAGAACCGTAGAACAATATTATAACAAAAAATTACAGAAAATCCTTTCAAACATAACGATTCATACTAGAAATCATTCATCACAAGTAAGTTGAATTTATATCAAAGATGCAGGATTATTTCAACATTAAGAAAATAATTAAGATAATTATTCATATTAAAAATAAAAACATCCCAAAGTCACATGACTATCTCTATAAATGCAAAAAAAGCCTTTGACAAAGTGCAATATTGATTTATGCTAAAAAAAAAAAAAATCCCTACAAGGTGTAGGCATAGAAAGACCTTTTTTTAGTATCATGAAAATATCTACATAAAACTGAAAGCTATCATCATATACAACAAGTTTATACTAAAAACTTTCCCAATAAATACAAGAGTGAAGCAAGGAGGCCCACTCTGTCTATTACCATTTGCTATAGTTCTGGAAATGCTAGCAATAACAATAAAATGAGAAAGAAGTTAAAAGACATCAAGACAAGTTAAAGAAAGCTAAAACTCTCCCTATTTGTCAATAATATGATGATTGATTTAGAAAATCCTAGGGAATCAACAAACATGCTAATTGAGAAAAGTCATAGCTCCAGCAAAGCTGAAGCCTACAAAATAAACTCTCACAAATGTCTGTTAGAATGATAAGAAAACCCAAGAAGCAATAATATAAAGGGAAATCCTATTTCAAATAACTAAAAATGCATAAAATATCTGGGAATCAACAGAATAAAGTGAACAAAATACTTCTATAGATTTAATTCAAAATGTTCATTGAAGAAATAAAAAAAACAAACCAATACTACCAAAGTTATTTTACAGTTTTAATGCTAAACTATCAAAGGAGTTATTGACAGAATTCATTTGGAAAAATAAACGATAAAGACCAGGAATGGGGAGGTTCCCCATCCCTGATATAGACTATCAAAAGAAATAATGAAAAAATGTAGAGATGAAGGGGAAATAGCCTGTAGAGATTTAAAACTACATTATAAAGTTGTAGTCTTCAAAATGATCTGGTATAGATTAAAAATAGAGAGCTAGATTTATTGAATAAACTAGACAAGGGAAAATAAATTTCTTCACAAACTAAATTAATGCACCTAGGATAAGAAGGGAAGGGATCTCTGATAAAGGTCTGGTATCCAAGAAGTATGAACAACATATATACATATATATGTGTGTGTGTGTGTATGTATGTATGTATGTATATATATATGTAAATCAACAAAATAGCAAATATATGTTTGCATAATTTGCCTGTGTGTGTATTATGGATGTATGTATCTCCAAAAGCCATTCCCCAATGGATAAGTAGAGAAAAGATGAGAATAAACAATTCTTAAAAGAACTGCAAACTTTTAATGACTATGAAATGATACTCTAATTCACTAATAATCAGAGAAAAACAAATCAATGCACTCTGCAAATTAGAAAAAGATGATAAAAGATAGGAATAATCAGTGAGGAGAATTTGTGAGGTGATAGGCACACTAGTGCATTGTTGGTGGAGCTGTGAATCAGTGAGACAGATTTGGAAAGCAATTTGGAATTATGTGAGTATAACTAAAAGTGATTACTCCTTGAACCAGAGATTCCATTACTAGAGCTTATCTTGGTGTACAATGTGAGATTTTGCTCTCTATCTAGTCTCTGCCTGACTACTTTACAGTTTATCCAGCAGTTTTTGTCAAATGATAAATTACTACTCCAGTAACTGAGATGTGTGTGTGTGTGTGTGTGTGTGTGTGTGTGTGTGTGTGTGTGTGTAGGTTATCAAAACATTAGGTTTCTATGTTTATTTGCCTCTGTATGTTATTTACTTAATCTGTTTCACTGATCAGATTGCATAGTTCTTAACAAATACCAAAATAATTTTAATGATTGCCGCTTTGTAGTAAAGTCTGCTGGGTAATTTTCCCTTTTTTTTTCATTATTTCTCTTGAGATTTTTGACCTTTTGTTCCTCCAGATAATATTTTTTATTATTTTTTCTGTTTGTTGTATTTTATCTAAAGCATTTTTACATGTAATAGCTAATAATAGTCATAATAATGATACCAGCTAGCATTAATACAGTGCCTATTATGTGCCAGACACTATTATTATTTCATTTGATCCTCACAATAACCCTGAGAGGTAAATGTTTATTGTTATTATTCCCATTTTAATAGCTGAGGAAATTGAGGCAGAGTTTTATTGACTTGCCCAAGATCTCATAGGTAGTTAGTATCTGAAGATAGATTTGAACTCGTCTTCAAACTCCAGGCCCAGTGCTCTTCTCTACCTAGCTGCCCAATCTATTAATATAATAATATGCTAAAAGTTATGCTTATAGTTTTTCTAATATTGAACCAGCACTGCCTTCCTGGTGTAAAGTTAATGTGGTCATAGCATCTAATCTTTATTTTATGTTGCTGTAGCCTCTTTGTTGATATTTTATTTAAAATGTTTGTATCAATATTCATTAGGAATATCAATCTATAATTTTCTCTGTTTTGACTCTTCACAGTTTAAGTATGATGACCATATTTATATAATGTGAAAATAATATATACTATATGTAATGAATTTGGTAAAATCCCTTCTTTTATATCTTAGCAAACAGTTTATGAAATATTAGAATTCATTGTTTTTTGAATGTTTGATAAAGTTAGTCTATCAGTCTGTCTGGTTGTGGGTTGTTTTCCCCCTTTTCAAAGTTCATTTTTGGCTTATTTAATTTCTTTTTTCTGAAATCTGACATTAAAAAAATTGCTATTGCTTTTTTAACCTAGATATTTTATATTTCTGTAAGTATGCATCCATTTTGATTGAGCTGTTTTACTGGTGTATAAATGGGCAAAGGAAATGCTTACGCTTATCCTTTATTATTTCTTTTATTGTGAATTCTCTTTTTTCATTTTTGACACAGGTAGTTTGATTTTTCTCTTAAAAACTTAAAAATTTCTCTTTTCAAAACCAAATATCAAATGGTTTGACCCTCCTCTAAAAATAGCTCCTAGTTTCATTTATTCATTTAACTCTTTAAACTTTAAATTTCTGTTAATATTGTTGATTTTATCATTTTTCTTTTGGTATTTTAGTGGGGTTTTTAATTTGTTGGTTATCTAGGTTAATTAGCTGCATGCCCAATTTGCTGATCTGTACTTTCTACTTTTGATGAAAGCATTTAGAGATATAAAAATCTCCCTTCAAGACTGCCTTGGCTGCATCCCCCCAATTTTAATATGTTGTCTAATTACTAGCATTATCTTTAATGACATTCTCTATCATTCCTGTTTTTTCTTTGACTCACCAATGCTTTAGGATTTAGATTTTTGGTTGGCAGTTAATTTTTCCAAAATTTATTAATTTATTTGTTTTCAGTTTTCAACAATCACTTCCATAAGTTCCAAATTTTCTCTCCCCATCCCCTTCCCAGCATGTAATCCTATGTGGGTGCTACACATACATTCCTATTAAACACATTTTCACATTAGCCATATTACATAGAAGAATTAAAATGAATGGGAGAAACCAGGAGAAAAACAAAACAAAACATAACAAAGGAGAAAATAGTCTACTTCATTCTGTGTTCTGATTCTGTAGTTCTTTGGATATGGATGGCATTTTGCATCATGAGTCCTTTGGAAATGTTTTAGGTCCTGACATTGCTGTGAAGGGATGTCTATAAAAAACAGTCCTTGAACACTGTGGCTGTTACTGTGTAGAATGTTCTCCTGGCTCTGCTCATTTCACTTGGCATCAGTTCATCTAAGTCTTTCCAGGTTTTTCTGAAGTCCTCTTGTTCATCATTTCTTATAACACAATAGTATTCCATTACATTCATACATCACAACTTATTCTACCATTCCCCAATGGATGGGCATTCCCTCAATTTTCAGTTCTTGGCCACCCAAAAAGGATATATATTTTTGTATATATATATATATATATATATATATATATATATTTTATATAAATATTTTTGTACATGCGAATTCTTTTCATCCAGTTAATTTTTAATCCTCTTTTCAATGGATCTTTATTTGAGAAAATTTTATTGCATTATAAGTCAGTAAAAGATACATTTAATATTTCTCCTTTCTTGAATTTATTTGTGAGATTTTATGCCCTAATTTGTGGTCAATTTTTGTATTTTCTCAATGGAAAAATATGTATATTCCTTTCTAATTCCATTTCATAATTGCCAGTGATCTATCACATCTAACTTTTCTAAAATTCTATTACATTCCTTAATTTCTTTTGTGTCTTATTTTTTGGTTAGATTTGTTGTTGTTGTTTGTTCTTTATTCTTAAAGAGGACCATGGCATCAGAAAGGTGAGGCCATGACATGCAAGTTGGATTTAAGCGAGTGAGGGCTGTGCAAAGTCACCAGCCTCACTCTCTTCTCTGAAACCACCTGGTGCAAGGGCAAAATACAGATCAGGACAACTAGAAGAAGATACCTCAGTGACAGGACTGGAGTATTAGCCCCAAGTCAAATGAAAGAGCAAGGTTAAGGGACAGCAATCTCTGTACTTTCACAGGAAGAAAGTGAGACCCATTCCCCCTGTCCAGGGAAGAAATATGCCCCTTAGATATTGGTACCATGTGGATAAAGCAAGCCCTGCTTACCTGATTTAATATCTGGTGTGCCCTTATCAACGCTTACTCTTAGGAATGTCTTTGAGACTTAAGCACACAATATGTAAATTAACGAAAATTGCTTAAAGTATTAGTTTTCCCCATGGCATTACTTTTCAATGGTGATCAAAGTCTTAAGAAAAATAAGACAGTTCTAAGGGGAAAATTTCAGACACTAATCAGCAGATTGCTGATGATATTTTTTAAGAAGGGATCACTGTAGGGTGCCTGTAAAATCCTACAGGTTCTTTGCTCAGAAGATAAACATTGGTGGTAGGGATGAAAGATATTTACTCAAGGATCCTTGATCACATTATTGCTAAAAATTACTTTGAAATCCTGCTCATGCTGCTGTCAAATGAAGATAATTCTGTTAGCCGTTTTGCATGATGATGAGAAGAGTGGTTGGACCTTTTCTTCCTATCTGCCTCTTCACATTTCCTCTTCCTACAATCAGAATCTTGCCACAATGAAATAAAATATAGATTTACCACAATTCTTTGAGCTTAGGCAACTCTGTAATTGTCGCCTAGGAACAGATTAAACCAATGATTAAAATTACCAACAACAAAACCAGCTCTTTCTTTGCATGGTTACACTTGATTTAGCAACCAGTGTTCTAACTAAATCATGAATTTGTTTCATTCTAATATATGCGTATCTGAATAGATAATGCATTTGCTATGTACAATGTTAGCACATAAGAATGAAGACCCTAATTGGCAGGTACTGGGAGCAGAAGTGTTTGGAGGCAATTAGGTGGTACATTTGATAGAGCTAGAGTCAGGAAGACCTGAGTTCAAATCCCAGGTATTACAGGTCTGGGTTATGCCTTGCTTGCTTGAGGTTGTGATTTTGTTCTGTCAAATCAAATGTTTCTTAAGAGTTTACAAACAACAAACATATTGAGATCTTGTATTCATGTGCCCCTTCCAGTTAACTGGAGAAGGTCTATAACCCTTAGGAAAACCTGAAACAAACAGGTTTTTCTCATATTTTTCTCTCATTTTCTTTTCTCATATTTTCAACAGGGATATTTTCACTGTACGTGTAAAGGTTTTGAAAAGGTTTTGAAAACTGGGCTTACAGGTCAATGTAATTGATTCTCTTTAGTGGGTAATGACAATATCCATGACTTTTTCAATATCTTCCCTCTTATAGATATGAGATCATAGATTTAGAACTGGAGAGGACCCTGGAGACTATCTAGGCCAATCACTTCATTTTTCAGATGAAGAAACTTAGAAACAAAGAGGTTGTGAGTTGATAATTCATACAACTAAGAAGTGGCAGTTGAACTCAAGTCCTGAGGAAGTAAAGTCTACTTTAAGAATCAATCACTTAGCAACCTCAAAATTTGTGTTCCCACTAACACAGACCTACTATGTGCATAATTGGTCTAAAACAGCTGCTTTTCCTATAATAATTTACTTTAGCACCATTTTCATTTCCTTATGTAATGTCATGGATGGAAATTCCATATGAGATGGTTTTATTGTCACTGATGAATAAAATAATTTGTTATAGAAAGGACAAAAAGTATCTTCCATTATTCACGTCTTTGTCGTTCTTTTTCCAATTTAATCTTTAAGTATCCTTTGAATAAACTGACTTAATTGGATCTCATACCAAATTTTCTGCATATTTATTTTTCCTGCCACTACTTCTCACTTAATGAGCAGATCCTACTGGTAGGCTTAACCTTTCTCCACAAGGTAAATGATTTTGCAGTGGTGTGGCCTTTGGTTGTTGAACCTCTCTCTTTGCAAAGAAGCTAAGTATTTACTAAATAAAGAGTCAGAGCTCTTTTGTCCTCATATTATGGTGATTGACTTCTATTGATTGATCTTCTTTAGGAAATTATAGTAATCCCATCTATTAAACTTCTGTAGAAAATGACAATGAATCTATTTGTTAAAATTCTGAGGGAAGTAATTTTATTTCCCATCAATAGGTCAGTTGAATAGGTCAGGTTTTAGCCATTTAATTATATTCCTTGTCTTTTCATCTTTAGCTTTTCTTTAATTTAGTCTTGATTTTTACATTCGTGCTAACAACTAATCAATAAATTGATCAACAAATATTTAGTGATTACTATATGCCAGGGTCTGTGGTAAATTCTGAGGATATGAGAAAAAGCAAAAACAGTCCCTTCTTTCAAGGACCTCATATTCAAATGGAGAGATTTATACATACCTGGATGCATACAAGAAACGTGGAGAATACCTGAAAGGGAACGTTAATGGTCCAACTGTATACAGATTTCAAAATGACTTTCTAATGGGTAACCAGTCATTACTTCCTGTTAAGATATTATTAATTTACTTTCTTATCATATTTTCGCTCACAGATGCCCAGTGCCTTTTAACTTTCTTCCTGATAAAATATTCATAATATCTAGCCTCTTTTTTCTTGATCCTGAACCTTCTTTTCCAGCATCTTTTTTCATGGTCCTACCCTAAGTTCAATTATGTGTTAAAGTGAGCCATTATTAAAGTATGTGCTTATCACATTTTTGTAGTTTTTTAAAACAGTTGTTTTTTTATAGAATTTTTCCACCTCATCGTCATCTGGAATAGAGGTGTGAGCAAGGCCTGCAGTTGTCTTTATGACATTCTTTTTGCTTGTGCTTATTTTAAGCATTACAAGGCACGATGACAAAGTACCCCCATGAAATGATGTTTCTTATTCTTTTTTTTTTTTTTGGTCACAGTGAAACCAACTTGACTAATCCCTATATTTGTTTCCTCCCAGAAAACCTGTACAGTAACCTCTTAAGGTTTCTGGTTTGGTTTTTAGTAAAAATCTCAAAGCTGATATGACATAGTTTCTCTACTATTATGTAAACTCATTAGTTGTTGGACAAGGAGGTGACATTTAGAGAATTGTCAACAGTTAGATTCATGTTCATAGAAAACCTAAAACCTGATCAATTCTTAGCAACATATGCCCACTTTTCTTCCATTCTGTTATTATCAGCGTAGAAATGGAATGAGACCATAGAGCAATAAAATCAATTTTTAAGTTTTGAATTGATCACTTAGAAGCCATTTTACTAAGTTATGAACCTCTCCATGGTTAGCTAAATTTATTTTTAGATAGCACACATAGTGTCCCCCTGGAACTGTACTTGAAGAGTTTACAAGTCCTAAAAGGACCTAAAAGGCACAGTCTTTGAGAACCTAGGATCCCCTCTATGTAATGATGAGCCATTGATCAGAGGTTAGGGGGGAGGGATTAATATATACGTGTGTATATATAGAGTATATAACAACAGCAACAACTAATATTTACGTAGTACCTACTTACGTGTTGGACAGACACTGTGCTAAGTGCTTTACAAATCTTATTTCATTTGATCGTCATTGATTCTCACAACAATCCTGGGAGATAGGTGTTATTATTATCCCCATTTTATAGTTGAGGAAACTGAAACGAACAGAGATTAAGTGACTTGCCCAAGATCACACAGCTAGTAAAATCTGAGGCTATGTTTGAACTAAGGTCTTCCTGACTCCAGGCACGGGGTTCTACTCACCGTGCCACTTTGCTGCTGCATGCTGTACATATGCATGCACGTATGTGTGTATATGTGTACACATATGCATGCATGTGTGTTGTATGTATATACACACAAATTTAACGTAGAGGTTAAAAAACAATTAATCTTTTTCCTTGGGGTACAACGTTAGGAGTTAGCTGAAATTCCCCTGAGCTTTTGGAGAACTTAGTATGATAGCTTCTTTCAGTCATATTCACTTACACACGCAAGTATTTGTACAAATATCAATGTTTCTGTCAGTAAGAGTCTTTAGGATTTGGAAAAATGTGCATCTATTTAGTCTAAGATGACATACTAGTTATAGAATGAAGAAAATTAAACAAGCATTCCTCAGATCTCTGACACTGACCACAAATTGAAATCTCAACAAGAGTCATTAAATTACAATATGTACTTAAAAATAACAAATTTGAAATCAAAATGTTCCAAATCATTACACTTCTAACTGATCTTTGAATGAAAACCCTTCTACATTTAGGTTCTAGACATCATTTTGGCTCCCACCAAAGCATCAAGGGAGAGATCGGCAGGGGGTCCTGGGTGGGAATATAAACAGGCAGCAATGAGTCGGAATATAAACAGCCCAAGCGGTCAGGGTCCCTATGGGAAACAGCATTCCTTTTGCATAGTTTATGTGTGGACATCAGAGTCCAGAGCTGACTTCAAAAGCCATGGGCAGATTTTTAGAGTGAAAAGTCCATCCAATTTCCTGGAAACCAAAGCACCCTGTGCAAGAGGCCCCTGCTTCTGGAGAAACTCCAGGTGAAGAATGAAGATCATGATTCAGTATTATTCCACTAAGCTTGCAGTTATATTCCCGGGATATGTTAGGGCTAGTGGGGATGATCTAGGAATGCAGATCACATAAAGGAGAAGGGAAAGGAGGACTTACAAACAAGAGGAGGAGGAAAAGATATTCCTAAAGCAGTGGTCTTATCCATGTCACTCTCCTGTTCATTAAACTTCAATGACTTCCTATTAATTTGAGAAGCAAATATAAACTCCTCTGTTAGGCATTTAAAGTCCTGCAATCAATTGATCAATATTCATTAAACACTATGTCCATTGTACCAAACGCTGAAGATAGACACAAAACCAAAATCAGTCCCTGTCCTTAAGGAGCACACAGTCTAACCAGAGAATGAACAAGTAAAGAGCTAGGGGCCCTTGTGTAAGACAAGAATAAATGGAAGCAATCCAAGATGGAAAGGCCCTAGCAGATGGGAGTAGTGGTACAACCTCCTGTAGAAGGTGCCTGTCTCTTGAGCTGAGTCTTGAAGAAATCAAATAAAGCTGAGAAGTGGAGGGGAGAGGGAGGACCATTCCAGACAGGGGGGATGGCTGCTCCAAGGAGCATCCTGCTTCAGGAATTTAAAGTAGGCCAGTGTAACTGGAAACCAGAAAGGTAAGTAGTGGCTAACCCCCCTTTTCAGTCCTGTTCTGTATCAGTCAGCTTCATGCTTTCTTGTGTTGGGCCAAACTGACCTTACCATTTCTTGCATTCCAAATTCTATCTCCCTTGGAGGTTTGCACAGGCTCACTGCCTTCTCACTTCTACCTCTTCTCAATTTCAGAGCTTAATTCAAGGGCTGCCTCCTATATGAAGCCTTGTCTTATTCTCTCCACCCCCTTTCTCAGGCACTAGAGTCTTCTCCATCCCTAAAAATAAATGACCTTGTATTCATTTTGTTTTTTTGATGAAGCAATGGGGATTAAGTGACCTGCACGGGGTCATAAACAGCCCAAGCAGTAGGAGTCCCTGTGGAAAGTAGCATTTCTTTTTGCATAGTTTATGTGTGGACATCAGAATACATAGCTGGCTTCAAAAACCATGGGCAGATTTTTAGAGTGAAAAGTCCATTCAGTTTCCTGGAAACCAAAGCACCCTGTGCAGCATTTCTACTTCTGGAGAAACTCCAGGTGAAGAATGAAAATAATGATTCAGTATTACAGCTAGTAAGTGTCAAGTGTCTGAGGGCAGATTTGAACTCAGGTCCTTCTGACTCCAGGGCCAGTGCTCTATCCATCATGCCACCTACCTGTCTCCTTATATTTGTTTTTTTCTGGTGTATATTATACTTAATATGCACACCTATCATTTCTTCTGATAGAATGTAAGCCCCTTGAGGGCAGGGATTGTTTCATTTTTGTCTTTGTATCCCAGTGCCTAGCACAGTGCCTGATACTTAAGAAGTAATTGCTAAATATCTGTTGGATTGAATTGGTGTACTTGTAGTCCTGGGTACCTAGCTGAGAGCTTTGTCCCTAGTGAGTGCTTAATAAACGCTTACTGTTTGATTGATTGAGGAATATACAATTGTCATTAGGATGCAACTTTTTGCCCCACCCCCTATTCCCATTCAGGCAGCCTTTTATAACCCTTCTGAGTCTTCCCTCATTCCTTCCTTCACTGGCATCCTTCTCCAAGGCCTTGTCCTTTCCCTGGCTGTCTTAGGGTTTTCTGGCTTAGGCCATGGTCAGCAGTGCACAAGCAGAGACGTAGTGTGGTGTCTGTTGGCCAGCCTCAGCTTGGGAGAAGATCTATCCTAGGTTGTGGCTATAGAGCTGTGAAGGCCACAACAACTCTCACAGACTCTTTTTAAAGGATACCAGGGGAGTGTCCACACTATCCAAATCAATGCTCTCCACAGCCTTGAAATAAAAAATTATATGACCACTCACTGTGAGACAGGGCTACCCAGAATAGTCATTTTAACCAGTTTCACTTTTGTAGAAAGTTTAGGAGGAACCCTCTTCCACCACCAAAGTGAGCTCTTCTAAAAGTGGGTCTTTTCGGGAGCCACAAGTATATTTCATTGTGCCAAAATATCCTCAATTGCCTTTGACAGAGCATCATCCTTCACCTCCTCCCAAACTAGAGTCTCCTAAGCTGTATTGTTACTGCTGAAATGTGTGGTCACATTCCTTACTGTGAGCCAGTAAGTAGAAGGATAGTTCCCTGTGAGCAAGGAATATTCCATTTTGGGGATTTTTGTTTGTTTGTTTTTGTAACCATAGTGCCTAGTATGGTGCCTAGAACCTAGGAAGTTTGTTGATTGGTTGATGTGATATGTCTAAACCAGGGTTTCTTAACTTAGAATACATGGACTCCAAAGATGTCTGTGGATAGATTTCAGAAGGTCTGTGAATTTGCATGGGATAAATCACATCTTTATTATCAACATAATTAATAAACCAATATAATTG
The DNA here is from genome assembly GCF_028372415.1 of Notamacropus eugenii. NCBI lineage: Eukaryota > Metazoa > Chordata > Mammalia > Diprotodontia > Macropodidae > Notamacropus > Notamacropus eugenii. The sequence continues at coordinate 232,513,487 of NC_092875.1, read as the reverse complement.
GTTACTTGATAATCCTTTGTGTTTTATTTTATACATTTAGAAACTTTTGGCTTTATCAGAGTACTAAAACGGTCCATGACACAAAAAACTGAAAAATCTCATATTTAATTTCCATTATTATGGGTTTTGGGGGGAGTAGATGAGAAGAGAGAGTGTCAAAGTGCCAGTACAGAGGAGAAGGGCTATGGACTGGAGTATGATGCAGAAGGTAAAGCAGATATCTGCTTCCAAAGCCACCCTTACTAGTAGTAGGCATAATGGAAAATACAGAGAATTTTAGGCACACCAGAGAGGTTCTCTTCTTCCAGTCACCTACATACCTCCTCCACTTGCTCACTCATGCTTGAAGTCTCACAATTAGAGTTTCATTACCTTAATTAAAGCTTCTCGTCAGTTTGCTGAACTGTAAAACCACATGGGAAAGGTTATGTTTTGTTCCCAACCTCACATTTTCACCTTAGAGTTGCTGAAATTTTCAATTCCTCTTCAGTGAACAGGTTGGGAAAATAAGAAAACACTAGCAACTAAGGTTCATGTGGGCGTTGGGAGCTGAACGGAAAGAATGTGCCAGTGCAAGGAGGAAAACGGCAGGGAACACAAACTTTGCTGCCTACACTGTTTTGTCCAATGTGGATATTTCTTACCTAAAAGGCTGTGAATATGAAGATGTCCTACCTCCTTAACTTCTGTCTCTTCCTAAGCATACACCAGCTGAATGTACTGTTGGAACCTTTTACAATGGACAAGGAAAAGATGTGCATGACCCTCCCATATATATAAGTACACACACCCATTCATACACACACATATATATACATATATGTGTGTGTGTGTATGTGTGCACATAATATGTTATGGGTGTGTGTATGTATACATGTTGTGTCGTATATTGTATGTGTACATTTGCACATATATTGTTTTATATGTATGCATCATGTGCATATATGTTGTATTGAATGGTATGTATCTCTTGTATTAGTTATACTTGTATCTATGTTGTGTTATATATTATATATGTATATGTGTATTATATACTATATACGGATATGCATATATAATGTTATATAGCATATATAGTATATGCATCTTGTATTATATATTACATATGTATGTGTATTCGTGCATATATGTTTTATATAGACATTATATTGTGTATACACAATGTATTATACATTATATATGTGTAAATGTTGCATTATGTATGCATGTGGTATACACAGGTTGTTATACATGTATATATGTATACATGTGTCCCATACCACATATGTATATATGTTGTGTTATATAGTATATTTTTGTGTATATATTTAATGTATGTATATACATACACAAATACACATGCATACTGTGTTTCCCTATGGAATATAAGTTCCATCAGAGGAAGTTCTGTTTTACTTTTGTCTTTATATCCCTATTGCATCTAAAACAGTACCTGGAACATAATTGGTGCGTATTAAATTCTTGTTGATTGAGTGATACATAGCCTAGGGGAGTAGGCAAGAAATATACATGGTTTATGGGAAGGAAAAGAACACCATATAACTGATACCAGGGTCCCATAATTTTTCATAACTTTGGAGAGGAAGGGAGTGAATCAGGGGAAGAAAGAGCTCAGGATAGATAAGCAGGACTGAAGGACTGTCCCCATCAGGAAGTGGATGACCAAGGAAGAGAGAGACATCTCCCTGAGGCAGCCCAGGTGCAGCTCTGCTTGGGTGAAAGATGATGAGTAAGATGAGCTTCCAGTTCTGATGATGTCTAGATGCCAGTTCTGGACCCAGTCTCACCAGAATTTATAACAGAAGCTTACTTTGCCTCATTAAGCTCATTGTTCATTACATCAGCAGTGCTGAAGAGAATACAACTGATAAATCCTTAATTGTTCCTCCATCACCAACATCAACTCATTTACATTTTTTCTCCTAATCCTCTGTTTTAAATTCTTTAATTCCAAGTTTTGCTGATCCTTTCACATTCTTCCTGGAAAGAACAAATCCACTCACATTTACAGACTTTTCCAAGCTACCTCTCCCATGCTAACCTGCTTTCTTAAATCCTCAAACTTGTATTTTTCTCTAGTATTTGTAGACTTTATCCTTCCTCTCTCCCTCATGCCAGTCCTTAGTTATTCCTTCCCACTGAACTGTAAGAAAACCATGTCAGAGAATCTCAGAGTTGGAAGGGACCTTGGAAGTCATCTAGTCTAAGTTTTACCTCAAGAAGAAAAGAACACTAGATTTAGAGTCAGAAAGATGTGGGCTCAAATACCATCTCAGACACTTCTTAGCTGTGTCATCCTGTGCAAATCACTTTATTTCTCTGGGCCTCAGTTTTCTCATCTGTAAAAAGAAGAAACTGGACTTGATGGCATCTGAGAGCCCTTCCAATCCTAAATCTATAATCCTATGATTTCCCTACAACAGGGTTGGGTTTTTTCATCCTTTTTTGTATACTCATTCACAGAGGAAGTCTATTAAAGTCTATTGATCCCTCCTCAGAATAATGTTTTTAAGTGCGTAAAATAAACTCTATTATCTTATGCAGGATACCAGTTATAATGAAAAAGTTATAAAAATGTTTTTAAAATACACTCACAGACTCCAGGTTAATAACCAGTGCTTTACACTATACATCAATTCATCCTAGTCATCCAAGGTCATTCTAACCTTCTAAGAAAGTGGTGCTCTCATCTGGAAAAAAAAGGTTAATTCAGCTGAGTTTGTTTTTAGTATTATTTCTCCCACCTACCCCCACGGCCATATTCTTTGCTTGATGACTTCCAGTAGGGGTGGAAGAGACCACTACCTCTTCAGACAGAGCATTCCACGTTTATTCACCAAGATGCTTCAGAATTGTTTTATATCACATACATAGTCCAACTCCATGCATGGAAATGCCCTCTCGGTATTCCTAACAGTGACTCGTACTACCTTGGTCAAAACATGGTGTATTAGGGTTTTCTAACAATTGGATGAGGGCCTTGAGAAGGAGCCAGTGGGCTAGAGGCGATTAGAAAAATTAAGCTATTAGCACAAATAATATGCAGGCAAAGGAGAAAGAATCAAGCTATAGAAAGCCATTATGGGAATAGAAAAGACCAGGGTTCACCTTCAGAGGAGAATATTGAAATAAAGAAACCCTCAAAGAGCAACATCAAATGGTCACCTGCCCGAAAAAAAATTCATAGAAAATCTTTTAAAAAGACTTTAAAAATCAAATGGCAGAGATGGAGGAAAAGTTATAAATTAATACATAAATAAAAATAGTCCAAGAAAAACAAGAAGATTATGAAAGGAAAGTCAACCACTTAGAAAAGGAGGTACAGAATCTTAAAGAAGAAAACAACACCTTAAAAATTCGAATGGGAGGGTGGAGCCAAGGTGGCAGAGTAAAAGCACAGACTTGCTTGGGGTATCTCCAAACCCTCCCAAATACCTGTAAAAAATGACCTAAAGAAATTCTTGAGCTGCAGAACCCACAGAATGACAATGTGAAGCAAATCTCCAGTCCAAGACAGCCTGGAAGGTGGAAAGGAAGCATCTATCATGGCACACTGGGAGCAGAGCACAGTCCAGAGAGGGCTGCACTGGCACAGACAGGGCTTGAGCAGGCCTCAGTGAGACTGACTCACTGGCAGCTGTGGCAGCTTCCAAACTTCTCCACCCCAAAACTCTGAGGACAACTTGGAAGTTCAGTGGAATAAAGCCTATAGGACCTGTGTGAGAGAGTAGCACTGTGTGTCCCTATCCCCAGGACAGTGGAGGGGGAGGAGGAGCCATGACAGTGGCAGCAGCAGTGGCAGTGGCAGTGGTTGTTTCTGGATCTCTAGACCCACAGATTGTGGGGAGATCGAGTGGCTGACAGCACAGCCTCCATCCCCACTGGAAACAGAGAACTACTTTGACAAAAAGCTCAGAAGTCAGATAAATGGCTGGAGAAATGAAGAAAAACCAGGAAAAAAATCAGACTATAGAATCATCCTTTGGTGATGAGGAAGATCAAAACATACAACCAGAAGGAGACAGCAAAGTCAAAACTCCCATGTAGAAAGCCTCCAAAAAAATATGAATTGGTCTCAGCCATGGAAGAGCTCAAAAAAGGATTCTGAAAATCAAGTAAGAGAAGCAGAGGAAAATTGGGAAGAGAAATGACAGTGACATACAAGCAAATCATAAAAAACAAGTCAACTGCTTCCTAAAGGGGACTCCAAAAATGCTGAAGAAAATTACACCCTAAAAAATAGACTAACCCAAATGGTAAAAGATATCCAAAAAGCCAATGAGGGGAAGAATGCCTTAAAAAGCAGAATTGGTCAAATAGAAAAGGAGGTCCAAAAGCCCACTGAAGAAAATAATTCCTTAAAAATTAGAATGGAGCAGATGGAAGCTAATGACTTTATGAAAAAAAATCAAGAAATTATACAACAAAACCAAAATAATGAAAAAATAGAAGACAATATGAAGTATCTCAATGGAAAAACAACTGACCTGGAAAATAGATCCAGGAGAGACAATCTGAAAATTGTTGGACTACGTGACAGCCATAATGAAAAAAAGAGCCTAGACATCAACTTTCAAGAAATTATCAAGGAATGCCCTGATTCCTAGAACCAGAAGGTAAAGTAGATATTGAAAGAATCCACCAATCACCTCTGGAAAGAAATCCTAAAAGGAAATCTCCTAGAAATATTGTAGCCAAATTCCAGAATTTCCAAGTCAAGGAGAAAATATTGCAAGCAGTATGAAAGAAGCAATTCAAATATTGTGGAAACACAATCAGCATAAGACAAGATCTAGCAGCTTCTACATTAAGGGATATGAGGACTTGGAATATGATATTCTAGAGGTCAAGGAAGATATTTATTGGAAAAATCCATATTCATCTTTATTTTGAACTGCAGAAATTGATCCTATTGAAAATTCAGATGAATAGCATTTGCTGGGCAAACAGGAAGTTATCTCAGTGAGAGGGGAAGGTTCTAGAATTTAGTCAGAATAGAATATTCTGGAAAATTTACAAGTCTTTCTTTTGTAGAAGTTTCTAGAAATATCTTTTTGGGTCAACAACCAATTCTAAAGCAGTTCCAAACTCTTATAATAAAGGTAAATAGGAACACAAGTTCTCTGGTTAGCTCACTAGGGGAAGTTGTTGATCAGTAAACTAATAAGTAGTTCGCATCCTAAGTAAAGAGAGGTAAATGGGAATGACATCTTGAATAGAGGCCCCAGGATACCTGTGGCTCCCAAATGCCACCATTACCACTTTTTCCTGGGAATCTCACAAGTGTCCCTCATAAGGTAAGGAATTCCCTAGGCAGCATGTCCTGATTGGGTGTTAGTGCAGTGGGATGGAAGGAGGTCAGCTCCAGGAATGAGGTTTAAAAGCTGCAGGATCCATTGGGGTCACAGGTTGGAGTAGGGAGGAGGGTACAGGGCAAGTTTCTCTCTCCCAGGGCATCTGATTTCAGGGGATGTACACTTCCTCCTTGAAGCACTCTTGTATGTGCCATAGACACCTACAACAGGAGGAAGCATGACTTCTCAGATATCAGCACCCTGAGAAAAACACCAGTAGGATAATACTAGTTTTGACTCTCTGACTCAGATGATTTTTCTCCATTTCAACCCTACTTCCTCCCTGGGTCAAAACTACCCATTTTTTCCCGATGAAATTAACCATACTATGACTATCCCATCAGCCTTCATTTTGTTTATTTGTCACATCAACATTCTCCTTTAGTCCTGACCAAAGAACTGATTTCCAAAAAGCAGCTGCCTCCAATTTTTCATCTCAGGAAAAGGTAGTAATATGGTTCATAGGCTGTTAAATTAGAGAGACTGTTCTTGAACACTAACTTTGCTACTTACTTTCTGCATGGCCTTGGGAATGCCACCTAATTTCTCTGAGCCTCAGTGTAATCAATTATAAAGAGGAAATTGAATTAGACTCCTTATACATGGAGACAATTCTTCAATCCTTATTTTGCTTTACTGTTTGATGAAATGTATTTTGATTTCAAGTAATGTGTCATCTGACTGACTTTGTAAAAGGAAAGATACCAATAGGTGCTTATTAGCCATGGTTTGCAAGGTTAAGAGAGCTTTAGGGGATCACATTTTTAGTGGAGACTCTGAGTGACTAATCAGCTTGATCACCTACTCTATTTACCAGACTTGATTCTACACTGGTGTCCCCTAAAATTCAAATGAGTTCTCAATGACTACAGATTACTACCCCTGATCATACTAAAAGAAATTCAGTGGAGGCTTTACAAAATCATAAAGTGGAATAGCCAGTGCAAACACATGAAAACAGGAGATGAAATATACTTTGTGAGGAGCAGACAAAAGGTCATTTTGGCCAAAACACATAGAGTGAAAAAGGAATAATGTCCATCAAGATGATAAAGATGCCATAGATTGGATCGGGTTGTATAGTTTTCAAAGCCGAACAGAAGAATTTATGTTTTATCCTAGAATCCATAGGAAGTCACTGGATTTGACTGAGAAGGAGAGTAACATGTTCAGATCTAAGTTTAAGAAAACTTACTTTAGCAATAGCATGTAATATGGACTGGAGTGGTCAACAAGTCAACAAATACTTATGAAGGCTTATTGTGTGCCAGATACCTTTCTAAGCACTGGAAATACAAATCCAACCAGAATGACAGACCCTGCTCTCAAGAACTTTAAGTTCTAATGGAGGACGGTGACGCATAAAAAGAAACTAAAAAAAGCAGAAGAAAGAGGGAAAAATGGAGAATACATAGGGGCATGGTATAAAAAGTTCCAAGAATCTAGAGTACAGCCTAGAGGGGAATGAAGTGGTGAGAGACTTGAGGCAGGGAGACAAAAGGCAGTAATCTAGGTGATAGGTGAGTTAGGTCTGAATTAGGGTGGTAGCTGTGAGAACCAAGAGAAGGGGTTGGATGTGAGAGATGTCATAGAGGTAGAAATGGCACCATTTGACAACTGATAGAGTATGTGCAGTAAGAGAGAGTGATGAGTAGAGGATATCAGTAAAGTTATAAAACTAAGAGATTGAAAGGACTGGTTGTGCCTTTGACAAAAATAGGGAAGTGTGGAAGAACTTGGGACCCAGAGTAAGAGAACACGATATGGATGAAAAGCCAGCAAAGGAGACTAAGAAAGAGCAGTCAGGTAGGACACAAACCAGGAGTTCATGAAAGTCCAGAGAAGAAAATATCTAGGAAAACAGGGAAGCCAAACTGCCAAGCATAGCAGAAAGGTTGAGAGGGATAACGAGTGCAAAAACAGTCAGAATTGGCAATAAGAGATGATTGGTAAATTTGGAGAAAGCAGTTTCAGTTGAGTGTTGAGACTGGAAATACAGTTGCAAAGGGTTAAGGAGTGAGTGAGTGAAGAGAGAGGAAGGAGAAGTTATAGATTTGTTTCTTCAAGGACTTTGGATGAGAAAAGAAAGGAACTATATTAGACGAGGGCTAGGTCCCTATTTTTTAACAATGGAGAGATGTGGACATGTTTGAAAGAAGCAGGAAAGGAAGAAATCATTTGGTAGAAAGAAGTAGGAGAGACAGAGAAAAAGAGAGACAGAGAAACAGAGACATTAAAAATGCAATCTACAAAAAGACAAGGGGGCTGAGGTCAAGTGCAAATGCAGAAGGGTTGGCCTTGGGTAGAAGTGTCATCTCTTTGTCAGAGACTGGGAGAAAAGAGGAATGATGTCAAAAGAATCTGAGAAGAAGACATAGGAGAAGAGCTTATATGAAATGGTCTCAATTTTCTCAGTAAAGAAAGATGCAAGGTCTTCAGCTGAAGGAGAGGAGGGTGAGAGAGATATGGGAAACTTGGGGAAGGAAAGAGAATGTTTGGAATAGCTTCTGTAGGAAGTAAGTTAGGCAATCAGTGAGGGAGGAATAAAAAGATAGCCCTGCTATACTAAGTGCCTGGTTGAAGCTTGATAACATGAATTTGTAGCCCACTAAGTGTGACTGATCTACTCCAGGTATTTATTCTGAATTTCCTTCACTGAGAGGCAAGCATTTGTAACACTTTGCTGCATGAGCCCAAATCACCTGAGACAGAGGCACCTGTATGGAAGATAGCTGGGATCTGCTCCTGGAAGTAGATATCCATGCTTCCCCACACATGAGAAGGAGCAGCCTTCTTTCCATTGCCTGACCACAATAGGTTGTACCTTTAAAACTACCAGACTAGGACAGTCTTACTCTTTCTGGCAGCCTCCAAGGGTCCTGTTCACCTAGTGCCACGTACTGAGTTACGAGGCACACATGCTTGCTCTGTCTTTTGGCCCTATAGCCCCAAGAAGTGGGTTTGGGTTTTCAGTCTGTTTTATTTCCATCTCTACTCACATGTTGTGGAGTCCATGGAGCATAGCCAACCATGGCTATCTTAGAGACAAGACCTCAGACCAGATGTTACTGCTAGCTCAGCAGGAAAACCTGGAGAATGCCAGGGGCTGGGACACAAATCCCAGGGGACTTTAGATGTAGAAATTGGTTGCAGTGATGCTAGGAGCTGCACTATGAATCTAATTCCCTTCTCCTTCCCAGTGACGAGGTTTAAGGAAGGATTATGCTTAAGGTATGTTGTGTGTGTATATGGTGTTGTGTGTTTCTTGCTTTACAACTGAGTTAAATAATCCTTTGTAAAAGCTAACTTTACTGTTAATTGGTAAGTGGAACTGGGGTACAGAATACCCCTAAGAATGGGGGAATATCATTGGTGAATGCTTCGGGTAATGGCAAAAATACTGGACAGCCTCCGACTACCCTAATGCAACTGGAAAACCCTAGGGAAGGGTAAAATGTAGCATACCTGGCTCTCAGGCAGTGGGGGCCAGAGTAATCAGTTACATACAGTAATTCCTTTTGCATCAAATTGGGCTTTTCATTACCTAACTATGATATAAATATACGATCAGTTGGAAATAATCTGTCATAATTTCTATATTTAGAAAGATAGATTGTGCTTAAAGAAACAGCCTCCATACTTTCTTGAGATTTTATTTTTTTTAATCTCTCTTCATCCTTGCTGCCCAATTATTATTTTTTACATCATTCTTTCCTCCCAAAACGTATCAGGAATTCTGGAGTTCTGTTACTATAAATCTTGTATCTTCTTTCTCTTCTCTCTCCCTTCCTATTTGCTTTTTATTGACGTCCAGTCCAGATAGTTCTGCATATTTGTCATGGATGAGAAAGCAGTAATTCATCATCACCTCCTCTTTTGTCATCACCTTCAGAGGAGGTAGTGTGGTGTGGTAGGAAAACTTGGGCTTGAATCCAGGCCCTGCTACCCACTAGTGAAATGACTAGAAGCAGGAAGTCACTTTTCAATTTCAGTTTACTCATCTGTTAAATGGAGCTAGTAATATGTCTACTACCTATCTTACAGAGTGGTAAAAAGACTACTTTGTAAAGTATCCATAAATGGAAACTATTAGAATATTGTGCATTCTGAATACTTTGCAGGGCTCATCTGGCCCCCCCTTACCTTATTTCTTTTGACTAATATCTATTTCTCTTCTGAAAGTTAGTCTCAGGGGTCACATTCACATTTCAAATGTGATTGCTCAGCCAAATTGTTGTATATTTTGAATTATAAATCATACTTTCCCTTGTCAAATTCCTTTTCTTTCTTCATTAGCATGTTCCAATATTTTTCTTACAGATAAATAGTCATCTCTCTTCCTTTATTTAATTTCACAGTAAATCTAGGGCTGGACCTATAGACAGATAGCTACATGGAATCATTTCAGGGGAAAAGAGAAGCCTCCCTTTCCTACTACTCCATGTAGTAAAAAGAAACTCAACTACCCCATGACCTGATTCCTGATGCCAGAAACTCCCTTAGAAGGAGACATAGGTTTTCATTCTGTGATGAAATTGAAAATTAAAATATTCCCTGAGTGCTGTCACCTTAACTTAAAATTCATTCTAATGTGTAAATGACTGAAATAATGTCCTGCCTCAAAAGCAGGTTTTGATAAAAGGAAAGGTTTTGATTTAAGGCATTGTTTTTATTGTTTGTCCTTCATTCAGGAAGATGATGCGATGACTTGCAAGTGAACTGGATTTAAGTGAGGCAGGGCTGTGCAAAGTCACCAGCCTTACTCTCTCCTCCAGACCCATCTGGGTCCAGGGGCTAGATAGGGATCAGAATGACTGGGGATGGCCCTTCTAAGCCGTTAAAGCTACCTGAAGGAGTGGGTAGGTAATCACAGGAAGAGGGAGGGAATATTGAAAAGGTTGCCTGGGATTTCCAGATAAATGTCGCTGTTTTTATAATTATGTTTGAAGTTGGTCCCCTTACAGCCATTGTGTAGTTCACATACCATCCTTCCCTGACTTTACATTCCATGTCCTCAGTGGTTTCTTGAAGAAAAAAAAGATTGTATCTGTTAGACTGGCTCGCTCTTTCTTCCCATAAGGGAATGCTGCAGTTGGCGGTCTGCTTGGGGATGGGAATCTTAATCACTACTTTCTTAAAGTATCCAAATGCTCCACCTCATAAGTGGTTTTCTTTGGCTTCTCTCCATCATATCAATTTTGCCTGCAACACAATCACCTTCCAACCATGTTATCTCTAGCAACCACTTCACATTTAAATAATATTTAAACGAATCCTATCCTGGTGTTTTTAATGGTATTAGTGCAAAGTCCAGCTGTCACATTTCATCTTTTTTTCCCCTACAGATTGTTCTTCCAAAGTAAATCATAATTTGCTTCACTGTTAGAGCTTATGTCATACTCTTTCATCCCTGACATCTGAATCACTAAATGAATGTCTGTAAATCCTATCCAATGACTTTTATTTTTTCCAATTCAATTCAGGAAACATTTATTAATGTTCAAAACACTGTTCTAAGTTTCTGGGAATACAAAGACAAAAGAACAACAACAAAACCTAAGACAGTCCCTACTCTCAAGGAATTTACATTTATTTTACTGCCAGGATAAACCAATTACACATGTAATTAAATAAAATATAATTTGATATTCCAATTACTTTATAATGGAAGTTCCCCTAATATAATCTTGAGAAGAGACCTGACTGGCTCTGTCTTTGAATCTCACCCATAATGTTGGAATAATTAATTGTGAGCCTTAAACAAAATAATGGGTGTAAAATGCTTTGTATGCAATAAGTGCTATATAAATGCCAATTGTTAATCTTGTTTTATCGTCATTATTTCTGATAGCAGAGATCTATTTGATCTTGGAATCTGTCCTCTTTCTTACCTTTTCTCTATCTATTCTTCTTCTACTCACAGAACTTGAGGATAACCAACACATACCCTACATAAAAAAACCTATTGATCATCCTCTCTTTTCTTCTTATGATGTAGTTACATAGCGGGACTATTCTGGCTTTCTTGCTAGTATATTGGTTTTTCCCAAATAGTTTTATTAGCCTCTTTGGTTTCCATAGCCAATATAGATGTCTAGGATGTCTTCATTACAGTTGTCTTTTCATTCCTCCTTTCTCAACCACTTATTTCTCCTTGTTTACTTGTTCATTTATTCATCTGGTTATTTACTTATTCATTGATTTATCCATTTATTTATTTGTTTGTTTACCTTACTCCTGCCTCTCTCCTCTCCAACTTTTTGTCTAAAACCAATATGCACTAGATTCAAAGTATATATTTCAGACTCTGCACATTCCCTAATCCCTCTTCTATACCTTACTGTTATTTCTTCCATCTCCCCCATTCATCAACTTACTCTGCTCTCACTTCATGGAATTGCTTTTAAAGTCCCCTCAGCACACTCCCTCTATCTTGCCAGGGAGGAAAGTGAAAGATTACTTTTCTTTAAGTGTGGTTGTTTGAGAGTTTGGGGCCTAGAGATCCTGTGATGTGGACAGAGGTTGGTCTTATCATCCCTGCTTTTCAGCTATTACAACTGAGGTGGAGAGAGATCAAATAGCTTCCTAAGATCATACAAATGATCAAAAATTGATCTAAAACTGTACTCCAAGTCTCCTGGCATTCAAATTATCTATCTGTAAAACCAAGCATTAACAACTGGTTATTGCTATAGTCTAAGCAGATATGCCAGGAATGGGAGTGAAGCATGTGCTGGCACATTGGTAACCGCTATAGTTATGCGGGTAAAGGCCAACTTCATCCTCACCACCTAAGAAGTAGAGGTGAACAAGGAAGATCTGAGGAAGTATGAGTGAGGAGAAGAGAGAATCATTCCCAAATCAGTAATCTGTTCAGTAAAAACAGCACTGGTTAAACAGGAACTATGGGGAGTGGAATAATTTAACTGTGGAAGGGGAGTTCCAGATCTATAATTTCGTCAGTGTTGGGACCACTAATGCATAATGATAATGTATCTGTAACTTACAGTGTTAACACAAACTGCCAGGACACTGATAGGTTGAATGCTTTGCCCAGAATCACACAATAAGTATATGTCAGAAGCAGAACTTGCACCTGATCTTCCTGACCCCATAGTCTTCTCTTTGTCTTCTCTTCCACAGTGCCTCTCAGTAAAGTGAATCTAATAACCATTAAGCTAATGTCAGTCTTGTTTTTTCTTTAGGTGTTTGAATTTTTAATGGAAGAATAATTTTTTCTCTAAACTTATGTTAACTTAGAAATGTATTTTTTTTAAATATTTAATTCTTCTGGGATATGGTGTAGATGTTTTTCAAATCATTTTTAAAATTTTTCTTTGTTCTTGGGTAAGTCCCATGTGCCAATTATCAAGGAGATCAATTTGGAAGAATACATAGATTTATATAAATATATAAGTACATCTATATTCACATGCATATTTGTATATAATATAAAGACATATGCCTGTATCATTACATATGTGAATAAGACATATATGAGTATATATATAAAGCCACAGAGGCATGGGTTTCTAATATGTATTCATATGCATGTGATTTTAACATATAAACATACATATATATATGTAATATGCATATGCATGCATATCAGTCTCTCGCTATATTGGGATATGCAATTTGTTTATGTCTTTATAGTATAACTAAAGCCAAACTACAGATACTGTTGACTTGAACAATAGGTGCTACTCTGACACCTCATTATGCCACAGAAGTGGGAGACTTCAAAGTCCACATCATCAGAACATAACTTCTGTCATGCTGTACCATGCTTGGAAATCTTTAGGTACAGGACCAGCAAAATACTGTGTCTCCTATCTGAAGACTAGTCTAAGTACAGAATGCCTCATCACCAGTAAGCTGGCTACTAGGTGATGATTTTTTTGACCACAAAAACTCAAGCAATGTTTATCATGTTTAGCAATTCAGCATTTCTGTGGTTTTTAAGTTAGGTGCAAAAAATAGGGTTTGAGTTATGATTAGATGATGGTTAGAACTTGTCCCATGTTTAAATATGTTCCACCTATCATTTTGGTCTTCAACTGTCCATTTGGATTAATATTGAAACAAACCTGCTACAGACAAGATTAGCCAGTTATAGGCCACAACTATTGTGTGATGGTATTACATGTCAGTACATTGGCTATTTATAAATGTCCATACAAGAATGATTCCTTGAAGTAGTTACTGATTCCCTGTATAATGTTATCCATTCCAAATATTCTAAGACCATGATTACTGAAACTCATTGTAACTACTATTTTTTATTGCTGTTACATCTCAACCTGGATGTCTCAATGACTCTTTAGAATTATGTAACCAAAGACAGATCTATGATCTTTCTCCAAATACATAGAAATATTCTTGCTGACTTAACTATTTTTGTCATTGGTACCATCCAATCCCCCATATTTGAAATCTTGGCCCTTCTCCCTATCTCTCATATTCAGTTTTTTGCCAACTTCTATTTATTTTCATCTCTGCAACATATCTCATATCTTTCTTTTTTATTCCCACTAACATCACCCTGGTACAAGCCCTAGGGTTGTAGAACCTAGAACATATCCTAGAACAATCACTGTAGCTTCCCAACAGCTTTTCCAGTTTCCTCTTGATATTTTTTTTCCATTCACCTAAAGTTCTGTATAAATATTAGTTATTGTTAATAACTAATATTTATACAGAACTTTAGGTTTGTCAAACATATGCACATTATCTCATTTGATCCATATAACAACTGTCTAAGACAAGGACAGTTGTTATTATTATCATCATTTTATACATAAGGGGCCTAAAGTTTAGGGAGGTAAAGTGATTCGTCTCTAGTCACACAAAGACAGAAAGGTTCAAATCTGGTTGTCTCCTGACTTCAGATCTAGCACTGTTCCACATTTACTATCCCATATTTTTGTACCGTTTACTAATTTTCTTTATGTGTGAATCTAACCATGTTGCTCCTCAGCTCCTGACCTCAGTGTCTCTCTAGCTTCCTACTGAATAAAACTTAAGCTCCTTTTCCCAGTACACAAGGCCCTTCCCAATCCAGTGCCTCTTAACCCTTCAGATTTTTCTCATTTCACATACTACAGATCCCTGTCATACATGATTATTTGCAACATCCTCCTTCACATGCAGTATATATTCCCATCTCGTGCTTTTATTCTGTCACTGGCAAACTGTGTGGCATTCAAGGCAAGTCATTTTATTTCTTTGGGCCCAAATTTTCTCAATATGCAAAATTATAGGGTCTAACTAATTCATTTCAAACATTCTTATCATCTCTAAAATTCTAGAATTCAATGCTTATTATCCCAGGAAGCCTCCCTGGATACTCCTCAATATTCAAGCTGCAAGAAGAGCAATGATTAAAAAAAATAAATAAATGCCCCAATAGACATATAGCACAACTTTTTTTTGGTAGCAAAGAACTGGAAACAAAGTAGATGCTGATCAATTAAGGAATGGCTAAACAAGTTGTGGGACACGAATGTAATGAGATAATTGCTGTGCTCTAAGAAGGAATATGATGAATACAGAGAAGCATAGGAAGATTTATTCATATGAAATGATGCAAAGTGAAATAAGTAGGTCCAGGACACTGTATACACAATGAAAGCAACAATGTAAATGAAAAGGGCAATAGAAAAACAATTGATTTGAAATGTTCTAAAATTTTAATGACCAAGCTTGACCTGCAGGAAGAGAGACTAAGAGACATCTTTCTCTTTTCTGCAGAGTTTGGAAAACTATTGATGTGGTTCTCCTCGAAAATGAAGGACAACAACCATCGTTGATGTGGAACACTACAGATGATGTCAGGTTTCTTTGATAGTTGGTTAGTTTTCCTGAACTCTTCCTTTCACTTTTCTGTTTTGTTGTTTATTTTTCATGGGGAATGTCTCTTTGGGAAGGGGAAAGTGGGTGGAATATACTGGAAAATTTAAGTGATATAAAACTAAAAAGAGATCAATAAAAATGTATTGGGGGAAAGTACTTGGTCTGTACAACCATAATTTTAAAGTCTGATTCAACTCCTCTCCCATTCATAAATGACCTTGATGATAAATTCTATATCACATCTTGCCTGAAAATTACTATTGCTTCATCTGGTAACATATTTATACCCTTTTTGCCACTCCTCTTTTCCCTTTGGGTCATCAACAGTACTGATTCATTCAAGATAGTAGCATTCCATGATTTTCAGTCATGGAGCTTCATTGTTTCACAAAACAGTCAAAATAAGCCAAGGACATTTATATATATAGTTTGTAGTACCCCAAATGTAAAAGATTTGTGAACAATTCTATATCGTTATTATACATATATGTTATTTTGCATTATTCATGGATGTGTTATAACCTATCAAACTCTGAACTCCAAAAAGAGTTCTAAAACTTTGTATTTCCTCCAGAAGCTTGTCCAGTGAAGCACTTCTATTAGATACTTAATGGATATTTATGACATCAATTTGAAATACACAGTGTGACTGTTAAGAAATGAATCAATTCTACAATTGATTCATGTAAATCAGTTCACTGTAATATAACAATAATATACTCATGGTGTTTCCCACATTCTTATCTTTCATATAAATGATTATTTCCTTAACTTTATATTGCAATAATACATCCTTTTCAACATAATGACAAATGTCCTCTCAATTCAGTTCACTAAATATTCACTGAGTTATTACTAGGTGCAAGTCTTCTACCAAACCAGATGCTACTGGGGGAAACATGATTAAGAAATTGTCCCTGTCTTCAAGAAACTTACAACCTTGTAGAGTTAATAAGATAGGTACAGATAAACATAATAATTTAAAAACATAATTTTAGTGTGAAAATCCATGAGAAAGGTACAAAAACAGTACAAACATTTTCAAAGGAAGTTTTCAAGGAGCTAGCATTGAAGATGGGTCTTAAATGATAATATGATCTTAAGTAGTATAGATATGGAGAAGTGGTATTGAAGGCATAGAGAGTATAATAAATCTAACAAAAACCCACAGGTATATCATCCTGTTTGCCTCAGTTTCCTCATCTATAAAATAAAATGGAGAAGGAAAGGGCAAAACCCCTGGTTCAGAGTTCTGGAGCATCCTTTCCCATTAAAAAGCCTCAATTTTAGACTCACATGAACCAAGACCAATCCTGGGGGAGACAGACCAAAGAAGAATCAGGCCCTTTCTCATTGTCTCTGGCTCATTGTGGTGCCTCTCCCAGAGCAGGAATCTGGGAACAATCTCTTAAAGAGTTTAGATCTAGATCAAGTCCCAAAGTCTCCCAAAAAGTGATTTGGGTTGCTTCTAGAAAGGTACACAAAGTCTCAGATATAGAACAGTTATTCATTTCTTCCAACACAAAAGAAATGCTTAACACATGAGACTCATAAAAAGTCATTGACAAAGACTTAAAGCTGATGCAAATGTTTACAGCATGAAGAAGCTTTTCACTTTCATGTCCATTCTGCACTGTCCAGACCATTCTTTCATATCTCCTGGCAAGCCAATGCAGGATTTGAAATTCTTCTCTTACAACTGGTCATCATGTCCTCTAAGAAGCACTTTTGTAGTTACAAGGAACACCTTTTGATGTCACCTGTCAATGATTCCAAGACCTCCTGAAACTGCAAGATGGCCATCAGGGATGAAAATGTTCATCTTAGAATTTCTATCCAGTCACTTGTGCTCAGAGGAAAAAGCACAGAGAATAAGAGATAGTCAAGGAGTTGACATCCAGTCTCAAACTCACCTAGGAAAACACATGCTGTTGATGCTAAACACAAGCAGACACCATAACTGCTGGGAGTGAGAATAGGGAGCCTCTCCTCTCCACATGGAAGCCCAAGGGAGAGCTTCCCAAGTGCCAGGACACATGTTCAGAATAGAGGGAGAAGAGATGGACAACAGAAATTGTCTCTTCCTTTAAAATCTACCAAGTGGGCAACACTCATCTCCCCGTGACATATACTCTTTAACGAAGCCTCCCTCCCTCCTCTCTGTGTCATAGAGGGACCAACCAGAAGCCTCCAGTTGTACTTATCTCTCATCAGTGAGCCCACCCAAAAGATCTAGGGTAAATGGACCATGGAAGAGGCTTAACTCCAGCCCTGATCTCCAAGAAAGGATGACTACTGTTAACCTAAGTGAAGGAACAGAGGCAGTAGCTGTTTGGAGAATGGTTATTGGTTTACTTTGGCTGGAACATAGGGTCCATGAAGAAGATTAATGATTAATAATTAGAACAATAGGTTGAAGGCAGATTATGGAGTGCTTTGACTGCCAAGCTAAGAAGTTTGAACTCTATTTGGTGGGCAATAGTCACTGGGGCAGGTAAATGGATAGAATTCCTGGCCTGGAATCAGGAAAACTCTTCTTCATGAGTTCTAATCTGGCCTGAGATACTTACTAGCTGTGTGACAAGTCACTTAATCCTGTTTGCCTCAGTTTCCTCATCTATAAAATAAGCTGGACAAGGAAGTGGCAAACCACTCCAGTATGTTTGGCAGCAAAACCCCAAAAGGGATCATGAAGAGTCACACATGATTGAAAAATGACAACAACAAGGAAACTCTGAAAGCTTTTGAGCTGTGGAGTAAAATGATCAGACCTATGGACTAGGCAAATAAGTCTGGCAACACTGTACAGGTGAATTAAAATGAAGAAAGATTGGAGGCAAATAAACCAGTTTGGAAGTTACTGCAATCATCCAAAGCAGAAGTAAAGAGAACCTGAATCAGACTGGTGAAAATGTGAATGGAAAGGTGGGATGTGCAAGTACCTTTACAAATATATTCTTCCCCATTCATTGCATCACACACTTACACAGTGCAATCCATCACTGAAGTCAATCCAAGAACTTGGAGCCAAAGTAAATTTACTCTTTTCCCTTCCTTTTTGTATAATTGTGCTACAGCTGAAAATGAAAAGGATTTCTCAAGCCATCCCAGGATGATTAATGTTAGTGTTTAGTCCCCTGAGATTCTGAGGCAAATTTTACAAAGACATAAAATCTAGCAGGTCATGTTTATCTATGTGCATTACCTTTCCCTGAACTCTGGAGCATGGTACATAGTGTCCTTTGGATGGAAATGTTCCTCTTGAGGACTGGGCTTTGCTCCGAAGGATCAACACATGAAAGGGCAATGTTGCAGTGTTTTGATATCTCTTCAAAAGGTAGTTCCCAGATGTAGGATGAGAGGTTAATATCCTTAGCATTGGACAAAGGGGAGAGGAGAGTGTTACCATTATTAGGAAGGAAGGACACTTGATTGTGGGGGATCGGGTAGGGAAGCAATGCAGCAACTATCGCCAATAACTCTAAGAAGGGCACCTACCTCTGGTGATGATGATGACAATGATGATGAGGATGAGGATGAGGATGATAACGACTAGCATTTATATGGCTCTCTAAGGTTTGCCAAACACTTTACAAATATTATCTCCTCTTATCCCCACAATTACCTTGGGAGATATGTGCTATTATTATCATCACCATTTTACAAATGAGAACACAGGCAGATAGAGATTAAATGAAGTGTCCGTTAGGTGCCTAACCCAGCTAGTGTCTGAAGCTGAATTTGAACCCAGGTCCAGTGGGTTCTATCCACTCTATCCACTGTACCACAAAGCTGCCTCTTTCCTCACTCTGAAGCTGTTTTTTGAGGGACCTGTTTTTAGGGGACCCTAAAGTGACACTTAAGCTTCAGAACTGACTGTATTAACAAGGAGGGGACAAGAAAGGGAATGAGGCCAGACTCCTTTGTCATAAAGCAGAGTGGTTCTACTTTTTGCCAAGTCCTTACTTTGGTTCTCCTTGTGTTACCTGTGTTTGTGGGGAGGGTCTTGTGCAACAATGGACTACACTGCAAACTGGTAGAGGGCTTGAGACATCACAAACACAAAAGGCTTTGAAGGAATGATTATGGTGTCACAAGGTCAGCAGCAATCACTTTCTCCAGGACACTATATTCTGATCTCTTCCCTGTTCTCCTGTTCTAAAGGTACTCAATGACCCTGTTCATTGAACTCAGCGGTCACAGGTCAAGGGTCTCTTAAAATAGATCTCAAAAAAATCAAGACAGACACCAGGACAGGCCCAAAAGCCAGATAAGGAACCAAATGAATAATCTGGATAGAGGAGGCATCCAAGGATCAAACAACAAAGGACTAGAGCCAGACGATCAAGTGTAAGTCACAAATAGCATGAGTAGCAAACATCTAGACAAACATTAACTTCAGTGTCCTACTCTGGAACCAGAGGATATTAAAAGGCTCAAATTGGCTTCCTGAATCAGGGAAGAAAGCAGGTTTGGAATCCAAAGAGATGATCTGGAAGCCTTGGGCAGATATAAAGTACAGGAGACTGGACAATATGAGATCAGTACATGAAGAAATAATTCTAGAGCCTGGCCAGCAGGTTTAGAACAAAAGTGAAAATGACAACAAAACTGATCCTGAGTCAACATTTGGTGCCAGCCTACGAGGGGTTTTCTGTTCGGAGAGGAACCATTGCAAGTTCTGAGACCTGCTAGGAAAGACAAATAGAAGCACCTGGTTGAAGGAGAAAGTACAGAGTGGGTCAGGGAAAGGGCAGTTCCTCACATTTAGTGAAAATTTGGGCTACTAACTTTAAAAGTCTGGGCTTAAATCTATTGGTTGTCAAAACCGTTACTGCCAAGGCCTCTCAGGACCGAGAGCCAGAGAGTCTACTGACTCCACAATCAATTAATCACTCAATAAACATTAATGCCTGCTGTGTGGCAGGCACTGTGCTAAGCCCTGAGAATGCAAAAAGAGGCAAAAGGCATTCCTTGCCCTCAAGGAACTTATAATCTCATAGTTCAGGTAATATGCAAACTAATATATATGAAGCAAGCTATATACAGGACAAATAGGAAATAATAAATTAACAGAGGGAAGGCACTAGAACTAAGAGGGGTTGGGGAAGGCTTACAGTAAAAGATAGTTTTCTGAAAGGGATAGTAGTGCAGTTTCAAAGGGGACTTTTCACACTTGCACTAGGCTGGCAGTGTTTCTGTGAGGCTGAGAATGGATGCATCTGGGCTCATATGAGGGGCAGGGAGGAGAGCAATCATTCACCAGTGAAAATTCTCTAGACCTACTGCTGATAACAAACCAAAAGAGGGTGTGGCTAGCTTGGCATTTTCATGAAAAGATATGATCTCAACCAGAGACTTTGCATGAGACAGACACCTCATGCCACTCCTTTCATTGGCTACCTGACCTTCTCCATGCTGATTTTTCCATAGCCTGGAACAATTCTACTCTGATCTCTTTTTCATGATTCCTGCCTAGCTCTTGATATTTCTTTACCCTGGTGAACTCTGACTTGACCCTGGCCCTCTTCTCAGATCCAAATAAAGGGGACCTTTTATTCCCTCAGACATGTTCTCTCTTTCTAGGCTTGTGAAGTACTCTTAATCACCAGCAAAAGTCAGCCTTATCCCCAAAGAGGTCTGAGCACCAACAAAGATGTCTTTTATTGTGGGTGTTGGGAAGACGGCCTTTTTGACTGTTATCCCCAACTAGCCAGAATTTTACTTATTTTAATCATTTTAGATAACACCTAAGATCTGCTTTGAACCTAATAACTGTGATGTGAATGCAGGAAGATGAAAAGAGAGAATCATGGGACCTTGTCTAGATAAATCTCATGAAGATGAGTCTTCTTGATTCCAGGCTTGGCACACTATCTACTGTGCCACTTAGCTGCCCTTTGCACCCTTGCTCCTGACCTCCCAATCACCAAACCTAACCACTATTTTTCTATCCTAATTCTCATTTGGATCTTCTTAATCTCTTCCCGCATCTCTAATGGACCTTTCTTTGTCTAAACTATCTCCAGATTGTACTCCTGACATCTTAAGTGGACATTTCCCAGTTTTTGTTTCTGACTTTCTTTTCTTGTCTCTCTCCATTCACTTTTTCCCTATAATTTCATTCATTCCTATGCTTTCTACTACTACTACTACTCAACAACAGCTCTGACTACTATTTTGAGCTATAGATTAATTGGTGAAACACTTATTAAATATCTACTATGAAGAGCCTAGTGCCAGGTGCTAGATAAGGTACTTAAGCCTCTTGTTATACATTAGATCAGCAGTTTGGCTTGAATTAAAACCACTCCTCCTTTGCTTCAGAGTCCTTTGTACTACCCAGTCAAACATACTTCTTTCCAAGCCTTGTAACTTTTTCCAAGGGCACAGGAAAGAGAGCTCTTGGATGGTGGCAAGGAAAGCAAAGACCTGACCTCACCAAGTTTACAGTCTAGCCGAGAGATAAGAGCACAACACAGACAGCTACGATATACAACATTATATGACAAGTATATTGGAGAGATTTTTTAAAATGCTATGTGAGCTATGAGGTGGAAGATTGTTACTAAAAGAAAGGTGCACGCCTTTGCACTCCATCATTCCCCAACCAGGCTCGCCATCCTGTAATATCCCATCAACCTTGCTGCTCACACTTCATCAGTACCCTCTGCCCTAGGAGCTCCTCTGATTGAAAGACTGAGCAAAGAGCTCCTCTTAAAATCTCCATTTAAGGAAGGGACCCAAGGCCAGACATCATTTCATTTCCCACCTGACAGCACTGTTTTGGACTTTTCTATTCTGCACCCAGTACCAGGTCCCTTCCCTCCCCTTCCCCTTGACAATTGTGTGTGTGTGTGTGTGTGTGTGTGTGTGTGTGTGTGTGTGTGTGTGTTGCCTTCTCCCATTAGGCTGTAAGTTCCTTGAGGTCAGAAACTCTCTTTTTTAATATTAGTTTAGCCAGTATTTAGCATAGTGCCTTGCACATAGTACATACTTAATGAATATTTACTGAATGACTGATTAGAGCAACATCCTAAAGGGTGGAGGAAAATTGGGATAAAAGTCCTAAGTTTAACCTCAATCAGGATTAGGAACAGCTCTTCTTTTGTGAGCTGAAAGAGGAAAGTTGGTAATGATTATGAAATTTTTGATTTCCAGAGGGTGGTGGGAAGATTTTAAAAGAGCTCAAGTCAATTCAACCTTCTCATTAAATTAGAGACCAGGTCAACTCCTAGAAGTGTGGATGGCAGAGATGTGGTTGGGGTGAAGGGACATGATGGGAAAAAAAGTTTTGGATTAGCCCCTATAGGGAATGAGTCAGGGAACTCAATATGGATATGGTAGAAGGATAGCTGAACTATTGCAAAAGTCTGCCTGAGATGACATACCGTAAATATCTATTGAATTTAATTGAATTCACCGATGTGGCAACTGGCTATTGGTGCTACTTTCTGCTCTAATGAAAGACACTTTTCAAAGCCATCTTCAAAGTGGAACGCACGTTTTCATTTAAGAAGCAGCACAGACAGAACAGCCAGGTCTTTGCTTTGCTTGCCATCATCCAAGAGCTCTCTTTGCTGTGCCCTTGGAAAAAATTACAAGGCTGGGGAAGAGGTATGTTTCACTGGGTAGTATAAAGGACTTTGAAGCAAAGGGGTAGTGGTTTTAATTCAAGCCAAACTGTTGATTCACTGCATAACCAGAGGCAAGTCAAGCAATTGTCATGTGCAACCCAGTTGGAAAATCATCCATAGATGAAGAGTTCATTGAAAGCTGACTCTGGCATCAGGGCCAATTTTTTCTGAGTGAGTGCCTTTTTTAAAAAAAATCAAATTAAGCCCTATTCTTTATTTTAATACTGTAGGCCAACTTCTCACAGATGCATCTACCCAGGGAACTCACTAGTTTCAACTGGGAGGGCCTGAAAGGTCTGGAGCCTTGAAAATTGTTGAGAATCCCAATGTAATTATCTGGAAAAGCAAGAGTATGGGCACCATCTGTCTCTTCAGCCCCGAGATGAGTGTCATGGGGAATACTGAGTGAGCATGAGACATTGGGATGAAAGGAATAATTGATTACTCAGCTCTCTGTCCTTAGAAACCCAAGGCACTGATAGATACATAAGACAGGACTGGAGTTGCATGATACCTCCAATAAAGGGAACTCCTAGATGAAACAATTACAATCCTGATTTCTTTACCTTTTATCTGTGATTTTCTATAAGGCTATCTGGTTTCCCTGAGCCTTCTCATTTCATTCTATGTTCATTACGGCACTGGCCACTCAACCACTTTGTAATTCTCTTATGTCTACATTATGCTATACTCTATAGTATGCTATAGGTAGCTATTATGTCTGGTTTCCATTAAAGGTTCTTTGAGAGGACCCCTCTATCTAGTGCAAGGTATCATGGAAAAAGCACTAGATTTGGAGTCAAGAGACATCTGCAGTGTAATTCAGGCTTTGATAATTATGATCTGTATGACTGTAGGCAAGTCCCTTAGCTTTCTCTGAGCCTCATTTTTCTCATAGATAAAATAGGGATAATAATACCTACTTCAACAGGATATTGTGAGGATCAAATGAGTTACCATTTATAGAGTGCTAAGCAGAGGGCCTGGCACATAACAGCTGCTTATTCCCACCCTTCTTTCAATTAATCAAACATTTATTAAGCATCTACTATGACCAGGTTTAAAAAGGCCAGGCCCTGGAGGCTATAAAGACAATGAATGGAACAATCCCTTCTCCCAAGGAGTTTATACTCCAAAGGGGAAATTCAGTCCTATTTACAATGTCCTTCATAAGCCATGGTGACCAGAGGTAAACAGTATTATCTGTGCTAGTGATCCATGTTTTATACAACCATAAGATAATCTTCATTTATTCCCCAATCCTCTTTCTGATCTTTATGTCCAATACTTTCTTGATAGTGGGTTTGTTGTCATTGTTGCTCTGTAATGTATTTTTCATCACAACAGTGAGTTGGGCTGAGGTCTTAAGGAAACAAACTATGATCAATAATAGATTCCTTTCCTGGAACAGAAAGGATCCATCAAATTTGCATCAGTGCAGCCAGCATTTCTTCAATACCTGCTGAGCGGGTCAGACATGGTGCTGGATACTGGAGATACAAAGACAAAAAAGGGAACAATTGCTGCTTTTAGGGAGCTTACATAGTTATGAGGATAATCCAGTAAGAATGTATTGTTTGAGAGGGAACATAGAAGAAAGGAAAAGTCATTAACTTGGAGTCAGAACAGGTCTGTATTCAGATTTTGTCCCTAACTCTTGAGCTGTGGGACTATACTTCACCTCTCAGACTCATTCAAGGAAGAATAAGCAATGAGAATACCCAGTCCTTTCTATGCAGAGATGCAGGAGACTAAGTACTATAGATGGTCCTGGGGCACTGGTGATACCTTGCAGTGAGAGTCTCCCACTTTCTCACTCTCTTTCCCTTATAAACAGTGTTTGCATTGGTTAACATGAGAGAAAAGGCACATAGCTCCTAATGAACTAAAGGGAACTTGTCATTGATCCCATGGCAAATGTGGCATTGAGGTGAGAAGCAGGAATTAGTTGCCCTTGCCTCCCTCTCCCCCACTGTGACACCATTCAGTTCTTAATTATCTAACCAATGAAAAGCAAGAGCATAGAAAGCTCATTCATGTTTTGCTTTGGAATTCATTTGATATGTGTGGAATTGCCTTTCTACTTATGCTCTGATACATTTACATTGCCAGACTGTGCACACCTTGCTGCTGGTTTATCTGGGAAGCAATTCAAAGGCACGTTAGAAGCTAAGTGCTGCTGAAAAATTAGCTTTTCATAATCCTTAGAAATTCTCCATAAGGATAACCAAGAGCTTCAGAGCCATTGTGCTGACCTCATTGTTATATGACTATGAAACCAGGACAGTCTACCAGCCATGCCAGGAAACTAAATTGCTTCCATTTGAATGTCTTAGCAAGATTCTGAAGATCATCTGGCAGGATAAGGTAACGGACACTGACATCCTTTCTCCAATTAAAATGCCAAGCATTCAAATTCTACTGCAGAGAGCACAATTCCATCACACTGCCTAAAAGCTATTTTGTGAGAACATGCAAGGAAAACACCCACATGGTGGTCAGAAGAAGCAAAACAAAGGCACTCTCAAGATCTCTCTGAATTACTTTGGAATTGATTGTATGACATGGGAGACACTGGCAAAAGGCTGCCCAGCAGGGCGTACCCGCATCAAAGAACATTCCATGCTCTGTGTGCAAAGCAGTATTGCAGGAGCTCAAAAGAGAGACAAGATGCACAAATTTAGAGAATCTACCCCAAATGTTCTCATGGACTATTTGTACCTGATCTATGATAGAGCCTCCTGAGCTAGTATTGATCTGATTAACCACAGAAGGACATATCACGAATTGACTCTACCATAGTGATATTATTTTGGTCGTCTTTGAGAAAGAAAGACAACAGCCAAACAGAGAACAAAAACCTAAGTATATGGACAGTAGAGTGTATTGGACAGAACGCTAGGCGTGGAGGAGGCCATGTGGAGGTGTGGATGAATGCTAAATCTAGAGTCAGGAAGACCAGCATTCAAATCCCATCTTTCACATCATTTGACCTCTCTGAGCCTCAGTTTCTCCATCTGTAACACCTACCGCACAGAGTTGTATGAGATACAAATGAAGATAAACAAAAAGAAAGCTAATGTCTAGAACATGGGTTTGAGTCCTGGCTTACTTACTTACTTATACACTTACTAGCTATGTAAACTTGAGTAAGACACTTAAACTCTACAAGCTTCAGTTTATTCAATAGTTAAGTTAAGATTGAACTGCGAGATCTCTAAAAACTTCCAGCTCTTCCAAGGGATCTCTGATCTTGAGCTGTAAGGAACCTTAGAAATCATTTAGCCTAACTCCCCCATTTTACAGATAAGAAAATGGAGACCCAGTTTGGTTAAAGGCCTTGCCCAATATCATTTAGGTGTTAGTAAGTGGCAGTGCCTGGGATTTTAACCCAGGGACTCTGACTCCAAATCTGTCACTCTTTCTGCTCAACCAAAACTTCGTGCTCTAGCATTCATTTGTAGAATGAGTCTAATTACCTTTGCACCATCAACCATACAGGTTTGTTGGTAGGAAATCTCTTTCCTGCGTATAAACCTATGCACAAATCTTCAAGTGCCCTATAAATATGGGCTATTTTAAAGTATCCATTGAAGGACACTACCTTTTGTGACCCCCTGAAGCTGAGCCTAGGAACCCCTCCTCCCCACGAGCTCCGTGGAAGTGCTTCCATCAGATATCTGACTGGCACATCTGTGATAAGCACTTCTAGAAATGCCCTAATGAGATTTTTCACCCCATGAATTATCCTGCTGGAATGTTATTGTGTAGTCTGAATAGCAAAAAGTCGGGTGAAATGTCAGTCACTAAACAGTGATATTTCCATACCTAGAGGGCTTTACTTTCATGAGAAGAGAAAAAGTGTTACTCTGCTCTGTTATTAGGCTATCTCCACCCCCCCAAGCAGTGGGGGTCATTGGATACATGGTGTTGATTTCCCCATTAAAAGGAGGAGATGCTTTTGTGGCTGGCTGCAGTAATCCTTGGCCACACAGCTCCATTGTCCCGCTAGAAATGAGGGATAAGCTTTTCCCATGAGCTCCTTCATTTCCGCAAATGCTGAAAAAACTCCCTAGCAACTCCAACACAGCTTGGCACTGAGTTGGGAGGATTTGCAAGGTCACTCTCCTCCCCTTGTCTCAATCACTACCCACCTACACACACACACACACACACACACACACACACACACACACACACACACACACACACACACACACACACACACTTTCTCCAGGGATTACATGGCAGGCAGAGAAAAGAGCAGGATAAGCCCAGGCTGGACGAATGAAGAGTGAGGCCCAGTCCGGGACACTTTGTCCCTAATTGCCTGCACAGGTTTCTCTTCCTCAAACTCGGAACAAGGAGTTAGCTGCAGTCCACCTGTCAAAAGAATAATGATAATCCTTGGAAATTTTCATCTGAAGAACCTAAAGGCAGCTATACTCATTTATTTCATATAATCAGGGAAATCCCTTCCTCCCAAAAGTCCACGCCTTCAGTCATTCTTTTTAAAAGTATAAAGGCATGTCTCTGAAAATATAAACTTTCCCTCACCCTAACTAAAGCAACAGACAATCATCTGGTGCCGAGTAGAGCAGGCCCTCCTTAGTAGTGAAGCCAACAGTACTCTATGTTTGAGAGGCTCCAGGAAGACTCTCCTTCCTAAAAATAGCTCCTCTGTTGACCTGTGATGGATAGCTGAAATTCCACCATTAGAAATCCATTTCTCTGTCTAAAACATTGTCCCTTTTAGAATACCCCAGGAGTAGGCAATGTGAAAGTTCTAATACCTAAGTGTGAATTATTTGATCAAATGTGTTTTCTTCCTAATAATAATAGTTAGTATTAATGTTGTACAAGACCCTTTCGATGCTAGTTCATTTGATCCTAACAACTTGGGCAGTTGGTACTGCAATTATCCCCATTTTACAGATGAGAAAACTGAGACTGAGAAAGGTACCCAGTGTCACACAGATAGTAAATATCAGAGTTAGGATTTGAATTTATGGCCTTCTGACTCCAAATCCAGCATTCTCCCTACAGTTTCTCCTCACTACCTGAATAGAAGAAGGGTACAGCCTGAGAACTCCAGAAAATGAGGGAAGGTAGAGGGAGGGGATGGCAAAGGGAAAGGGAAAGCCGTAAAAGAAGGCAAGATGGTATAGTGGAGGGAAAAGTTTCTAGATTTGGAATCACAGGACCTGAATTCAATCCTACCTTTTATCACTTGTGTGACTTTAGGCAAGTCATATCATTTTCCTACTCCTGTACTTCTTCATCTACAAAATGAAGGAGTTAAACTAGATGATTCTCTAAAACCCCTTCCAACTTCAAATCCTATGGTCCTAAATGCTGGATGACAAAAAATATCTCTCTCTTACTTCACAACTTTGATTAAAACTGGCCCTTTGGGAAAGTCAGGACTGTAGTAATTAAGGAGATGTCAGTAAACACAATGTTTTTCATTTATCAGCGAAGAAGGGAAATATCATTTCATCATCTCATGTATAATCCCAAGGACTTATCATGAGAGTTGAAAATGGGGGGCTGAGTATTGCTTCCTCTGGTATTCTATGGCTTATCTGAAGACCTCCTTATGCTCACAAAATAAGTAGGTGTAGGACAGGAATTTTTCATCTAGGGTCCTCCAGTAGAATTCAGGTGATAGTGGAGTGGTTCATAAACTTGGATAGAAAAAAAAACTATATCTTCATTTCAATATTGTAGGTTTCCTTTGTGATCCTATATATTTAATTTTATTTAATTTTTGAAAATTCCAAGTAGGAGGCTATAGACTTCACCAGACTGCCAAAAGAAACTATGACATACAAAATTCTTGGTTTAGGGAACAGATTTTAAAGTAAGCATTTATGTTTCAAGAAGAAAAAAATTGGAAACAAACCAATTGTATTTTTTATTTAATATTCACTTCATAGTTATTAAAATTTTGTCACTTTGAGGTTCAGATCTTTCTATTATTTATTTCAGCCCTCATCCTGAACATCTGAAAATACTCTCTATCACCAATCCAGAGGCTTTCATTCACATTAAAATGAAAAACTGAGCTATGAGAGGACCTTTATGGAGAATGTTTTCTTTATACTTTCATTGTTTTCTTTTCAGTGCAGAAATTTAAATAAAAACTGACACGATCATTCATTGAACTATAGAATCATTCTTGTTCATTTATCCAATAACCATTTTGTGAAGTGACCTAAGCACTCTGCTTAACTGACACACCAAAACTGACACACAAAAACAAAGTACCACAACATGAATATTTGTCATGATGGTTAGTGGGATTTTAGTTCCTGAATTCCTGATCAACTAATTGCTTGGTTGTTATAACTGCCTTTCTGAGTCTGAGAAATATTAAACAGCGTCACCTTTTGTTTGGATTTGTTATACCTTATCAAATGCATTATCAAGTTGGAATCCAAATGAAGAAGAACAAATGAATGACAGCCAGGAGACTGAAACAAAGTCCATGTAACTGTTGGTAGCAATGAAGAACACACTGGTTATCCCAGTGAATTCCACTTACCTGTTATGGGATTAGCACTCTTACTGAAATCAAAGAGAGCTAAGAATTTGGTACAGTGGGATTTAAAAAAAAAAAAAAAAAGAGTCCCAAGCTCTACACTGATGTATACCTCAAATAACCTTCAGAAGGGTGACATATTCAAAAAGTCAAAATTTTGGTATAACTCACTGACAAGTGGAAAAACCTAATAATCAATTCAATCCTTGGCAAAAAAGAAAATCAAATTGCACAGAATAGGGAGGTCAGTCTTATCAAATGGGACTGTTAGGCAGGAATACTCACCTTTACCCAAATCCTTTGAGCAGAATATTCTTCACAGTGATTGTGGCTCAGTTGCTGATGCTATAAAGCAGGAGTCTAATGGATCCATACACTTCTGACCACATGCCCTTACAATCCAAAATGGCTCTGACCATTATAGGTGATCAAAGCCCATATCCATATAACCAATTGGAAGGAGATTTACCTTGCTGCTAGTTTTCCTCTCTCAGTAATCAGTGCCCACTCCCATACCTCACTCCCATGTAGCACTTATCCTTCAAGTGGTAGTCTTACGGCCCAGTGTGCCCAGCTGAATGTCAATTGCCTTGGCAGTAGCTATCTCACCTTTCTACTGACTGAATTTCAACAATTTGGGGTCCATCCCTTCTCTTCCCAATATCTGAGTCTGTGTTCCCTGTCTGGGGCTGGGATTAAGGCAGTCACTGCCCTGTAAAAATGTTCAACAGGAATGAACTCCCTTTTATAATTAGGGAGAAAAGTACCCAGCATGCCTTGGAACTCTGAGATTCTTTCAGGACAGAGAGGAGAACTACCAGTGCAGAGATGGGCAACTGATAAACTTTCCCTGAGAAAGGAACAAGTCTGATTTCACAGAGTAGAGAGTAGACAGAAGGGGAGGCTGCATTTGATGTTACTTTGGAGGCCATTTCCAAGTAGATTCTTGGAAGCTAACCAAAGTGTGAGAACCAGATGTGGTATCCAAAAATCTAAGTTCTAATCATGGCCTCTGCCATTTAGTGCCTGTGTGACCTTGAGTCTTCCTCTTAAGCTCTTAATTTCCTCACCTATAAAATGAAGACATTAGATTATATGTCTTCAAAGGCATCTCTCAGCTTCAAAATCCCATGAATTTGCATAAACATTTTTCATTTTATCATATGCATAAACATTCCCATAACACACACACGCACACACACACACACACACGTGCATGCATACTTCCTACTGGCCCATTTATAAACAGCATCAGATTATCACCATAGCCTTGGGACAGCATAGTTGTATTGTGGACCCATTTATGTATCTATCCTAGGAGAGATCTGTCTACTAGGAAACCTTTCCAATGGAACTAGCTAGTACAGACAGTGTGCAATGGGATTGGTCCCATACATAGTATGAGACAGGAGTTCCTGAACCATTGGGCACTTTTTGCCAACAGTAAGGCTGAGAATAACACTGATTTTAGTACCTGTTTGGTCCTACAGTACAGGGAAAAGAACAATTGCTCTTAAGCCAGAGGACTGGGTTCAAATCCAATTTTTGCCACTTACTAACTTTATGATCTTGGGCAAGCTATTTAATGTCTTTGGGCCTCAGTTTTCTCATCTGATAAATTAGGGGAGTAGGATAAGATGGCCTTCCAATTCTACATCTACGATCACCACTCCCTACCCACAAACTCCTCTGAGATTAAGAGTAAGATTGTACAGCCACCATGGACAACTAGGCTAGATTTTCATGTTGGGAGAATCTCTAGCTTCCCAGCTTTGTTGCTTACTATTGGTGTACGGCATTCCCTTGTACAAATTTCTTCACACATCCCTGGGCCATAATTTTACTCCCTGTAAAATAAGAGAATTCAATTCAGCAAGAATTTATTAAGTAACAGCTGCACGTGAGGCACTATTCTAGATGCTAAACATGCTAAGTCAGAAATTCTACATATCCCTACCCCCACCTGCAAATGAGCTTGGGCCAAACAGGAGAGGAGCAGGATGTGTTTACAATGCCCATTTGTGGATATTCAGGACTGTCTTTTGCTCCCTTTCTTTTTGTTCACAGGATATAAATGTGTACAGCTGAGGGCTGTCAAGAAAGGGAGGCCCTTTAGTTGGTTCCCATGTGTCACTAATGTATTACTCCATTATCCAACAGGAGAAAGAAAGTGGCCCATCTCTCTCCATGCCAAGGAAATGCGTGGGCATTCCTTGGCATGAGGGACCACTCAAGAAATTTTAGTTAAGCAGTGACTTTTTTATTTATTCAAAACCTGGGGATTTGACTAGGTGGTACTAGCTCAAGTCCTCAGAGACTAAGCACACAATTTCCTGTGCATCGTCTTGTATAATATTCAAATCTAGAATGATCAAAAACAAAAAACAGAAAGCATCTAGACATGAAAAAAAAACCCAACAGGGTATTAACAAAGCACAATGTCCAGGAATAGGTTTTTGTGGAGGAGAGAGAAGAGAGATATTCTCAGAGCCTGCCTGGAGCACACTTCCAGTGTCCCTTGTAAACATCTTGGGAAGAGGAGGCTAGCATAATATCTCAGCACAGCCAGGGTCCAGAGCAGAGTCAGCAATGTACAACCCCTGACTACAGGAAACCTCACCAAAGGAGGCGGGGAGCAACACCCCATCCAGCTTTGACATCAAGGACTTTACTTGGAAAAATCCCAGCTGTGTACTTTTCTTTTGACTCTTCAGCACTTTCAGCCTGGATTCTAGTAGGCCTTGGACCCATTGTTTTTAAAGTAAACTAGGAATCAAAGTTTTAAACATTTAGCGGAAAGGAGGAAGACTTAAGACATCTCTGAACTCTGGCAATGTTCACTGAGCACTAGCCCACATCACTTTGTCAATCCCCACCTGTCTCCTTGTCTGCTTCCTCAAGGATGATGGTTTGTGATGTCTGGTTTTATGGCTGTGTCCGGAGGAATTGCTGGCAATAGACCTGGTGACAGCAAACAGTCAGCATGCTGTCTAGAGTTTATAGTACTAAGTACCGATTGCTATTACCTGTGTTTAAAGCTTTATTATGAAGTCTATAAACCATTCTTGGGAGTAGACTGGAATACTCACTTCGTAGAAAAATTAG
The DNA here is from genome assembly GCF_028372415.1 of Notamacropus eugenii. Taxonomy (NCBI): domain Eukaryota; kingdom Metazoa; phylum Chordata; class Mammalia; order Diprotodontia; family Macropodidae; genus Notamacropus; species Notamacropus eugenii. Next base: position 232,480,992 of record NC_092875.1, on the reverse strand, counting down.
CATTCATTTTAAAGATAAAAGTTCAAAAATGTTATTCAGCTACTATTTATTGAAATAGCTACTGTATAGGTGTGGGCAAACATAGCTAGCACAGATGAGTTGTTTCTGATGAGCTTTTTTGCTCTTCATGTTTTTGTCTCTGTCTCTCTTTGTCTCTCTGTCTCTGTATCTGTCTCTACCTGTCTCTGTCTCTCTGTGTCTGTCTGTCTGTCTCTCTCTCTCTGTGTCTTCTCTATCTATGGACCTCTATGTTTCTCTCTTTTTCTTTGTCTGTGTTTGTCTGTGTGTGCATGTGTGTGTGTGCACGCATGCATGTTTCCCATGAGAAGACAGAAAAAGAAAGGATGAGTCATTTGCAAAACTCTTCTTTCATGGCTGAGCAGAAATCATTCAGAAAAGTATGCATGTACCATGTGGGAGAAGCTCCTTTCTAAACAAGCAAATAGAAAAGGAGATACATCCTCTGGAAGCATTTCCGGTAACTGGAAGTGTCTATTGCCACCTCTTAAAGAAAACCAGTTATTGAGATGATTCAAAGGTGATGTTTATTTAACAAGTTAAAACTTTATTTTTCAAAACCTAAAGAGATCCAAACCTAAGATTCCTTCCTGTCTCAAAAGTTTAGACTAAAGAGTCAAAGCTCTGATAACAGAGCTTTCATTTTTTTCATGCAAAATACTGCTTTCCTGATCCTTGGGAATGATGGAGTATTTAGAATGAATGAATGAGCATTTATTAATCACTTGTTATGTAAATAGCACCACACCGAACAGAAAAATAGAAGAACAAGACGGTCCCTGGTTTCAAGGTGTTCATATTATAATTGGGAATTTCTAAAACATGGAGGAAGGTTTGAGGACTTTGAGAGCTGATAGAAAGGCCAACTAGCCTGCAGGGCACTGAGGTAGTCACTCAGTGTCCCTAATCCCAACCTCCAGTCGTTATTATTATACACAATTAGTATATTTGGAATTTCTGAGGCTAATTCTATTGTTCATAGAAAAGAAAACAGGTATTTGAAGAGAAGCAATGGGGTATGGGTAAGGGAGACTTACATCAAGACCTTCTGTTTATGTTGCATTTTCATGTTAGCAACGTGCTTTTTTGTAGCATGATCTCATTTCACAATAACCCTATAAGACAGGTACTACAGATGTTGCATTATTCCCATTTGACAGATGAGGGAACTGAGGGTCAAATTGAGTTTCAAAGGAAAGTTAGTGATATGATTTGCCTGTGGTCACATTGCTAATATGGGTCAGAGAGATGATTTGAGCCCACGTCTTTCGTATGTAAGTCCAGCATTCTTACATTCAGTTTTGTCTGAATCCTTGTGACCCCATTTGAGATTTTCTTGACAAAGATCCTGGAGTGGTTTGTCATTTCCTTCTTCAGCTCATTTTACAAATGAGGAAAATGAGAGAGGGTTGAGTGACTTGCCCAAGGTCACACAGCTGGTAAGTGTATGACGCCAGATTTGAACTCAAGCAGTTGAGTCTTCCCTTATATGTAGAAGAGATCCTAAAGAAAACATTCAGTTTCTTAGCCTGAGGATGGGTAATTATAATAAAACTCATTTTTGTTTATTTGTTTGTTTTTTGTCCTTGCCCTAATTCCCAACATTTATGTATGTCTGGTGCCTCCTCTGCAACTTTTTGTCTTTTGAGCTGTCTGGGGATACAGAGAGGTTAAGTTTGCCCCAAATTACAAAGTTAGTCTTGTTCAGAGGACTTGAACACTGGGCTTCCTGACTGGAAGGCCTTTCATCAAACCTGGAGCTACCATTCTGCCTCTCACAGGAATTTACATTTTACAAAGCACTTTAAAATCTTCAGACTTTACAAAGCATTTTCCTCACAGCGATGCCTGCTGTAAGCTACTAAGTGAAGTTTTACGATGAGGAATTTCAAAGAGGTGATTTGCTATTGGTTACACATCACAGACACAACAAAGTTGGGGCTCCAACTCGTATCTCCTGACTTGGTCGATGCTCCCTTTCTTCCTTCAATCTGTAATTCAAAGCTACCTCGAAATGCAAGAGGAGGAGAAACAAACTGATTGACTTGCTCCCTAACTGGAAGTCAGCTTTGATCATCCCCTACTGCGTAGCTAGCTACATGTTTACACAACAAAGGGAAAGGAAGGTCTTTCTCACTCCATCTACACCTATCCCAGTGGGATGTTCCTCCAATTGGAGCAGGTAGCTAGGTATAATAGTCCTAGGCAGAACCAGTATTAAGTGAAAGAAGGAAGAAAGAAAGGAAGGAAGGAAAGAAGGAAGGAAGCAAAAAGACAGTTGACAAAAACCTGTCTTCAGTGCACCAATATCCCTCCTCAATCCCCATCAATAACTTCTCTTCAGTCAGTCAACAAATATTTAGCGAGCACCTGCTATGTGTGAGGACTGGCCAAAGCACTGGGGATTCAAAGAAAAGAGAAAAAAAAAGACAGTCCTTGGACCTGAGGAGTTTACATTTTAATAGGGAAGACAAGATGCAAATAATCACTTACCAAGAAGCCATTTTACAGATGAGGAAACTAAAGCTTAGAAGGCTTAGAGTGATTTGCTCTAAACCACAGAGCTAGTAAGGAGGCAAAAATAGGATCCATCTTCAGACAACAAGGCCAGGACCCTTATCCATTAGTGTATGTTTTTAAAATATATATATTTATTTAGTTTTAATTTACAACATTCAGTTCCACAAGCTTTTGAGTTCCAAATTTTCTCCCCCTCCCTTCCCCTTCCCTCCCTCCCCTCCTCCCCAAGACGGCATGCAATTCAATATAGGTTCTACCTATACATTCACATTAAACATATTTTCACATTAGTCATGTTGCAAAGAAGAATTATAACCTATGAAATGAACCACGAGAAAGAAGAAACAGAACAAAAATGAGAGAGAGAAAATATTCTGCTTTGACCTGCATTCATACTCCATCATTCTTTCTCTGGATGTGAAGAGCAATTTCCATCATGAGTTTTGGAGTTGCCTTAGAACCTTGCATTGCTGAGAAGAGCCCAAGTCTATCAAAGTTAGTCATCAGGGCATGGTTTTTGAAGAGAAGACAGTATGGTAAGATGGTGGGGAAGCAATAGTAACTGAGATAGGCCATTCCTGGAACAGGGTTAGTGGACTCCCAAATAATAGTTCGTTGGCCACTACCAAGATGACCAATTGGGCATTCCATTTCAGGTCGCATTCTAGATGGACAACGCACATACATAAGTGAGACTTTGGGATCCGTAATCCAGACTGCTTAGAAAGGAGGTGATTGTCACATTAAAAGACTCTTTTGCAATTAAAAGAATAAACCTTTTGACAGGGAAAGTTCTCATTACCCAATGGGTCTTCAAGGGCTTGACTTTTTCCTCTTTTTAAAAAATATTATGGATTGAGATTGGCCACAGTCACATCTAGCCCCCTTTTCATATACAGATGTGAGTGATCAGCCTTGTAAATAGCTACTGACCAAGTGGTAACAATTTAAATCAGGTGACCAAGAAGGGGGTTGGGCAGAAGGAGAAAGGTTTTCATCTTTACCCAAAGTCAATTTTTCAACCTTCTGTGTGAATGGGGAACAGAAATTGTAAGGGTAATGAAAACCAACAGAGACAGGCCAAAAGCTCCAACCTCTGTCACAAATCTTCACCCAGGCAAGAAGCAAAATTCACCTCCGTGAGTTTCTTGAACTCCTCTTCCCTGCCTACCCTTTGGGACGAAGACTGATGGTATTGTGTTAATGTGTTAACGCAATGTGTTAAAGCAGGTCCCACAGCAGAAGGAAGAAGGGAGAGAAATGAAAGCCAGGTTGCAAGGACAATTGGCTCCTCAGGTCAACCATCACCAACACCAAACTTATATTTGTGAAGTGCTTTACAATATACAAAGCATTTTCACAGATGTAAAACTGAAATAATTAGGAGAGGTGATTGGACACTTGTTTGAATGACAGGTGTGGATTTTTTTATCAGCATTTGAAGATGATCCAGGATGGCTTTACAGATGGTGGGAAGAGCAGAAGGGAGGAGACCCAGTTCTAACTTTACTTTACTGCTAATTAGCTGCCTGACTTAGAGCAAGCTATTCAATATATCAGTACCTCAGATGCTTTATTTGCAAAATAAGAGAACTGACTAGATATGATACAAATACTTCCTTAGGAGTAGTTAGGTGATCAAATGGATAGAGTGACAGATCTGGAGTCAGGAAAACCTTAGTTCAAATGTGACCTCAGACACTAACTGGGTAAGTCCTTGGGCCCTAGGTAAGTCTTTGTCTGCCTCAGTTTCCTCATCTGTAACATGGGACAATAATAGGACCTACTTCCAAGGTTGTTGTGAGGATTAAATGAGGTAAGAATTGTCAATCACTTAGCACAGTACCTGCACACAGCAAGTACTGTACAAATGTTAACTATTATTGTTAGTACCTCCTAGGATTGTTATGACGATAGAATGAGGTGTGGTTTACATGTGTCTGTATGCAAAAGAACATACTACGCCCCACAGATATTGAAATGGCCTGTTGCATCATAGATTCCCCCAAATTCCAAATGCTCTTGACATATAGACATCTAGCATCTCCCCTACATATACCTTTTCTACCCCCACATATACCTTTTCCACCCCCATTTACATATATGTTAGATGTCATTTCTCTCTCTCTCTCTCTCTCTCTTTCTCTCTCTCTCTCTCTTTCTCTCTCCTCTCTCTCTCTCTCTCTCTCTCTCTCTCTCTCTCTCTCTCTCTCTCTCTCACACACACACACACACACACACACACACACACACACATTTCCCTGCAAACCCAGAGATACCATGTCTCTACTTGTATGAACAAAGTAAGTAGCCACCCACATGGTGTGATGTGTATCAAAAAAAGAAGAGTTTTGTTTCATCTAAATTATCTCCCTGTTAAGCCTGCCCAGAAAATGGAATTCTTACCTTCTCTACACTCTAGGTATCCCAACAATAATTCATATAGAGAAGTAGATATAATGGCCTTGTGGTCAGGAAGATCTCTTTTCAAATTCCATCTCTGACACATCCTGATGGTGTGACCCTGAGTAAGTCACTTAATCCCTCAGTGCCCCCAGGCAACTCTCTAAAACTATACCTTAAAAACAAGTCTATATTGAAGATGAGTGGAATTCATTTCCAAGCTGAGAGTTCCCTGCCTTCCTTTGACTAAATTACAAAGGACAAAGAATTTCTCCAAACTCACATTTTTCTAACAATATGGTATCAAACTCAAATAGAAATGGGGGTCACTAAGCCTTGGCCTTAGTGATGTCATTACTCTGGGAGGCAGGAGAGGGTCTGAATCTGTGGTTTCATTAATATAGGGATCTATCAGATGAGGGAAATCTCTTTACTTATACAGATCAACACTTTCTCTGCAACTTGTTGCCTAGAACATTGAGAGTTTATAGTATTTGCCCAGGGTTAAACGGTCAGTATGAGTCAGCCAATATATACTTAATAAGCATCTACTACATGCCAATCATTTTGCTAAGTACAGGGCAGTACAAAAAGAGGCAAAAGACAGTCCCTACCATCAAGGAACTTATAATTTAGGGGCGAGACAACAAGTAAATATGTACAAACAAGGTATATATAGAATAAATGGAAAGTAAATAAGAGAAGGAAGGCACTAGAATTAAGAAGAATTGAGAAAAGCTTCTTGTAGAATATTGGATTTTAGCTGGGACTTAAAGGAGGCCAGGGAAGTCGTTAGATAGAGATGAGAAGGGACAGCTTTCCAAACATGGGGGTCATCGAGAGAAAATATCTGGAGGTGAAAGATGGGAACTTGTTTGTGGGACAATAAGGATGAGCAGTGAATAGAGTGCCAGGCCTGGAGTCAGGGAGACTCCGTCTTCCTGAGTTCAAATCTGGACTCAAACACTCAGTAGCTGTGTGACCCTGGGCAAGTCACTTAAATCTGTTTCCCTCAGTTTCCACATCTGCAAAATGAGGTGGAGAAGGAAATGGCAAAGCACTTCAATATCTTTGCCAAGAAAACCCCAAATGAGGTCATGAAGAGTTGGATACAATTGAAAACAGCTGAACAACAAGGAGGCCAGGGTTACCAGATCAAAGAGTATGTGTCTGGGAGTATGGGGTAAGAAGCCTGGAAAGCTAGGTTATGAAGGGCTTTGAATGCCAAACAGAGCATTTTGTATTTGTTCCTGGAGACAATAGGGAGCCACTGGAATTCATTCAGTGGGGTTGGGGATGGGGAGGGGATGATGTGGTTCAACTTCTACTTCAGGAAATTTACTCTGGTAGCTGAATGGAGGATGGATTAGAGTAAGGAAAGACTTGAGGCAGGCAGAACCACTACTGTAGGCTATTGCAATAGTCTAGGCATTAGGTGATAATGGCCTGCACCAGAATGGTTGCAGTGTCAGAGAGAAAGAGGCATAAAAAGGTAAAATCAATAGGCAATGACAACAGATTTACCATAAGGGATGAGAGAGTGAGGAGTTGAAAATAATACCTAGGTGGAGAGAAATAATACCTAGGTGGATGGTGTAGACCCCTATGCTAACAGGGAAGATAGAAGATTGGAAGGATTTAGGAGGAAAGAACGAGTTTAGTTTTAGAAATGTTGAGCTTGAGATGGACATCCAGTTTGAGATATCTGAAAGGCAGTTGGAGAAGACCGGAGGTCAGCAGAGAGATAGGGCAAGATAGTTAGATTTGAGAATTATTAACATAGAGAAAGTAATTCAATTCACGGGAACTGATGAGATTCATCAAGGGAAATAGTTTAGAGGGAGAAGAGAAGGTGGTCCAGGACAGAACCCTGTGAAACTATGAGACATTTATCATTTAGAGGTCATGATCTAGATGAAGATCCAGCAAAGTAGACTGATAAGAAGTGATCAGCTAGGTAGGAAAAGCACCAGGACAGAGTTGTATCCTGAAAACTTAGAGAGAAAAAAATATCACAGAGGAGATCAGCAGTATCAAAGCCTGCAAAAAGGTCAAGAACTGAGAAAAGGCCACTGGATTTGGCAGTTAAAAGACCACGGGTTATTTTGGAGACTAGTTTCCATGGAACGATGAGGTCAAAAGCTGGATTATAAGAGGTTAGGAAAAAGGAGAGAAAAGTTGAGGCACCTAGTACAGATTACCTATTCAAATTTAGCCACAAAAGGCAGAATAGATATAGGATGACAGCTGGCAGAGGATGAAGGAGACATGGGCATGTTTGCAGGCAGTAGGGAATGAGTAAGTAAATAAGGAGAGATTGAAAATAAGTGAAAAAGTGGGGAAAACAGAGGGGCAATCTGTTGGAGGAGACAGAATGGAATGAGATAGGTGATATATTGATTTAGAAGAGCTCATATCCACATTATCTATGTCCTATTGCACTTTTATTTTGTTAAATGTTTTGCGATCACATTTTAATCTGATTCAGCTGTAATGTGTTTGACACAGCAGCTTTAAGACAGTTTCCCTCACAAGAAAACAACAAACAAATTAGTATGTATTTTATCCATTTTACAGAAGAGGAAATTGAAGTTCAGAAAGGCTGTGCTTGTTTGTCCCAAGGTCACACAGCTAATCAATGTCTAGAGCTCAGGCATGAGTCAAGCTTCTCACTTTTTCCATTATATTACCCAGTGTCTCCACTGAGCCCAATGGAAAAGATAGAAAAGGCATTAGAGAATGAGGAGCATGGACCTGTGCTCTGCAACTTGATTGAAGAGAAATTCTGCCAAACTCCTCCAGTTCAGCCCTGGCCTGAAATCCTAACTGAGTGAGACTGTGCCAGCTTCCCATTGCTTGTGTGTTCAGACTTGGTTGATATAACATTCCTCAAATAATTTCTTCTTTTTGCCTGCAAGACATTGGTCTTCGGGGAGGGAACACAGAGAGCCTGGTGCTCTCCACCAGATTCAACAGCTCTGATTAGCAGAAATTCTGCCCCTCCTCCTCCCATGACACACATGGTTTTTTTTTTCTTTTTTCTTTCAGGGCTGACTTAGAAGGCTATCATTTGAAACCAAATAAACAAAAGTTCGTCACGGATAGCATCTTGATCAAACTGGCCTACAGGAAATCCTGCATCTCATTTGCCTTTCCTAAATGGAAAACTTCCTCATCCTTTTTTTTTGGGGGGGGGGTGGCTAAGAAAGTTTGCTTTCCTCAGACTGAAACTCAGGAGAACTTTATTAATGTTTGCCGATTTTTTTAAAAGGGAAGAGACACAAGAATGTCCTCTGATATCTGCAAAACTAGTCATCTTAAAAGGGCAGAGCAAGAGGAGCCCTAGAGGGTTCATTCAGGAAAGCCCGTAATATGTCTTGGGTCCTAAATACAGACTACCTAGGAGCAGGTCTTATAACTAAGGGAAATGTTTCTCAAAGTGTGGTCTGGAGACACTTTGAGGGCATCTCTCCTTTCATAATAACAATAAATTGTTTCAATTTTGAACATGGTAAATATTACTAGATATAAAACACATAAACCCAAGCTCCTGAGGAGGTCCTCAGTAATTTTTAAGAACGTATAGGGCTCCTGAGACCAAAATATTTGAGAATAAAAGGAAAAGGCAATTGGACAGGTAATAAGGATAATTAAGGTTCTACTTCCAGCTCTGCCATTATGTGACCACATGACCCCAGGCTGCTCCCTTTACCTTTTTGAGACTCAGTTTCTCCTCTGAAAAAAGGGGATGACAGTAATATCTGCACCATTTATTTCACTGAATTATTATGTTGAAATTATATAATGTACATAGAGTGCTTCGTAAAGCATGAAATTAGGCTATCTAAATATAAGCTGGTATAGTGTCTAGAACACGACTGAAATAGTGTCTAGAACACTAGACTGAAATAGGCGTCAAAGAACACATGTTCCAATCCTAATTCTGCCTGTTAGCTGTGATCTTCAACAAATCACCTTCCCTAAACCTCAATTTTCTAATGTATAGGGAAAGAGCAGGCTATGCTGGATGATCTCTCAGGTTTCTTCTAGTTCTGACATTCAATGCTTCTCTTTCAACTTGCTGAAAAGAATCAGGGATGCTTATTCTTTTTATAGAAGCCTCCCCCTTTGGCTGAACGGGGAGGTGCTTAGCCTCCCTCAATCTGACTTGCACCAAACACAATCCTAGCTTGAGTGAAGTCAAATTATATGTGATAAATATGCAGCCAAAGAATTTTTTCTTTTGATGGTGTGGCTCACTTTTTTAGCTTTTCCTGGGTTACAACCTATATGACATTAGCAACTCTGAGTCCCTGGAGACCTTTCATCTGTCGCAAGCTAAGCTGGCTTCACAGAACTGTAATATAGTGGATATTAATATACCCATTTTCCAAATGGGATCACAGTAGATTCTTTGAAGTTAGCATTCAAAAGCTTTAGGCAATTACTTTAACTATAAATGACTGTTCTGATCTTGGGAGTTACCCATGAAGAGTCTTAGGAGCTAATAGCAATTGGTTTGAAGACATGAGCGTAAGCTAATTGCTCCCATGCAGGGCTCTTCATGAATGCTGTGGTTTTGCAGAGGTGAGGAGTTCCATGCTCCAACTTGAATATCTTCCCCATGGCTGAAAATTCTGGCTCCCCTATCATTAGGCAATTGTTACACACAAAGTATTCAGTTTTCTTTTCATGTTTTAAATTTAAAAAAATATCTTGATCCTCCTAAGATTCTAGTAATCCACATTTTATCATCACGTAATTATCACCAGGAGAAAACTAGTGTGAAGAATATGAGCTTTTGATGACCAAGCCATCCCTATACTCAATAAACTTCAATGACTCCCTGTTACCTCTAGGAGCAAATCTAAATTCCCATGGGTTGGCATTAAATACCAAATAAATACAGCCCAAAGAAGAGATACGAAAAGATACTCCCACCCCACCTGCTTTGCAAAAGTGGGAGGTCCATGAGTATGGTACATTGTATATATTTTTAAAGACTTTTTAATGTAGTGTTCAATTTTCCTGATTTGTTTTCTTTTCTTTAAAAATATCATTTTTATATGAGGTGATCTGAAAAGGGGGACAGGTAAGGATGCTAGGAGAAATACTGATGATGTAAAAAAATTAAATCCAAATATTTTTTAGGATCAGTTTTGCTGCTTACTGTGTGAACCCAGAAAAATCCACTTTGTGGGCCTCAGTTTCTTCTATTCTAACATAGGATTGTTGGTCTAAATATCTCAAAGGTCTCTTCAAGGTGTAGATCCTATGATGAGTTATGTCTCCTAAATTATTGTACTGCTTTTAGGTACCTTGTATTTAAGTAGAAAGAACATTCAGTTTAGAGTCAGAAAATCTTAGTTCAAATTCTAACTCTGACACTGACTGTGGGATCATGAGCAATTTCCTTAATCTGTTGTACCAGCAAGCACCCCAACATGCAGAGGAGGCCTGCTATCACAGGTTCTTAGATCTGCACTCATAAAAGGAAAGGCATCTTTTGAGGAGTTAACAATCCCTTTAATCAAGCACAAGTATCAATCCTTTAACCAAGCACATATATCATTCACCTAGTTCAGGGGAGTCAAAACCCTGAACCCCAAAGTCATCAACAGACATGGCTTCCTCTGCTGACCATAATTCAGCAGCTTTGACCAGTTACCAGAGAAAGAAGCATGACATCTGGGTTCTCAAAGCCCGGGGTGGGGGTGAGGGGGTGGGGGGTTGGGGGGAAGGGGGGTGGTTTTTAGCAACTTCCCAGAGTCCTCATCTGGCCCAACAAACACTCTTACAAAAACTAAGCCCCAAAGTATTTATAGTATTTATACACTTTTTGGAGGCAGAGAACATAACCTTCTGACCCAGTGACTCAATGGAAGAAACAGTAAGTACTTAGGACCCTCCTACAAAACAGCTCCCCCAGTCAAGCTTCCCACAATGAACAGGCCCATCAATGGGTAGGAGAGATCCTCCTCAGTCACATTCAAAAAGAGGCATTATACGTCTTGATTATACTAAAAGGAAAACAACAAAAGATCCTACTTTACTTGCCATTACATCTGTCAAAGTCTCAGTTTCTTTATCTGTAAAATGGAATTAATGATATTTGAAGAACCTGTTTACCAGGGTTGCTGTGAGAAAAGTATATGAGTTATTATTATTGCCATTATGTTGCTAATAATACCTACATCTTGCCTCTTTGACCAGACTGTAAGCTCCTTCAGGGTAGGGACCTTGTCTAATATATCTTTAAATCTTGTGAAGAATCTAGTTCGTAACATATTTTAAGGAAATGCTCCATAAATATACACTTGTGTTACCCAAGTCATAACTTCTTATTTGCAGTAGCAACAGTATTGATATGGTTTTGGGTTAAAGGGGTACCAGAGTCAAAATCAAGTCTCTGAAAGTCCTCAAAAATGTACCCCTGGATCTAGCAGTTTCAGAAGAATTCCTGTACTACTTGGAGTATAGGCAATACATGCACTTCTACCTGCAATAACCCTGGAGAATAAGGGTCTTTCACGAGCACAGTAATAATCCCTGCCTGTTCTTGGAGGTATTGATTGGATACTGGGAAATATGTGTGTGTGTGTGTGTGTGTGTGTGTGTGTGTGTGTTTGTCCTTCGATGCAAAGAAGACCATGCCATCAGAGAAATAATGGCATGACTTGCACATGACTTTGTTTTGAGTGAGAGAGGGCTGTGCAGGTCACCAGCCTCACTTCTCCTCCAGAGCCATCTGAATCCAGTGACCAGATATTCATCAGGATGACTGGAGATGACCCAGAATGAGGCAATTGGGGTTAAGTGACTTTCCCAAGGTCACACAGCTAGTGAGTGTTAAGTGTCTGAGGTGAGATTTGAACTCAGGTCCTCCTGACTCCTGCACTGGTACCCTATCCACTGCACTGCCTAGCAGCCCCACATTACCCATAAACATCAGATCTGGAAGAGATTTTCAAAACCCTTAACCAAGCCATCTTGAATAGGTATTGACACCTGGTCATCCAGTCTTTCCATGAAGCCCTCTAGTAAAGAGAAACCTACAGAGTTCCAGGGTGACTCATTCCACTTTGGGATATCTTCAACTGTTAGAATGACTTTCCACATACTGAGATGAAAATCTATCTCTGCAACTCTTCTGCTCTCCAAGTGAAGCAGAAATGTCTAATCCCTTTTTCACAACTACTCATAGCTATAGTATTCCCTGAGCCTTCCAAGTTTTCTCTTCTTCAGAATAAAAATATTCTTGGTATCTTCAGCTGATCCATATGTGGCATGATCATGGGATCTCCTTACCATCCTAGTTGTCCTCTTCTGCTATCACTCCAGCTAATCAATGTGTTGCTCAGCCTGAGCAAAATACTCAAGATATGCTCAGACAAGAGTGGAGTATTGGACTATCGCCTCCTTAGTCTTGAATATTTTCCTTTTTTCAATGTAACCTAAAGTCACATTAGCTTTTTTTGGAGGTAACCATATCACATGGTGATTGTATTGTGTTTTCAGTTCACTGAAACTCAGTTTTTCAGATGAATTAGCTATGTCTCACCCATCTTGTACCTCTGAATTTTATATTTTTAACCTAAGTGTAAGTAAAATCTTACATTCATCCCCATCAAAGTCTATCATATTAGATTCAGTCCAATGTCCAAGCCTCTTAAATTTTCTTTTGACTGTATCTTCCAGAATGTTAGCTGTCCCTCCTGGAGTTGTATGATACGTAAATTTGGTAAACATACCAGTTGTGCTTTTATACAAATTCATTGATTAAAATGATAAATAGTACATGACCTAAGGTTGATTTCTGGGCCACTCCACAAGAAGAGAAGAGAGGAAAGAAAAGGAGGAGATGAAAAAAAATTGAAATTAGCCTATAATGACCGGCTCTTGATGACGACACCCTCGCTTTGTGATTACCCCTTTCTTTGTTAGAAGTTCACAAACCTTCTCTGTAGTAACGCATTCTAGAATTTTGTCAGAAAGCAAAGTCAAGCTCTTTAGCCTATAGTTTCCAGATGCTTTCTTTTTCCATTTTTGGAAAGCAGAATAACCTTTGCCTTTATCCAGTAATGTGACACATCTCTTATTCAGTGATCACATCTACCAGTTCTTTCCCCACCCTTGGACGCAATTCATCTGGGCCTCCTGACAAACTCTGCAAGGGAAGTTAAGTGCCCTCTTATTGTCTTCCTACTAAGGTTTCGAATCTGTATTTGCCATTTTTTGTTCTGTCTTTTTCAGTCGAAAAGGCATTCTTCTTGGCAAAGGAAACAGAAGCCAAATATCTTAAGCAGTTGCATTTGCCTGTTATCACCATCCCACTCAACCCAAGCAGTAGTCATTCCCTTACTGAGCCTTTTCTCTTTTCCAACATAGCTTTTAAAAATTGTTTTTGCTGTTCTTGGAATCTCTCGTCAACCTTAGTTCATTCTGAACTTTAGTGATCCTTATACTACTTTTAAAAGACCGTACATTCTTTTGTAGTTAACCTTCATTACCTGCCCTTGTTTCTATACTCTGTAAATATTTCAACCGTAACAGTATTCCTGAATGGATTCTTTTTTTAATTTAATTTAATTTATTTTTTTTAATGTTTTACAATCACTACCATAAAACTTAGATTTTTACCCCCCCACACACACTTACCCCTCTCCTCCCCCCTCCCTCCCCAAGATAGCATACAATTCTATATAGGATCTACATATACTTTCCTATTGAATACCTTTTCACTATAGTCATGCTATGTAGACGAACTAAAGTAAATGAAAGAAATCTATAAGAAATCAAAACATAATACACAAACATACACACACAAACATGATCTGCTACATTCTGTGAATGAATTCCATAGTTCTTTCTCTGAGTGTGAAGGCATTGTGTCTTAGAAAACCATTAGGAATTTTTTTTTAAGTTCTTATGTTATTACGAAGTTCCAAGTCTACCAGAAAAAACTCTCGCACACTATGGTCATTGCTGTGCACAAAGTTCTCCTGGTTCTGCTCCTTTCACTCAGCATCAGATCACATAAGTCCTTCCAGGCCTCCCTGAAGTCCTCTTGTTCATCATTTCTTATGGCACAATAGTACTCTATTACATTCATATACCACAACTTATTCAGCCATTCCCCAATTGATGGGCATCCCCTTGACTTCCAGTTTTTGGCAACTACATAGAGTGCTGCTATAAATATTTTTGTACATGTGGGACCCTTTCCCATTTTTATGATCTCTTGGCGATTCCTGAATGAATTCTTTCCCCCCTTCCCCCTATCCTGGAACCTAGTGCACAGCTGGAACAGAGACTCCAGGGAAAATCTGAGTTTATGTTAAGTCAAACCTACACACTTAGGGTGTGTTTGGGTTCCCAGGACATGGACAGTGGGCAGTAAGGGGAAGACCATGATGGTCTGCTTAGTTGAGTAGTTGAAGCCCAGAGTATCTGCAACAACAAGAAACAGTTACTAAACCCTTAATCTGTGCAGAAGTCTCAGTAAGGCACTCAAATAGACACAAAGTTTAAGTAAGACCCACTGGCCTCGATTTGTCTTACAAATAGAGTAGGGAGATAGTAACAGTTTACATTTCTATAATACTATGATATGTGCAGTTCACTTTTCTAACAATATACATACATTTGGGATGCATATAGTGAAAGCTTTACTATCCCAATAGGAAACTAAGGCTTATATAAAGATCTTCTTCCTACAGTAATACAATTAGTAAGGAGCCGAACCATGATTCAGGTTCAAGTCTCCTGAGCCCACAACCAGTGTTCTTTTTAACTTATTTATTTATTTTATCAAAGCATAGCATTCTAAGGTGAGCTAGGTGGCACCAGGCCTGGAACCAGGAAGACTCATCTTCCTGAATTCAGATCCTGCCTCAGATACTTACTAGCTGTGTGACCTAGGCAAGTCACTTACTCCTGTTAGCCTCGTTTTCCTCATCTGTAAAATGATCTGGAGAAGGAAATGGCAAACCACTCCAGTATCTTTGCCAAGAAAACCCCACAAGGGGTCATGAAAAGTCAGACATGACTGAAATGATTGAACAACAAATCATTCTGAACTGACACACTGAAAACCTCAGCTATCTAAGTCACTGAGGCCCCCAGTAATGCTTATGCCTGGAAGAAACATGACATTCTGAGAAGAGATTTAATTACTATGGATCAGATGATCACAAACTTCAGATAGATCTTAGAAATCATCTGTTCCCACCCTTGCATTTTATAGATGAGAAAACTGGGACTCAGAGGGGTTATTTGAGCTGTATAAGATCACACAGACAGGTAATGGTTGAAACAGGATAAAAACCCAGTCTGCATACTCAAAATCCACATCTGGACAATCAAATCAATTATATTCAATTCTATACATACATACATACATACAT
Organism: Notamacropus eugenii; assembly: GCF_028372415.1. Lineage (NCBI taxonomy): Eukaryota > Metazoa > Chordata > Mammalia > Diprotodontia > Macropodidae > Notamacropus > Notamacropus eugenii. The sequence continues at coordinate 232,465,645 of NC_092875.1, read as the reverse complement.
ACATACATTTATGTATATATATATATATATATATACACATACACATAGGCTATGTACATATGTATATATACACATGTGTCTTGCATTATACACAGACTGATTGTCTTCCAAAAGAATATGCAAGTTCATACTTTCATCACACAATAGCCAGGTATTCCTTTTTTCAGCCTTGCCATTTGTATCAATATTTAACAGCTCTTACACTGTAAAGGTTTCTTTAATATCTAACAGATAAACACAGGTAGTGCCTAAGACAGCAACTTTTCTCCTGTCCCCTAGTCCAAGAATTTCACAGCTAAATTTTAAATCTCAACTGTACATTTGAAATAATATCACTATAATGTCTAATTGGTCCTTTGTGCCAGGTAAAATTTGGACTCCAATAGGCAAATATTAAAAATTCTGAGAAGAAACCTGGATCAATAATACATGGCATTCTCCCCATTCCCCCCCCCCCCCTCCATGGATATGGCTCAGAGGGAACAGACAAGGAAATACCAGCTTTCACTTAAATGAGCTTGGTGGGTGGTTTGGGGGGTAAAAAGAACCTGGGGCCCATGGTGGGGGACAGATGCTGCCACTGATTTACTCAGTAAGTATGTGGAGCTAAGTCTACATCTGTGGCAACTTTACAAAGACCCATATGAATGCTAAATAAAAAAATTGTGAGCAGCTGTTAAGTCAAAGAGCCCCAAATGAAAATTTAGCCAAGGTTGGTGAACCAGACATGAAAGCCCAGAAAACTGAAGCATGGAATCAATTTAGGTTAGGAACACAGATCTGAAGCTAGAAGGGATCATGGAGATAATTTTCTTCCAACTCCCTTATTTTACAGATGAGCAGAACTCAGGCTCAAAGAATTACAGTGACTTACCCAAGGTCATACAACCAAAACCAGGACTTGACTGAGCCTTGGCAGAGAAGAATCCCTGAGCACTGAGTTTCCTTCTTACAACCTAGATGTTAAGAGATCAGGCAGAGTTTCATGCACCTGAATATATTCTCACTGACAAGGTGAGTATCAAGCATGGTCCTAGAACGCAACAGAAAAGCATAGGAGTATCAGTCTTTCCCTAGAGGACAGTAAAGCATTTTTCTGATGGTCTATGGAGGTAGCTGTAGTTTGAGACACTTCTTGGGGTGTTCTTGTACATTGGGAAGGGAATAGGAATTTGCTTGCTTGGTAATGTTTAATCAGTACCTCCTTCACTAATGCTGTGCACTTAGAATACTGGTGAGCAGTGGTTGGTGCTTATGACCCTGCAACCGGCTTCTCACTTTTTACTTTTCACTCTAGACTATAGGCTAGATATTTTTGATGTGACTGAAAGGAGAAGCTAAATTAGAAAATTAAAAATATTATCCTTCCCAAAGATTTCTTTAATCTTGGACCCACCCTGTCCAACCCAGGCAAATATTTCTTCAAGTGAGAATTCTCAGGTTGGACCTGGAATTCTAACTACATATAAAAAGATGATGGTATAAATGATATTTTAAAGAATTAGACAAAATTATAACAAATATTTTTGGAAAGCAAAAAAAAAAAGAAAGAAAGAATCGAGAATACCAGGGGAAACAATGGGAAAAAGTAGGAATGAAAGGGAATATTATTTTCAGGCTTCAAGCCCTTTATAAAACAGCAATCATCAAAACTATTTGGTTCCTGTTAAAAAGTTGAAAAAGCAGATCAACAGAACAGATTAGACAAGGAAGAATCAGGAATAATTAAACTTGATTTCCCAGTGTTTGATAAACCCCAGAAGCAGATTACCTAAATAAAAATTTCTATTTTACAACAACTACTGAAAAAAATGAAGAACAATTTGGCTGAAATTAGATTAAAACCAAAACCTTATACCATACACCATAATAAAATCAAAATGAATAATGACCTGAATATTAATGATAATATCATTTTTAGAAGTTAGGAGAGAAGCGTTCATAGCTATGCCTAGAGTGCAAATTCTTAAGCACATAATATAGTGGGGTTACAACAGCTAAAAGGGGCAATTTTATCCACATGAAATAGAGAAGCTTTTGGACCAACAAAAATAAAATAACAAGCTAGGTGGTATAGTAGAAAGAGTACCAAGCCTGGAGTCAGAAAGACTCCTCTTAGTGAGTTCAAATCCAGTCTCAGACACTTGCTAGCCCTGTGACCCTGGACAAGTCACTTAATCCTGTTTGCCTCAGTTTCCTCATCTGTAGAATGAGTGGGAGAAGGAAATGACAAACCACTCCAATATCTTTGCCAAAACAAACCCATTTGGGGTTATAAAGAGTTGGGCAGGACTGAAAAGGACTTAGCAAGTACAACAACAAACAAGGGAAATGATTTATTGAGGGAAATCTTTGTAGGCATTATATCTGATAAAGGTCTATTGTCCAGTATATGTAGGCAACAAACAGAAATATAAGATAAAAGGACAACATAAAGGAACAAAAGAAGCTCCCACTAAGCAAATGAGCAAATAAGCAAACTCCTAATGACCATATGAAAGAATACTGCAATCAAGGAATGCAAATCCAAGCAAGTCTGAGGCTTTGCCTTACACTCAGCAGACTGGCAAAGATGACAGGTTGTTATGTGTGTCCTCCATTCTTGAAGAGGACCATGACAACAGGGAGATGATGACATGACTTGCAGGTGACTTGGATTTGAATGAGGGAGGGCTGTTCAAGGTCACCAGCCTCACCTTCTCCTCCAGAGCCATATGGATCCAGTGACCAGATATTCATCAGGATGACTAAAGATGGCCCAGGATGCAGTGGGAGACCCTGGCCCTTTTAGGTCAAGGCCTTTTCAAGTTCACACTTAGAGTGAGGTAATGCTTATTCAGTGAATAGGCCTCTTTAAGAAGTGAGTCAAGGGATGGCCCCTTTAAGTAGGAAAAAGGAAAAAAAAAATTAAGCTGGAAGGCGAAGACCCTTAGAGTTGCTATTACAAAGAGAAATAGTTACCACTGACATTCATTCTAAACCAGGAGGCCCCAAAATACAACCATTAAATGAAGTTTGGGCAGGGCCCTATTGTAGCCCAATCTATGAGCTTCAGAGTGAAATGGGCTTAAGGTTTTGTGATAGAAGAAAGCAAAGGGAAAGGAAAAGGAAAGGAAAAGGAAAAGGAAAAGAAAGGAAAGGAAAGGAAATCTAGCCAATAAACCCCAAGTAAACTGGGTAGCTTCTGGCCATCAAAATTTACCTTACTTTGGAAAGGAGAAGGAGAGGGAGAGGACAAACTGAGTCACCCAACTAGCTAAGTCCCCATTCAATCAGCTCAGTTTACTGGTAGGTTGTGTTTGTCCTTCATTTTTGAAGAGGACTATGACATCAGGGAGATGATGACATGACCTGTGGTTGACTTTGATTTAAGGGAGGGAGGACTATGCAAGGTCACCAGCCCCACTTTCTCCTCCAAAGCCATCTAGATCCAGTAACCACATAGATAAGATTAGTAACTGTTGTGAATGACAGGCAGGTACATGAATTCATCGTTGGTAGAACTGTAAATTAGCCCAACTATCTCAGAAAACAATGTGAAACTATGCAATGGAAATTACTAAAACACTCATATTCTAAGACCCAGGGATCCCATCACTAATTACATATCCCAGGGAGGTTAATGATAAAGAAAAAGGCTTCACTAACACCAAAACATAGCACTGCTTTTTGTAGTAGCAAAAAACTAGAGACAAAGTCACTTAGCCCAGTGCCTAGCATATAGTAAGCATTTATAAGTGCTTATTGATTGACAAAATGCCCATGAGGGGATAGCTAATGAAACTGTGGTTACAGGAAGTCACTTCCCCAAGGTCATACGTGTAGTAAACATCAAAAGTGAGATTTGAACCCAGATTTTATGATTCTAGAACCAGTGTTCTTTCCATTGTACTAGGCTAACCGGTAGCAGGGTTATAGCAAGTTTCATTGGTAAAGAATTAGAGAGTGCCAGAAAGAAATTGTAGAGGACATCCAGATGGAAAAACCTGGCATAGAAGGAGATCAGTGGAAGACACTTCTCAACGAATCTTACTGAAGGCCCAGTTTTCATCCTTCTTTAATCTTTCTTTAATGACAGAGATAGATTTTGTGAATTCCACACCTCACAATACTCAAGGATCTGCTTGGAATAATGTTACTGGACTTGTAGTATACAAATGTATATGTTTTAACTTCCACAATTGCCTTACTTCCTTCGTGTTTTGAAAAATAAAGCATCTTACAAACCTCCCCACATAAGCACGCTTCATCATTCACATGCCCCTTTGGCTTTATAAAAAGTTTCTGGCACATTTGATCTTCTTCAGTTTTGTTGTTCAGTCATTTTTCAATTCTGTCTGATTCCTCATGACCCCATTTGGGGACTTTTTGGCAAAGATACTGAAATGGTTTGCCCTTTCCTTCTCCAGCTCATTTTCCAGATGAGGAAACCGAGGCAAACAGGATTAAGTGACTTTCCCAAGGTCACACAGAGAGTAAGTGTCTGAGGCTGGATTTGAACTCAGGAAGATGAATCTTCCTGATTTCAGGCCCAGCACTCTATCCACTTTCTCCCCTACCTGACCCTGTTCTTCATCTACATATAACTTAATTATCCACTTCTGCAAAACCATTAATGACTACTTCGATGTTATTCAGTGAAACTAAAGTCCATCTTTGCTCTAAGGGAGCTGCTTGGTAAAACCAAAAGTCACATCTGGGTTGTGAATTGTGTGTGCAACTTGGAAGCCCTTTGAAAATCTGGTCCAGGATGCAGATAAGGAAGAGGCAAACTTCCAAGGATTTCCAAGTTGGCTTCAATTTGAATATGAAGTCTGTCTTTCAGAAACTTGTCTGCAGCTTCTGGTCCTATCTGAATATTCAGATACCTAACTCCAGCTCCACAGCCCCATTCCCACTTCATGCTCACTCTCAAGTTTTTCCCTCTGTAACTCTTCTGTTTGCTTAGGCAGAGGCCCATCCTCTCTACCTTTTACCCCTCCACCCCCTTTCTGTTTATTGAATTCCTGCACTGTACATAGCACTGAGTACGGCCTATCTTAGCATCCCACCAGGAGAACCATTTGTGAGTTCCCATGTGGGATCTAGAATGTTTCCTTTTATACAAAATAGCTGGGCCTTCTCAGAATGGGTCTTTCCCAGTAGTTACTCAAATTTGATCTGTTTAATTGATTGTATATGCAAACACACACATACATATTTGCTGGATTAAATATTATTCAGGTGACACCGTCCTAAAAGAATCTCATGAATGAGATTCCAATGGAACTATCCAGAAACTAAGGGAGTAGGAATATCTCTTCAATAATGAAACTGCAGATGAATTGAAGTGTTTGGTCTTCATATGTGGACCAGGGATGACAGATCACTCTAACAGCAGTATGCATTCTGTTATATAGCCGTCTTACTGATTTATTTCATTTTTTTTGTTGTTGGAAGAATTTATCTTGGCACCGTTTTCTTCTTTAAATCATTCCAAGCTGCTGCTTCAGAATCCTTCTTTCCTCAGTTTTAAATTCTCCTGAGAACTACCACTATCATGTCACTGGCTATATTATCCCCACAAAGTGAAATGTGGAACTGAGACAGTTATCTAGATAATTAAAAACAAAAAAAGCCTTGGCCTTAATGACTTGGAAAATCCTGTGAAAGTAACATTTTTGTGTAAATTCAGGAAACTAACTTTTCCCTCTCTTCATAGACATAGTTAAGAGTTTAAAATAGCTTCAATGGTTGTTTTCTCTGAAACATTATTTGGGGAAAGGTGGGGTAACAACATATTACTATCTGGCACAACTCATCTCAGTGGCTTAGCCATGAGAACAGAATTCATCACAAAGCCTCACCTGGTTGACTTTTGGGCAGTAGCTGCCACCTACCTCATCATCCTCTCTCCATTCCCTGCACCCAACATATCTAGTACATGACTCCCCTTACCCTCCTCACTTGAATGATCTGAAGATTGTTGAAATTGAAACAAAAACAAAATAATGGTGTCTTCCCACAAAAATGTTGGAGATTCTCTTGAATTAATCATTTACTTGCTCCAGTCCACAGACAGAGCCAGAAAAAATACAGGAAGAAGTTTAATCACGTCAGTGGGAAAGGTCCCTAAAACCAAACCCCAACCTTTATACTAATCACAAACTCTTAATCCCAGATACCATTGCATTCTAACCCATTGCTGTACTTTCCTTGGGGTTTTTCCCTTGCAGAAACTGTAGCCTACTATGAAGAAATTGTTGCAAATATACCTGTCATACTTTGACACCTTACACCATTACAAGGTATACAGTGCACACAGAGGAAAACTTCTCATTACAGAAGAAGGAGATTGGAACAAATGAGAAAATGAGTAGTTGACTGTGCTCTGTAGCCTAGAGGCATTTGATGAAACTGATTTTCTGTCATCAAAAAAGTAAACAGAGCATAATAACCATCAGAAGGAAATATTCCCTTTACTCAACTAAGAGAAAAAGCATGGGCCTCTATTACTTTCTTGGACCTAAGGGCAATGTTGTTGAATACAGACTCCCTAATTCACCTCTGTATTTATTATAGGATAATAGATTTATAGCTGAAAATCAACTTAAGGTCTTTTGACCTAATCCTCTCATTTTATAGTTGATCAAATGGAGGCCATGAAAGATGAGGTGATTTGCCTAAGTAGCACACTACACAGCCAGGATTTGCATTTGGGTCATCTAGTGTCAGTGTCCTTCCCTCTATCTCCACAAGATGAGGAAGTCAGTTTTCTAGAATGTTAACTCACAAATAGCTTCCCTCCAGAGGCTTATAACTGTCCAAATTATAGTTCTGGAACTATCAAGCATCATCAAAGGAGATACCCCATCACATTTGGAAATATCATTTTACTATGAAAGGTGTAATGTTAACATAAATGGGAAGATCTTTCCCATTCATTAATAGGCCCATATGACCTGCTTAGATCACATGCAAGCCTAAGTCACATGTGAGCTTCCTGAAAGGGTGGAACCAGAAGGGTGGAGAAGAGCTGGGAGGCAGTTGGTCAGGTTAGTCAGAGCCCGAAAAGACACAAGCAGGAAGGCAGGCACAGCTTAGGCTCATGAGTGTTTGTTTGTTTGTAGGAAGGTCCCAGCAGGGGACAGGGAGGCTTGGGAATGGCTTTGCCTCCTGCCGTGATAACCTGTATTGACTTCTTGGTCACTATGATGGATTTGGCTTTCTGGTTCTGGGATTTGGCTTTCTGGTGTCTAAATAAATGATTTTCTTCTGCCTTCTATGTGGAAAGTCTGTTACACTTTGCAACTGAGAACTATGCCGGCATATTCATAGTCACCACCAGTGCTGTGAATATTATCTTGGAGATACAAAAGATTGTCATAAACAAGTCCTAATACTCTTTGGGATGCCCAATGGTAGTTCTTCAATATATTCTCTAATGCCTTTAAATTATTTCCATATCTCTTTAGTCCATCCTTTCATTTCTATACCTATTGCCATATTTCAAACCCTGGCCCTTATCATGTCACAATTTGATTATAGCTGGTTTTCCTACCATCAATCTCTGCCCACTCCAATCCATCCTGCATATACCCTCTATAGCTGCCAGATGAATCTTCCTAAAATATTAGTTACACTGTGTTACTCTACTGTTCAGAATCTTCAGTGGTTTCCCATTACATACAGCATAATTGCAAAGTGCTTAGCATACCTCTCCTTCCCCATAAATCTGCAATAATCCTTTACTCCTGGCAATGTGACACTGGCAAAATGGTGTCAGCCACCCATCCAAATAAACTTAATACTTTGGTTTTACTTTTTGCATGGAATTCATAAGAGGAACTAGATAGCACAGTACTTAATAGAACATCTACATGCTCACAGCTTCTCTTAAGCCTAGGCTGTCTTCATTTTCTTTACTAGCCGTGCTCCAAATGCAAGAGATTTAGGACACTGTTCAAGGTACCTGGTCTTATCTGGCCACTCAGAAGAAGCAGGTTGAATGAAACTTTCCCAGTGCAGCCAGTGGTAGTCTAGAATCATCCATGGATTCCTCTGTAGCTCCAGCCTGGGTTATCTGGGTGCTGTCTGGGTCTTGTCATCTCCTACAGCTGGTACTTTTCAGTTTGGTGTCCTGTCAGTGGCAGGGATCTCTGATTACTTCTTACCTTAACTAGGTTATTATTCACAGAGCAGGGGGAGTGCTCTCAAAGGAAAGCTCCAGTAAAAAGAGCCTGTCTCCATTCAACCTTCTCCAACCTTTAATCCAGTTTTCTAGTGACACAAGCTATGTCGCTTTTTCTCTGGATCTCTTCTAATCTATACATGAACCTTGATCATTGAGGGTGGAGAAAAAGAAGACTCTGCTTTTGTATGTACCTAATTCAGGCTCTGTCCACAGAGGAGAAATGAGATGGAAATTTGAAACAATTTTCCAGACTCCTCAGACAAGAGAATGAATTCCTGTAGGAAAGGAACCCCAGATTGTTCAAATACAACAGTTCATTTTAACAAACATATTACATTTCTACTGTGAACAGAAGAGAATGCTAGGGACTGATGGGGATACAAAGTCTCACTAAAGCACAAGCCTTCCCCTCATGGAACTTATACTCTAATAGAAAGATAGAACACTGGCACAACTGACCATAATATAAAATATGCGATAAGCAAATCAAGAACGTGTAAGCAAGGTAGTGAGTGATGTCTGACAGGGAGAAATGATTATTATTGACAAGGGTTATCAGAGAAGATGGCTTTTGGTGTTTAAACATCGAATGAAATTCTACAGGAAAGAATGGAAGGGGGCAGTAGGAACAAAGGTATTCCACCAATAGGGAACTGTGTGAGCTATAGAGGAGAGAAAGCAAAGTCCATGTGCAAGGGCCAAAAAACTGACTCCTTATAGCTCTCATGTAGTTCCCAAAGTTGAATGGTATTAGACAAGATTAAAAAGGTAGGGTTGTGCCAGATTCTGTATGGTCCCAAATGTGGGAAAAATACTATTGCTTCATAGGAAAAAGTAAAAGTGCTAAGTTGAGAAAAACCCAAGAAAACTTACATGATCTGATGCAAAGTAATTTGAGCAGAACCAGGTGAACAATTTATACAATAACAATATCATTTTAAAGAAAATCAACTTTGAATGACTTAAGACCTCTGATCACTCCTGTGATTAACCATGATTCTGGGGACTGGTAGTGAACTATGTAAGTTAACTCCAGAATGAAAAATGAAGGCCTCAAGGTGCATTATGAGACACATGTTTTTGGACATGGACAATGCGGGGATTTCTTTTGCTTAACTATGCATGTTTGTTAGAAAGGTTTTGTTTTTCTTTGTCATTGGGATGAGGGGTATGAAAGGTAGAGAAAAATGAATGCTTGTTAATTGGAAAAAAAATAAAAGGAAGGGGTAGCTAGGTGGCACAACGGATAGAGCACTGACCCTGGAGTCAGGAGGACCTGAGTTCAAATCTGGTCTCAGACACTTGACACTAGCTGTATGACCCTAGGCAAGTCGCTTTACCCCAATTACTACACGCACATACACGCAAAAATAAAGGGGAGAAAAAAAGAAGTTCAAGTCAAAAGAGATCCACTAGTGTTTTGAGCCGATGATTGACCTGACCAGATCATTGGGTAATCACTAAAATTCTACATTTCACTTTGTCTGTATGAATGCCCTTCAAGGAGGTCTAAATATTCTATACCATGCCTACACTTCAGAGGTGTTAGTGGGATCCCAAAAGCAAGAGTTCATAGATCATTGAGGAGGCTATATGAGGCAGTAAAAGGGATGCTGAATTGTAAGTCTAAAAACCAGGGTTCAAAGATCAGTTCTCTTATTTAATCCCAGATATTAATAATTCTCTCTACTGATAATAGTAGAAATTTAAGGAAACTCAAAAGAGTAAATTTATCTTTCTCTTTTGACCTCTAATTATACAAATGAGGAAACTGAGGTCCTAACAGGTACTTTCCCTCTCCCTTCCATTTTCCAGCTCCCCTTTATGGGTTCTCTTCTCCCTTTAGAATATAAACTCCTTGAGGGCAGGGACAGTCTTAGTTTATATTTATGTCCCCAGCACTTAGCATAGTGCCTGACCTACAGTAAACTCTTCGCTAATGCTTGTCAACTTGTTGACTTGATTAGAAGCTAAAGAGGTAATTTGGAGAGTCTGAGAATTCCCTTGAAATGAACCACACTTTTTTTCAACAGCCACACGATCTGTTCCTTATAACACAACTCACTTGTCTATAGTGTGTTGAGATTTGCAAAGTGCTTTCATCATAACATCTTTATGAGATAGACAATGCAAAAGTTACTACACTCATTTTCCAGATGAGGTGCATCAATTAAATGGTTTGTCCAAAATAATACATCTAGTAAGTGGTATCACCATATCTAGAAATCAGCTCCTCTGATTTCTCTCTGCAGAGCTAGCATGTTCCTTGTTTAGACGTGGATCAGACTAGAACACATCTGAGGTCCCTTCTAATTGTGATATACCATGATTCCTGGTCCAATGCTCTTTCTGCTATAGTAGCATCAGACAACCGGAAAATGCATAATTTCATCATATTCTTTCTACACAATCTGTAATGCTTTTTGTGGTCCCTTATGCCCTTTTTAACAGTATTTTGAAATAAGGCCCCTTTTCTCAAGTTATTTCTCCTCAAGAATCAGGGATGTAGTGCAATAAATTTGTAAATTAGTAGCACTGGATGCTGATTTAAGGATCATCTAGCCTAACCTTTCATTGTTAAGATGAGCAAACCAAGGCCCAGAGAGGTTAAATTATTTGCCTGTAGTTGTATAGCTAATTAGTGGCAGAGATATTACTCAAACCCAGTTAACCTCTTTGTAAATCCAGGGCTCTTTCTCCACTGTCCTACGTAGAAGGACCCCAACTGCCTTTTTGGATGGTCTGAAATTGTCCACTCCCCTGGAGTCAATCCAGGACCCAATTGGCTTTGATTATTTCTGTTCATCTATGTGCATTGTGAAAGAGAAAAGTTCATTCTCTCCTCTCTGCAAGCTCCAACTTAAACTTAGGACAAGTAGGCAATTGCTTATGATGTGCATGTTGAGGGGCATCAGAGAGAATCTCCCTGGTCCCAAATATCTTTCCCAATATGATATAGGTGCCTGGAGACCCAACATTAGGGAGGTTCATTCACAGAATGTTATATATTAGAGCGAGAGAGAATTTTAGAGATCATGAAAGAAACTGAAGATGAAAGAGGTAAAGTAACTAGCTGAAGTTCCCAGTGAGTGAGTGACAGCAGCCTGGGTCTCTGCCTCCCTTGTTCAGTTCCCTTTCCACCTTGTACTTCTCAAAGAGGCAATCCAGTGTAATTCAAAGATCACTGAATTTGGAGTCAGAGGCCAAAATCCTTGCTTTGACTCTTACTAGTAACATAACTGTTGGCAAGTCATTTTATGTTTTTTTTAATTTAATTGAGTTTTTAAGTTATGAAATAAAATAAGCATTTCCATAGCAATAATAGAATTTTTAAAAAGATTATTATACATGAAATTGCAAATCAATTATGTATAATTTGCTATTCCTTTTAAACATATAATAAAGTTATCATGTAACTTTCTTTTTTCTCTTACCCATACTCCCCAAGATGGCTACCATTTTACACACACACACACATACACACACACACGCATGCACACATGTAAAATTATTCTATATATGCTTCTATTTATCAGTTCTTTCTTGATGTAGATAGCATCTTCCTTCATAGTTCCTTTGCAGTTAATTTTGGTTATTTATAATGGTCCAAATGACTTAGTTGCTCAAAGTTGTTCTTAAAATAATATTGCTGTTGCTTTACACATTTCATCTTCCTGGCCCTTAGTTTCCTCATCTGTAAAATGAAAGAGGTGGTTTAGACCAGTGGTGTCAAACTCAAATAGAAACCAGGGCCACTAATTTGTATATAAGGATCCCTTCAGGCCATATGCTGACTTAGCTTTAAAATGTAATGTTATCTATATTTTGTTATATTTCTGTTTATTTTGTTAAATATTTCCCAATTACGCTTTAATCTGGCTTGGGCTACATGTGGGAGCATCATCAACGGGATCCCTAGGCTACTTTGTTTAATCTCTCTGGTCTAGACAATCTCTAAGATTCCTACTAACTCAAAATCCTGTGATAGTAGCCAGGAGCCTGAGAACCAGAGATTTGGTTGGACAGGAGAGGCAAAGTGATCTCTGTTTACTATAGCAAAAGTTTTCAGGTGAGACCTACAGTAAGCCCTCATTAAGACTAGCTGACTCATAATGACATCCCAAATGTATTTTCACTCAGGGATGATGTAAAATTGTAGTATTCCTCAGGCAAATAGACTCAGAACACTCCCCATGTGCAAATAGCATTCATAAAGATCATGGGGAAAAGGGGGTTGGCACCATTATACTGTAGGTGGGGCAGGGATTAATTTCAAACTACGGAGATTTATTTTAAAATCAATATTAGTCATTCTAGAGTATACTCAAGCATTGACAAGTAATAAGTATGTCATTAATACAAAGATATGAAAATTACAGCACAAACCATAAAGGTATGTACAGTAGAAAATATTTCTCCATCTATGATTCTATGACCCATTGCTGAAATATGGTAAAAAGCAACACTGTTTTCGGAAAAGATCCTTTCTATTGCCATCATCCTCACTTTTCTGGAAAAGTTAATCACAGCCAGGCATAGTGGCGCAGGCCTGTAATCCCCTGGTACTGGGCAGGTAGAAGCTGATAGGTCACTTGAATTTGAGCTGTAACAGGGCTAAGTCTCTGAATTACATACAGCACTAATGTGATGGTTCTTCCCCTATTTCTTCCCACTCCCCCTAATCCCACCCTGGACTGAGACCTACCAGTCAGCAGATCAAAGCTTCCAAATTGATCAACAGTGAGATTGGATCTGTGAGTAGTGGCTACATTTCAAGCCTGGGTTAGATAGAGAGACTCAATGTCAAAACAATAAGATATACTAAAATAATTTCCAAGCATGCCTTCAAACCATACAAAGTTAACTGAACTCGGACTCCTCCCTATTTCTCTGTACTGCCACTTTCATTAGAACTAATGCATTCACAAACATACATCTCCCTACAGGAAAAATCTGTCTTTGTTCTCCTGGTTAGCCTGATCCTAAGTGTGGAAAATGATTGGTCACCTGGAGAGAGTTGTAAAAGAGTTGGAGAGAGACAATGTCATCCAACAGAACTCAACTGCTCTCTCTTTGAGCTATGCTATTTGTACTTCCTTTAATGAGACTTAGGAGATCCAGGTTCTAATTCCTTCTCTGCACTTTAGTAGTTACATAAACACAGTATTATTTTGTGGGTAGAATATGGGATTTGCAGTTAAGAAAAAGACATGGGTTTAACTTTTGGTCCCTCTAATTACTATCTGAGTGACCTTGGATGAGTCCTTCTGTCTCTCTGAGTTTCAACTTCCTCATCCATGAAAAGGGGGTATAATGGAAGACTATCACATGCACAGGGCATCATTGATACAACTTCACCTATAAAAGAGGCTTGGGGAGCTTGCTTCTAGAAGAATCACAATAACTCTCCTACAATGTAATGGAAATGCCTTAGAGAAACTTTGGAGAACACATAAGTCATTCATTAATTTGCTCTGGTCTGCTAACCATGTGACAAATGGTGGATTCTTCCATTGACTGCAGTTGTGGAATCAAAACTGAGGGAACATTCAAAGGACAATAACTGGCCTAGCTACAACTTCCTCCACCTAAATTTGACCCAGCTTCTGAGATTCCTAACTATGGTTGTGTTATGCAACTCTGTGTCTCTCAACAGCACAATCTGATATGGAATTCATTCAACAAGAATCTATTAATTGACTATTATATTCACTATACCTAAAAGCGTAAGCATAACTTGGGCTTTGCCTTCTGGAGCAAAGTTGTTCATCCATGCAGAGTAACAAAGTCATTAACAAACCATTCCTTATTTTTCAGTGTAGTTAATCAACCATACTCTTTCTCCATGGTAGCAGAATGTGCCCAGTCCCAGAAATCATGGTCACTACTTTTGTACTATGGAAAAATGTAGTCCATTATGGTTCAACCAAAAATTATAGTTGGGGCAATTCCACCATACCACCACACATGTTGACTTGGCCCAGGGAGCTTGAAAATGTTCATTGATTCCTTAATTCCTCCAGAACATTCAGTAACCATGCTTTCTCAACAGCACCCTCCAGGACTGAAATTTGAATTCAATTAAACACTTATTAAACATTATTATATGCAGCATTAAATCAAGCTATGCCTAGAAGAAATCTGTAACCCAAATTGAGAAGAATTAAAAGTTAGCTCTATTGCAATGGAAAGGGCACTGTATTGTAATCAGAAAACCTGAATTCAAATCTCACCTCCACTAATGGGACACACAACCTTGAGAAAGTTAGTCTTCCTATGAGGTCTTATTTTCTCATCTTTATAACCCTGGGTTCAAGACTTGATCCTTTGCCTAAGATTATTCTCATCATTGGAGATGATGACTCTCCACTGGTGCCTGCATGGAACAGTGATTTTGGCAGGAGAGCCTGGGATAGGAAAGACCTTCTTTCTTCCTGCTTTGAAAGAACACACATATGGTTCCAGACTCTCTTTAGGGAGCTACACTGAAAGAGAACAGATTCTGTAAAGCAGACATGTAGGGGAAATCTGGTTCCCTAACATTTCCAAATCAGGAAGGAAGAAAAATGTCTCTCCATTCCCAAGCTCTCCCACCAACATCACTGCCTCATGTAGGCATGAAAAATTGAATGTCTTCTCTCCACCATGAAGAGAGTCTTATGCAAATGTTCCAGTCTTGAACCCAGGGTCACATCTATAAAATGAGGGGATTGGACTAGATTCACACTATAGCTATGGATCCTATAATTCTAAGAGTGAATGAAAGCTATCTTTTAAGTCTAAGCAATTTCCATTCTAATTTTCACAGAATAGCGGAGGTCTTAGGACTTACTATGACTCTTCTTACTGTAAAAAAAAATTTTTTTATCCATACACAAAACACTATATGCCCAATCTCTAGGACTAGCACATGCTAAGACTTATCTCCTAGGTCTTAGGAGAACTATTAAAGGACTAAAGACAAACCTCAAGCAGATATCTTACAGCCTTTTACTTTGCACCAGGTTTGGTCTAATCTGGGAAGAACCCACACTTGTGTTCTCAATTAGCAGCAGCACATGTCTGCTATTAATAATGATAGCAATTTACTTATGTCGAAACTGAAGGCTTTCAATTCCCTTTGAAAAACCTAAATGCATTTCACATGGCTCACATACATTTTTCTAAGCTTTCTCCTTTGCATTTTTCTTTTTTGTTGTATTTAAAATAAACTTCATCTTCAAAGTCTATGACTGTCATTTGAGGCTGGAAGATGATTTTTTTTAATATGTATTTTGTGTTGTGGTCAAATAACTGGTTCTGTCTTCTGGGGTAACTTGTTAGTGTCCATGTGGATATAATTTAACTGTCTTTTTTCCTTGAATTTTTATTTGACGTCTTAAAAGACAGTGGGATAGCCTAAAAACAAAGAAAAATCCTTGCAATGAAGAATCATAATTGTTTTCAGGAAACCACATGTAGCATTTTAAAATCTATGTTGTGGACTACATTGTGTCTTGCAGTGGGGTACAGTTGAGAAGAACAAAAAAAAACCCAACCCCAAACCCATAAGAAACCATTAAGAAGAAAATCTGAACAATTAACTGGTCTTCACCAAATACACAAGAGAGGGGACTGTGGCCACATCAAATGTTTTCATTTTCAATAGTCCAACTGAATACATTGAACCCCGTAAAAGAAAAATTTTGTCTCAAAAGAATCACCCAGAGCAAGTGCGTGTGCAGCAAAGAGAATTGGAATCAGTTAAGAGAAGCAATACTGGCAAATCTGAGATTAGGGAGAGTACTTTTGTCCTCTACCTAGCATTTCTGAAGAACCTAAGAAATTTGTTGCAAAACATTAAAGTTGTGTCCACAGAGGCAAACTAGGGAGTTGAGACAACCATCTGAAAAATGCAGGCTAAAAAAAATTCTATCACAGCCATTTAGAAACAAGTCAAATTCCCTGAATAATTTCCTCAAATTTCTCCTTTACTGTGAAGATATAGGATATGCTCTTTGTGACCACCAAATCAGTACTGTGATTTTAGCCAAGATGATTATCATAAGTTCTGAAAGACAGTATTATATACATAGCAAGTTGTAATAAACACTTGATAAAGAATTGAAGGTAGGATAAAATGAATGAATTGTTCATCAAATCAAATTGATGAAAATGTGTTTCAGAGGATACAAAGACAAATGGGATCTATTTCTTTCTTTCACCCTAAATAAAAAATCCATCCATTCAGGAGAAAAATGAAAAATCATAACTATTCCACCAACCCTGAGGGAAGTAAATTAGTATAACCAAAAGATTTTCTTTGAGGTTGCTAAATCTATACCATGTAGAAAAATAAAATCAACGTGAAAGTCTTCTTTTCTCCTTTCCTCCTTAAACTTTGTTACCTAGATCATTGACTCACAAATGACAGATTCTATGGCTCTTTCTCCACAGCTAACTAGTTTTCTGAGGACATCTGACTTGAAGGTCATGATTGGTAACCATACATGGAAGACAGAAGGAAGGTGCATTTGCTTTCAAGCAATAGTTTCCTTTCGGTTCATATCACTTTGGTCACTGCAGTCCTTTAAATTGGCCAATGATAATTTGGCAGAGTGATGAGAACTAGCCCCTGCGGTGTTTGTACAAAAATGGGAGTGTTTCTTGAATGTATTGGTCACCGTGGCCCATAAAATGGAGATGGCATAGGCTTTGAGTGTGGTTAATGAAGTCTCAGTCACTGAACTTCAGTTGGCAAAGATTTCAAAGGTCCTCAAGTCCATCTTGTACCTGAAAAATAATTCCCTCTGCACCATGCATGACAAGTGATGCTTAAAAACCTCCAGTGAGGGAGAGAACCCACTACTTCCAGTGGCATCTCTATTGAACTTTGGGGTACCTCTAATTATCAGGAGTTTTTCCTTAATCAGAAGTAAATATGTCTTTTCAAAAGGTTCATCCCTTGCTCCTTGTTTTGCCTTCAGGGTCTAAGAAGAAATAGTCCAATACCTTTTCCAGGTGTTAATACTTTAAAGACACTTGAAGTCAGCTAACACATCAACTATAAGCCAGGACAAATATTCCCAGTCCTTCACCTGATTTTAAACATTGATAGTCAATCACTTAATGACTTGGATTTTTTTTTTTTTTTGCAGAAGGTGGATTTTATTTTATTTATTTTTTTAATTTAACTTTTAACATTCATTTTCACAAAATATTGGGTTCCAAATTTTCTCCCCTTTTGTCCCCTCCCCCCACCCCAAAACACTGAGCATTCTAATTGCCCCTATCACCAATCTGCCCTCTCTTCTATCATCCCTCTCTGCCCTTGTCTCCATCTTCTCTTTTGTCCTGTAGGGCCAAATAACTTTCTATACCCCTTTACCTGTATTTCTTATTTCGTAGTGGCAAGAACAGTATTTGACAGTTGTTCCTAAAACTTTGAGTTCCAACTTCTCCCTCCCTCCCCATTGCTTCCTTTTGGAAGGCAAGTAATTCAATATAGGCCAAATCTGTGTAGTTTTGCAAATGACTTCCATAATAGTCATGTTGTATAAGACTAACTATATTTCCCTCCATCCTATCCTGTCCCCCATTACTTCTATTCTCTCTTTTGATCCTGTCCCTCCCCATGAGTGTCGACTTCAAATTGCTCCCTCCTCCCCATGCCCTCCCTTCCATCATCCCCCCCACCCTGCTTATCCCCTTCTCCCCCACTTTCCTGTATTGTAAGATAGGTTTTCGTACCAAAATGAGTGTGCATTTTATTCCTTCCTTTAGTGGAATGTGATGAGAGTAAACTTCATGTTTTTCTCTCACCTCCCCTCTTTATCCCTCCACTAATAAGTCTTTTGCTTGCCTCTTTTATGAGAAATAATTTGCCCCATTCCATTTCTCCCTTTCTCCTCCCAATATATTTCTCTCTCACTGCTTGATTTCATTTTTTTAAGATATGATCCCATCCTCTTCAATTCACTCTGTGCACTCTGTCTTTATGTGTGTGTGTGTGCATGTGCATGTGTGTGTGTGTAATCCCACCCAGTACCCAGATACTGAATAGTTTCAAGAGTTACAAATATTGTCTTTCCATGTAGGAATGTAAACAGTTCAACTTTATTAAGTCCCTTATGACTTCTCTTTGCTGTTTATCTTTTCATGTTTCTCTTCATTCTTGTGTTCGAAAGTCAAATTTTCTTTTCAGCTCTGGTCTTTTCATCAAGAATGCTTGAAAGTCCTCTATTTCATTGAAAGACCAGTTTTTCCCCTGAAGTATTATACTCAGTTTTGCTGGGTAGGTGATTCTTGGTTTTAGCCCTAGTTCCTTTGACTTCTGGAATATCATATTCCACGCCCTTCTATCCCTTAATGTAGAAGCTGCTAGATCTTGTGTTATCCTGATTGTATTTCCACAATACTTGAATTGTTTCTTTCTAGCTGCTTGCAATATTTTCTCCTTGACCCGAGAACTCTGGAATTTGGCCACAATGTTCCTAGGAGTTTCTCTTTTTGGATATCTTTCAGGTGGTGATCGGTGGATTCTTTCAATATTTATTTTGCCCTCTGGTTCTAGAATCTCAGAGCAGTTTTCCTTGATAATTTCATGAAAGATGATGTCTAGGTTCTTTTTTTGATCATGGCTTCCAGGTAGTCCCATAATTTTTAAATTGTCTCTCCTGGATCTATTTTCCAGGTCAGTTGTTTTTCCAATGAGATATTTCACATTATCTTCCATTTTTTCATTCTTTTGGTTTTGTTTTGTGATTTCTTGGTTTCTCATAAAGTCATTAGCCTCCATCTCTTGCATTCTAATTTTGAAAAAACTATTTTCTTCAGTGAGCTTTTGAACCTCCTTTGCCATTTGGCTAATTCTGCTTTTGAAAGCATTCTTCTCCTCATTGGCTTTTTGAACCTCTTTTGCCAATTGAGTTACCCTATTTTTCAAGGTGTTATTTTCTTCAGCATTTTTTTGGTTCTCCTTTAGCAGGGAGCTGATCTGCTTTTCATGCTTCTCTTTCATCCCTCTCATTTCTCTTCCCAGTTTTTCCTCCACCTCTCTAACTTGATTTTCAAAATCCTTTTTGAGCTCTTCCATGGCCTGAGTCCATTGAGTGGGCTGGGATACAGAAGCCTTGACTTCTGTGTCTTTCCCTGATGGTAAGCATTGTTCTTCCTCATCAGAAAGGAAGGGAGGAAATACCTGTTCACCAAGAAAGTAACCTTCTATAGTCTTATTTTTTTCCCCTTTTCTGGGCATTTTCCCAGCCAGTGACTTGACTTCTGAGTATTCTCTTCACACCCACTTTACCTCCAGATCCTCCCAGCCAGCACTTGGGGTCTGAGATTCAAATGCAGCTCCCCAGCCTCAGGGCTTGGGGTGGGGGCAGGGCTGCTATTCAGTGTGAGATTCAGTTCAGGTGCTCAGGTGGGGCAGGGCTGCCTTACAGGGCTCAGTTCCCTCAGGGGGTTTATGTGGAGACCTTCAACAATGGATCTGGGCTCCTGCCCGCTTGGGGATCCCCAGTCTGCTCCCACCTCCACTGCTGCCTCCCGAGAGGGCCTGAGTTATGGGGGCACCCCACTCCCCTCTCAACCCGCCAAAGAGACCCTCTCACAGACCCTTGTCACCTGTGGGTAGAGGGACCCATGCAGCAGCTGGAGATTCAGTCCCTGAAGCCCACTCAGATCTGCTCCTCTTGGTGCCATGCGGCCAAGGCAGGGCTGGGCTCGGCTCTGGGTCCACAGCACAAAGGACCTTTTGCGAGAGGTTTTCAGGCTCCCTGGAACAGAAATCTTGTCTGCTCTGTTGTTCTGTTACTTCTGCTGCTCCAGAATTTGTTGGGAGTTCTTTTTTACAGATATTTTATGGGCTGTGGGTTCAGAGCTAGCGTATGTGTGTCTTTCTATTCCGCCATCTTGGCTCTGCCCCCTGACTTGGATTTTTTAAAAAGCATTTTGGTACCCCAGTTACTCCTCTTTAGTAAAGCTCTACAGATACTAGAAGGTCTTGAACCCAGAAGCACATTAAATATGATTCATATGTACATTAATTTTTACAAAATATTTTATAGAAACATTGCACAACATATTCAAAGTTTACACAAAAGTACATTATTGGAATTAAACAGTGTTATTATGCCTACCTATGGCATAAGCCACAATCAGACCTGTTGTTTCCAACACCTAGTACCAGCTAAATCTTTTGTCATTCAGAGCAAGTTGATTAAAAAAAAATTAAAACTTTAAACAAGTTGAAGAATTAGGCATTCAAATTACTGACCATTAATTTATTGAACAAACATTTATTATGTAAGTAGGATCATATAAGCCTATACTTAGAACTAAAAATTTAGTAAGCTTTAGAGGTAAGCTAGCTTAAAACTCTCATTTTAGAAATAGAAATGAGATCTATAGAGCTTAAGTGACTCACCCAAGCTCACACAGGTTGTAAGAAGCAAACATCAGGGGTGGGATTTGAAACAAGGATTTCTGGTTTCAGAACCTATATGTTTTCTATTATTTTATTCCATTTTAAATGAATTCAGCTGAAAGTTAAAAACATGGTCCGTGTCTAATTAAAATAGTGACTCAGAATTGACAGTTGAGAGATAATCCAGTAAGTGTGTATCAAGAATTACATGATTGAATGAAAAAGAGTTAGGAGACCAAGATTTAGATCTTAAATCTGATACTAGTTACTAGGTTGCACAGTGACAGACCTGGAGTCAGGAAGACTCACCTTCCCGAATTTAAATCTTCCCTATGTGACCTCCTTTCCTGTCCCTCCTTACCTGAGGTGCTCTGCCCAGGGGAAGGAATACTTCCATGGCCAAAAGCTACCTTTTTTCCTTTGGGTTTACTGGCTAGATTTCTTACTCAAAGACCATCTCCAGTCATCCTGATTAATATCTGGCCACTGGACCCAGATGTCTCTGGAGGAGAAAGTGAGCATAGTGATCTTGCATAGCCCTCTCTCACTCAAATCAAAGTCAGCTATAAGTCATGTCATCATCTCCCTGATGTTATGATCCTCTTTGAGAACAAAGGACAAACATAACAACAATGTGACCCTGGAGAAGTCACTTAACCTTGTTTGCCTCAATTTCCTCATCTATAAAATGAGCTGGAGAAGGAAATGGCAAACCACTCCAGTATCTTTGTCAAGAAAACTCCACAAACTCCACAAAACTCTGCAACTGAACAACTGAAACCATATCAGACTCTTAGTTCTTTACCAAATGTGACACACAACCTCCTGCTTTTTGTCATCGGGACAAGCCATCCTTCTGCATTGTTTGTGCTCCTTCCTGATTCTTGCCCATCAGAATTTCACCTTCCAGTTAGCTTGGGTGCCACTTCCTTATGAATGACTTCTGTAAACCTCTCAACTAGTCTTTGTCTCTCATCTTCCCCTTCAAACACTCCTCAAGTGTTTTTTTCTTCCCTCTTTGCCTCTTTCATATCCACTTTCTTAGTGTTTTCATCCCACAGTCAGAACACAACCTCCTGAAGGTCAAGGATGTTTTGTAACCACCTTTTTTAACTGCAGAGCCTAGCATAATGCTTTGTACTCTTCCTGACTCCAGGCCTGACATTCTATCCGATACACCACCTCACTGCCAAGGCACAAGGTAGCAATGTCTATATAGCTTTGTCTTTGAGAGTTGTCTGAAGCACTGAGACATTACCTGACTTCCTCAGCATCCTGTCATTTAGTCTTGGTCCAACTCTTTGTGACTAAATGAGAAGATATCGAGGTAATCAGTTTTCAGTTTTGTCTGACTCTTTGTGACTCCATGTGAGGTTTTCTTGGTAAAGATACTGGAGTGGTTTGCCATTTCCTTCTCCAGCTCATTTTACAGATGAGGAAATTGAGGCAAACAGGGTTAGTGACTTGCCTAGGATCACACAGCTAGTAAGTGTCTGAGGTCAGATTTGCACTCAGGTCCTCCTGACTCCAGGCCCACCACTCAATGCACTGCGCCACCTAACTGCCCACCTCAGGGTCACAAATCTGATTTGTGTCAGAGGTGAGCCTTAAATCTAGGTCCCTCTGACTACACAATCTTGCCTTTATCTTTGTACACAATAGACAATCAGCAGTTTATGAGTAAGTGAGAGAAACGAGATAGATTCCTCTTATGGAATATATGCTATTAGAAAAAGCAATTTACTTCTTTTAAAAAAAATTAAGCATAAAATCCTCATGTAAATAGCAAAGTAAGGTAGAAAAGATCAAGAATGAATCCATGAATGAATAAAACATTTATTGCTTACAGTCTGCAAAGTGCTATGCTAAATGCTAGGGATACAACCAGAAAAATAAGATCATTTCTGCTATAAAGAAACTTGAATTCTAGAAAAAGAGTTATACACACACATATATATACAGACATACATATGTACATACACACATGTGTATTTGCATCTACATACATGTACATCCACATACAGAGAGAGAAAGGTATCCATGTATCCATGTATCTGTCTTTCTGGAAGGATTCAGCTGAAAGTCAGATGGAAAGGTACCATAGTCCTTACAGTACAGTTGGAAAATAGATGGTAATAATAATAGTATATCTTCTTAGTATCATTTCCAATAATAAAATCCTTTCAGTTCCTGATAGTGTGCCAAGTATAAAGGATTTGGGTGACAAGCAAAGAAATGGTATTGGATCTGGTGTTTGAAGAACTGAGTTCAGATTCTGTGTCTGCTACATGCTGTTTGGCAGGACTTTGGACAAATTAGCTCTCTTGGTCTCAGGTTTTCCTCATCTATAAAATGAGGAAACAGTATTCTTCCATGGTCTTCAATGTACTTTCAGGATCCACATTTATAATCCTAGGTCAATACAATGATAAATGAATTGCATCAGGGCCAAAGCATACCGTTAATTAATTTCACCCTCTTTATGTTGTTCAGTCGTACAGACAACCTTGTAGAAAGTTGAGTGGACCAACAATAGAATGTCCTGAAAGTCTTAGTGCAGATTTTGCTTTAATAGCCTAAAATTGCACTAAGATTTTGGGGATACCCCATATTTTAGGCCTCTTCAATTTGGCTGGATCATCACTCATGAAATAGCAGGAAACACAAATACCTCCCTTTACATCAAGACAGGTTTCTCTTTCTTTACAAAGGTTATTCATCCTTCATTTTCAGAGGACCAGTATTATCATGGGGTAACATCTTGTGAATTGGATTTAAGTGAGGTAGAACTATATAAAGTCATCAACCTCACTCTCTCTTCCAGAGTCATTGAAGTGCAGTGGCAGGACAAAAGTCAGGACCACTGCTTGTGGTCCAGGATGCCATGGATGACTCTGGCATCTTTGGTGTCTGACCAAGCTCTAAGTACCTACTGCAGCTGCCATCATAGCTGTTGGAACAAATTGTTCTCATCTGCCCATTCTGCTGAGGAAGCCTTCATGTACTTGGAGTAGATATCCCCCTAACTCACCAATAGGTTTAAGCCCTGTTGGTTACCCTTAATCATATGTATTGGATGGTCAGTGAGGACTAGTACCTCTGGTGGGAGAGCTTGCTGAGCCCTTTTCAGGGCTGCTCAATCACCTTTGGTGTCCACTTCTCACTCAACTCTCACTGGTGGCTCCAAAAAATTGTGGCATGCATAGTGGCCACACCACACCATCTTGGCAGACCAGCTAAATTTTACAAGAGTACTTATACTGTGAACAGCTGGTCCTATCCCTATTCTTTCCTCTACCCCTTCCTTTTGGAAGCCATCAGCAAAGTAGCCTTAAGATAATTTGAATAAACCAGCCTAGGTGGTCAGAGGAAGATAAGAGAAAGAAAGAAAAGGGAGGAAAGATTCCTATGGAGAAGCACACTACCTAGGTAGGTGTTTAGTGGATGAGAAAGCAAATGGAACTAATTTACTATAAACCAACTGGGAATAAGGAAAAAAGCATACTCCTTTAAATGGACAAAAAGAAAAGTAGTCCCATAGTATTCTGAAAGACTGAAGGAGAAGACAGAATAAATGGCAACTGAATTTTTGAACAGGAGTATTAAAAAATAATAGAAGTACAATACTAACAACTAACATTTATATATAATGTTTAGACAGCATTTCCATAGTAGATAGAGCCCTGTATTTAGAATGCAAAGATCTAAGTTCAAATCCTGTCTTGGGCACGTATTAGCTCAGTGACTTTGGGTAAATTAGTTAACCTCATTTGAAATGTTGGTATAATTATAGTTGGACACCTAGGTAGTGAAATGGAGAGAGTAGCAGGCCCGGAGTCAGAAAGACTCATCTTCAATTCAAACCTGGCTTCAGATACTTATTAGCTGGGTGACCCTGGACAAGTCACTTAACCTTGTTTTACCTCAGTTTCATCATCTGCCAAATTAGCTGGAGAAGAAAATGGCAAAACCACTCTTGCATCTTTGCCAAGAAAACCCCAAATGGAATCATAAAGAGTCAGATACAATTGGAAAAAAAATGACTGAACAACAAATTTAATAAAAGCATTGGGATGTATGTATGTTAATTTTCTATAAGATCATTGAAAATATCATGATAGAAAAATAATTATTCTCATCTTGTTCAATTGAATTCATCTACCAATGATTCTGGGGCAAGTTGCTAGCATGCTATTATTTCCTTTACATTTAATGTTAACAGTTAATCACACAATTGGATAACTGCTTTTGGTTGTAGAATAAAAGGGTTAAGCCATAAACTTCCTGTAGGTGTAAAATTTATATTATATCTATATGTGTATGTATTTCTGTTCTCATATAAGTTTGATTTCTTTTGAAAATATTTCTATATTTTGGGAGCTTTACAATCTATATAGATTTGAAGATTTTTGTATGATGGCAATAATTAAAGATATTTTTCTTAAGTTTTTTATCACTGTTCTATTTGATCACACACAAAAAATTAAATTTGTTATAATTCCATAGTCCCAACAAAATTGATGGTAGAAAGTTGAATGCATCAAAAATAGAGTCTCCTAAAAGTCTTAGTGTAGATTTTAACTTTAATAGCTTAAAACTGCACTAAGACTTTGGGGATACTGCATATTTTAGGCCCACACAATTTGGCTGGTTCAGCCAAACTTTATGAACTAGTAGGGATTACAAATACCTCCCTTTACCTCAAGACAGGCTTCTCTCCCTTTACAAAAGTTATTCATCCTTTGTTTTCAGAGGACCAGTGACTTCATGGGGTCCCCAGAATATTTTGAAGTCAATACTTAGAGGATTTGTCATCTACCAATCCATGAAAAATAGCATATTTTTGACGTATAATTCAAAGTATTGATAACTATTGAATTTAGCTAGGTGCTAAACTTTTGAAGTCTTCAGTGATGTTATATTTCAACTATTTTTTTAACTTTCTACTGGATTGATCACTAAGTTTGAGTTCTTTAATAATAATTCTTTTCTAATTCCTGATGGTGTTGACCTGGCCCTGAATTGCTACCACGAACACATCCACATGACTCATCCATTGGCTTACCACTATTTTGTCAACATATGAGTTGGAGAAGAGTTCCTGAACATGTGGTCCATAAAGAACTTTTTGATTCTTCACTTGGATTTTAGTTGTTTGATAGGCTCTGTCCAGAGGTAAAACACTCAGTCACAGCTTGCAAATTCAGTAATATGTCCTGTTACCAGCCTTTGCTATTGCTTGGTGAAATGATGTTTACTTGTTCCTGTTTATCAAATCCTTTGAAAACGTCATCAGTCCTCCTTCTGCTTCTTGGCAAGGAAGAATGAGAAGCTGTTTTTTTGTTAATATTATATAGTTTTTGTTAGGATATTTTCCAAATCTGTTATGGTTTGTGCTGCAGTTCCATGATTATGATGATAACAATGTGATATCTCGGCCAAAAATGTTGATGCAACCTATATTAATAGAGATGAAGTGTCCAAGATGGGATATTACAATGTTATTCTATCTTGCTGTAGTCAAACCACATCTGAGCTAATATATTTTGGGTGCCATATTTTGGTATAGAAAGGCTTCCTCTAGGTGTCACCAAGGAAATCAGGGTTCTGTGAAAGGATACCTGCTGATTTCAGTCATAAATCTCTCATCATCCTTCTAGACTCATTCCCTGAATAATTTTACTCTGATTTTCTAACTGTTGTATCATTCCAAAAGTAGAATGAGGTGCCTGAGGAAAGGGTAGGATCCCCATCATTGGAGTTCTTCAAGTTATACTGGTTAAGAATGTTGCAGAGGGAATTCCTGTTCATATATGGGTTGGAATGAAAATGATATAATAGAAAGAATATCGAGTGTGGAATCAGAAAAGGGTTAGAATCCTAGGACTGGTACTTATTACCAACCATGAGCAAGTCATTTTACCAGTCTGAATTTCGTTTTTCTCATTTGTAAGGAGGGTTGTCCCCAACTCCACATTGGAGTGTATCATTGCATAGCTTGAAGGGAGGCAGGATAGATATCTCTAACCTCTTCTCCCTACTCCCTTTTCTAAGGGAAATATAACTTCTACCAGAAGGGGAAGCAGGAGGTTGGGGTCAGAAGTTTGGCTATTTTGCTCTCCTCTGAGTGAGGTGGTATTAGGTTAGAATTATATCTATCTGCTTTCTTAAATACTATTCATCTAAGGAATGTGATTTTCAGGTTCATGCTAACTTCTGATCACTTTCATTAATTAGGGGGTAAGCAGGACCCTGAACTTTATATGTAAGACTTGATACCAGTTCCACAATGAATACACATAGCAGAAAACAAAGAAACTCATTTATCCAAGTCCATAACAAACAAAAATAAGAGCAAGGTATACGTAGGAAAATATATACCAAACAATACATAGTAAAGGAACTCTCCCACTGGAATGAGAACTAAGCTCAGTGAAAAGAGTCCTAGATTTTACCCAAGGGGAAATTCCCCAAAGTATCTAGTTTAGTAAGCTGGAGATTGTGACATGATAGAAACTGTCAGTTTCTTTCATTTTGACTTCCTCCCAGAGTCTTTTCCTTCAGCAACCTGAAGTAGGGTTGACATCATCCATCATCTTTCTCAAAACTGGAAGCCAGAAGTGCCCAATGCCCAAAGAGTCCTGAAAAGACCCAAGCTCAAAGAGAACAGAAGAACTCTCCTCTCTCCCACTCTTGCCTACTCTATCCTCATGCTGGCACAGTGCATGAATCTCCACTAATGAGGAAAGAGTGCCATATAATTGACTTTGGGACTAGGGTTACACATTCATGGCAACTATCTACCTTACAGGATACTTGTAAGACTCAAAACTTTAAAACTTATACTTTCATTATTATTTTTTACCTTTGAGATATCATTCAACTCTGAAATTCTATCATCTACCACAGTTTGAGGACATCAACTACATAAGTCACAATTCCTGTCTATTCTCTGATCACAAAAGATCAGAGATATTCAATTAAGAAACCCCAGTTTCCACCTCCAGGACACTTCAAAAGGAAGAGTTGTAGTCTTGAGTACTGCCACAATCTAAAGAGGTTCCAGGGATTATTGACCTGACTGGTCTTAGATTCATCATAACAAACAAGTACCAGAATGTAAGGGGTCATTGTAATATACAAGAAAGAGAAAGGAACAGTGAAATAATTCTGTCATGAGAATCTACCAGTTTGAATCTACCTAACTTCAAAATTGATAGGCCTTTGGAAGACTGTATCATATGAAGAAAATGCCCAATTTTAGGGTGATTGACTGTGATCTTTCATTCAAATTGGGTTCAATACAACTAGAAGAGAATATTCAGAAGGGGTCTAGTGCAAAGATTCTTAACCTGGACTCCATAGACAGATTTCAGAGGGTCCATGAATTTGGAACTTTTAATATTTTGATAACTGTACTTTAATATAATTTGTTTCCTTTGCAGTCCTGTGTGCTTTATTCTATGCACTTAAAAACACCATTTTGAAAAGGAATTCATAGGCTTCACCAGACTGCCAAAGGGGTCCATGACCAAAAATAAACAAAACAAAACAAAAACCTCATGTTTTACTGGGAATGATTTTCTTCTTTTTGTCATTTTGCAAGGGCATAATTAGATCTACTTTTGTGTGAAATAGTAAGTTCACATGCAAAGGACTTGTTGTTCCCACCCTCAGACAGGATGTTTCACCGAAATCTCAAGAGTGTTCACCTAGACTTTATAGATGGGGTCCAATGCATACAAGCTATAGGTATAGACAGCCAATATCAGAGAGGAGAACATAATGACATCACAATACAAAGAAGTGTGGCCATGTTTTAATAACTCATTTGGTCTTTTTATAAGTATTGTCACCCAGACCTTGTTCTTTTCTCTTAGACCATCCATCATTTGCTGCCATAATATCAGCAAAAAAATTTGGAGCATAAACAGAACTCACAATCTGAGTCCTGTTAGCAGCTATGTGTAAGCATCAGCGACAGTCAAAGAAAGGAAGCCAACTGCTAGCTAGAGATTCATGGCAGCTCCGCCTCTACTAGGTGACACACTGGCTTGAGAAATAGTCTCTCTGTACTAGTCAATTTCAGATCACAGCAGGGATTCAAGTAAGACCAGATGACATGATCCAAAGTGACTGAAGGGGAAACTCCAAAAGAGTTTGCCTGAAATAAAAGTGGTGAAAAAAATTACTGTGTGGACATAACTTCATTGTCAGAATTAAAAATCTGTTTAAGGGTCTATGGGACTGAAATTTAAGTGTCTGTTTGCCTTCTGTCTCCTCTGAGCCTGACTGAACATAAAAAGTGGTCATCAGGGCATACTTCCTTAGAGAACAAAGAAATCATAATTAATTAAAGCACTCTCCCCATATCACTGCCAGACACTTATTTGAAACCCCACTTAAATCTTTCATAAGCTACTGATCATCTTCCTCCAAAACTGGCACCCCAAGCCCTAGTCACAACCTTGCTTTTTTACCGCCTTGGTGGAGGTTGGATGAAGCAAACATCTTTAGTTAGAACAATAAAAAACTAGTCCATTGCATGTTTCCCAGATGCAGACACAATCCTCAGTAGTGTCTTCTGCAACATGGTCCTTTGGAACAGATGTTTTACTTCAGTCAGCCACATTGTCTAATCTAGTGCCACCATCTACACTGTATTGAGAAGATGTCATTCTACAATATCTGATTTTAATCTTTTTAGTTTCTGAATATAGGTCAGTGTTAAAATGTTCAAAGGAGACCATAAGTGGACTGGCATTGTAAAAGTGATGCAAGCTATTTTGTCATTCCCTGTTATATCTGTGTTACCATATGTCCTTCATCTGCCTATAAAGAGGACTTCCCAAAACTCACCTGATTAGTTTGCATAAGCCTAAGTAGAACTTCATTTTGATAATGAGATACAAAGCAAACCATCATTTGGAAAATAAAACAATTTGATTCCTTTTGTTTGTCTATATTCAGTCCTCAGAGTCTTTTTGAATGATTGTTTTTATATTTTATGAACTTCAAATGAATCTGTAGACTTTCAGTAACTAATAACAGGTTGAAAGTAATCAATTTTACTTCTGACCTGTAACTACTCCTGACTTTTGTTTTACAAAGTCAACTTAACAGCTTGAAGATGCTATATTATTTTTTAAAAGCATTTCCACTTTGAAAGAAACAGGAGTGACTTATTTAAATAAACATGAACATGCAGATTAGCACTCAGGACAGCTCAGGAAATCCTTTACTTTTCTCATAAATTAAATCATCACAAACCATGCATTACGAGAGCTGTTTTCCTCTAGAGTTTGATATTTATCTGATTTTCTTGATTTATCCTGTTTTCTAAGATAGTCAAGCCAAATTGATGAGCAGGTGTGAAAATCCTTTTAGAACTGCAGGGAGAACTTCCTGCTACTTATCTGCAAAAGGGTATTGTTTATCCAACCATTGTCAAAAGTTCAAGGAGGTTGGACTCATGAATCAGGTGCATGTTACCACTTTCAAGTTTATCTGTGCATGTATGACCTTTGTTTGCATTAATTTTCACAATGAGCTTTGAGAGATGTTTTAGCTATATATTTAGCTATTAATAAATATACTATAAATATTTAGATATGCTCACTAAATATTAATTGCATGATTTTTTATGCAGAACTCACACAGGGCAAGCATCCACATGATGTTCAGAAGAAACAATACAAGGGCACTCTTAATGTCTTTCTTAAGAACTTTGGGATTGATTGTATGACATGGGAGACTGACACAGGACCACTCATCATGATGTGCCCACATCAGAGAAGGTGTTGTGCTCTATGAGCAAAGCAGAATTGAAATAGCTCAAAAGAAACACAAGATTTGCAAATTTAGAGAATCCACCCCAAATGTTCAAGTGAACTATTTGTGCGCAATCTGTGGTAGAACATTCCGAACTCATATTGGTCTGATCAGCCATAGTCAGACACACTGAAACTTGACTCTAGCACAGTGATGTCATTTTTGTCCTCTGAGAGCAAAGGACCACAACTAAGCAACCAAATATTAATTATGTGAGTACTCATGGCAACAAAGGACTGAATAAATAAAAGAAGCCATTTCCCCTTTCCCTTTTATAACATTTGTTGTTCTTCAGTTGTTTTGCAGTCATGTCCAACTCTTTGTGACCTCATTTGGGATTTTCTTGGCAAAGATGCTGGAGTGATTTGCCATTTCCTTCTTCAGCTTATTTTACAGATGAGGAGACTGACACAAACAGGATTAAGTGACTTACTCAGCATCTCATTGCTAGTAAGTGTCTGAAGTCAGATTTGAACTCAGGAAGATGAGTCTTCCTGACTCCACTCCTACCACTTTATCCACTGAATCACATAGAAATAACTAGATGAGTAACTTAACTTCAGTGACCTCCTTTTATTCTTTAAGGAAAACCCCACCACTTGCAGCCCTCTTTTGGAATGTATTGGTGGAAAAAATTCTGGCTCTGGAGTAAGGGGAAAGAGTTTAATGCCAATTTTCAATACTTAATACTAGTATGATGTGGGACAAAATCACTTACTTTCCTGGACCTCAATTTCCTCAATTGTAAAATGGGAGAACTGGACTGGGGGGCCTCCTTTCAGTTCTAACTCTATGATCCTATGTTAGACTACCCAGGGAAAACAAGGGAATTGATGGTGTAAACTCTGAGAATATGATACATTAATGAATTTACAACTAACCAGTTTGGCTTTTCCCTCATAGATTGAGTATATTGAGTACATGTGCATAATGTTTTCTTTCCCCCATTCAAGTTCTCTTCCAGTGTTTCATCATGATGTGCAAGTGATCTTGATACACAAAGACTAAGGCAAGGAAATGTCAGCTCTGTCAATGAATATTTATTAAGAATCTGCTACATCCTTCAACGGCAGCTAGCTAAGTGGTGCAATGGATAGAGTGACTGACTTGGAGTCAGGGAAAATCATCCTGAGCTCAAATCTGGCCTCAGATATTGACTAGTTATGTGACCCTTGTGAAGTCATTTAACTATTTGCCTCAGTTTCCTCATCTGTCAAATGAGCTTGAGAAAGAAATGACAAACAACTCTGATATCTTTGCCAAGAAAACCCTGAATGTGGTCATAAAGAGTTGGAAGTGGCTAAGCAAGAAAACCACCTACTAAACTGATCCAGCCATTCTGGAGAGCAATTTCTGGAGAGAGTTATAAAACTGTGCATATCCTTTGATCTAGCAATACCACTGCTAGGTCTATATGTCAAAGAGATTTTTTCAAATAGATAAAAAAAGATCTATTTGTACAAAAATATTTATAGTAGCTCTTTTTGTGGTGGCTAAGAAATGGAAATCAAGGGGATGGTCATCTATTGTGGAATGAATGAACAAGTTGTGATATATGATTGTGATGGAATATTATTATGCTATAAGAAATGATAAGTAGGATGATTTCACAAAAATATTCGAACACTTACATGAACTGATGCAAAGTGAAGTGAGCAGAACCAGGAGAATGTTTTACCCAGTAACAACAATAGTATACAATGAAGAACTGTGAATGAGCAACGCAATGATCCAAGACAATCCCAAAGGACTTAAGATGAAAAACATTATCCACCTCCATAGAAAGAATTGATGTTGTCTGAATACACACTGAAGCATAATGTTTTTCACTTTTTTGTATGAGTCTTCTTACATGAAGTGACTAATATGGAAATGTTTTTTATGATTGTACATGTATGACCTATATCAAATTGCTTACTATCTCAGGGAATGGGGAGGGGAGGAGAGACAGGGAGGGATAGAATATGAAATTCAAACTTTTAAAAAATATTTAAAATTGTTTTACCATGCAGTTGGGGGAAATAAAATATTATTAAATATTTATTAAAATAAAACATTAAAAATTAGAAATATTATTTTAAAAAAAACTACCTACCTACATGTTTGGCACTGTTCTAAGAACTAGGGATTCAAAGAAAGACACAAGAGTCTCTGTCCTCGAGGAGCTCATAGTCTGATGGAAGAGACAATAAGCAAATAATTATGTATTTCAAATAGTCTATAATAATCTACAGAATAAATAAGTACAAATAAACAGAAGAAAGGTACTAGAATTAATAGGGATTGGAAAAGGCTTCCTGTAGGTGATATTTTAGCAGGAATATGAATGAAGACTAGGAAGCCAAGAGATTATGACGCCAGGCATTGCATGCATGGAGGGCAGCAAGTGAAAATGCCCAGAGGTGGGAGATGAGAATATCATATTTGAAGAACAACAAAAAGATCAGTGTCATTGTATTGAAGAGAAGATGATGTGTAGGTCTAGGATGAAGAATAAGAAGACTGGAAAGCTGAAGGGGCAGGTTATGAATGGTTACAAAGGTAAAAAGGAGGATTTTATGGGGATGAATTGTATCTCTGCTGTCAAAGGACCAGTCTACTTAAGGCTAGAATCATCACCAGAAAAGTGGTGGCAGGGTGATGA
The DNA here is from genome assembly GCF_028372415.1 of Notamacropus eugenii. Taxonomy (NCBI): domain Eukaryota; kingdom Metazoa; phylum Chordata; class Mammalia; order Diprotodontia; family Macropodidae; genus Notamacropus; species Notamacropus eugenii. Next base: position 232,432,588 of record NC_092875.1, on the reverse strand, counting down.
AGTTCTTGGCCACCGCAATTTATAAAGACCTCTTCTGAGTCCCAGAAAGGGGTTCTCTGCAGCTCTGGAAGTCATATGCTGATAAAAATCTTGGCTCCTTGTAGCACAGAAATAAATTTATGCATACCACACATATCGCATAGTCTGAATGCTACACTCTCTTAACTACAGCAGGGGCTCTTTGATGAGCACTTTTGTTTTGTAGATTTTTTTAATGTTAAACTTAAACACAAAATGAGAAAAGAAAAAAAACTGCCATGTACACAGCAGACCATAAGAGAGGATTCAATACAGAACAACAAATTTCCATTTCAAGAGTATCTATATAATAAATAATACACATCATTTTCTAGGAAGCCCAGCTTTTCTTTGTTTCTTTGTTGGTTTTCTTTTGTTCTCTGATGTGCACATTTTACTTTTTTTCTCCCCTCCCTCCCCCCATCACCCTAAAAAAGGCTAAAATTAAGCATGGATATAGATAGATAGATAGATAGATAGATAGATAGATAGATAGATAGATAGATAGATAGATAGATAGATAGATATACATACATATCTACATTCATACATATATATGCACATATATACTCATACACATGTATGTAAGCATATTTCCTCCTACCATAAGTTTCTCTGAAGATGGAGAGCATCTTCCTTCATAAATCCAAGTCTTTCCATGTTTTCCTAATTCGACCTGCTCCTTATTTCCTACACCACAGCAATATTACAACCCAATCACATCCTATCTGTGAGACTGTCTATGAAAGTTTTCCCTCTATTTTCTGCATTCCTTCTATTCTTGGCTACATAGGTTTTATATGAGAAAATTTTTATTTAAAATAAAAAAATTGGGGCAGAACCAAGATGGCAGAGTAACAGCACGTACTTTCTAGAGCACTGCCCCCAAGCCCAGTGAAATACCTGTAAAAAATGGCTCTAAACAAATTCTAGAGCTGCAGCACCGACAGAATGATGGAGTGAAACAAATCTCCAGCCCAAGGCAACCTGGAAGGTTGCAGGGAAGTGTCTATCACAACACACAGGGGGCAGAGCACAGTCCAATGTGGGCCGCACCAGCATAGACAGGACCTGAGCAGCCTTAGGGAGACTGAATGTCTCACACCTGTGGCAATTTCCAGGCTTTAGGACCCCAAAAAGCCAATGACAAATTGGAAGGTCAGTGGAAAAAGCCTGTGGGACCAGTGTGGGAGAATGGAGTGGTCTGGCAACAGCCATAGGGCAGCAGAGGGGGTAGGGGGTGGGGGAATCTTCATCAGTCACAGCAGCAGCAGGGGCAGAGGCAGTGACTGTTTCTGGAGCACTAGGCCTACAGATTGTGGGGGAATCGAGCAGTTGGCAGTACACCCTCCACCTCCATTGGAAGTAGAGATGTACCTTTAACAAATCAAAATGACTGGGGAAATGAGCAAAAAATAGAAAAAAGAATCAGACTATAGAATCTTACTTTGGTGACAAGGAAGACAAAAACATGCAAACAGAAGAAAATAAAGTCAAAGCTCCTTCATCCAAAGCCTCCAAGAAAAATATGAATTGGTCTCAGGCCATGGAAGAGCTCAAAAAGGATTTTGAAAATCAAGTAAGAGAAGTAAAGCAAAAATTGGGAAGAGAAATGAGAGTGATGCAAGAAAATCATGAAAAATGAGTCAACTGCTTGCTAAAGGAGACCCAAAACATGCTGAAGAAAATAACACTTTAAAAAATAGACTAACTCAAATGCAAAAGAGATCCAAAAAGCCAATGAGGAGAAGAATGCTTTAAAAAATAGAATTGTCCAGATGGAAAAGGAGCACCAAAAGCTCACTGAAGAAAATAATTCCTTAAAGTTAGAGTGGAACAGATGGAAGCTAATGACTTTATGAAAAATCAAGAAATTTTAAAACAAAACCAAAGGAATGAAAAAAATAGCTGACAATGTGAAACATCACATTGGAAAAACAACTGACATGGAAAATAAATCCAAGAGAGACAATTTAAAAATTATGGGACTACCTGAAAGACATGATCAAAAAAAGAGCCTAGACATCATCTTTCATGAAATTATCAAGGAAAACTGCCCTGAGATTCTAGAACCAGAGGGTAAAATAAATATTAAAAGAATC